>NW_005054350.1:5087913-5113766 GCF_000277835.1 Geospiza fortis | reverse complement strand
CCGCCCCCCGCCGGCGCCGGGTCCGGGCCGGCGGCTGCGGCTGCTGGAAGGAAGCGTCCTTGGCTCCGGATGGCAGGGAGGGAAAGCGGTGGGGGAAAAGATCCCGTGTTCTCCGTGCGTGCCCCCGCGTCTTGCAGGGGGGTATCCCCAGCAGAACTTGGTACAGATGGCGGCGTGCCCAGCACAGCGAGATTCGGAGGCATTTAACAACCATTGTAAGAAGGACTAATCGGACACAGACTTTGAATGTCCAGATCGTGCCTTCATTTTCCACTTTTTTGTTCGTTGAGGGTGTTGGGTTTTGTAGTTCATAAAACAGAAAAACATTTCTAGATACCAAAAGAAAGCAATCCAGTGCTCCATTAGCATTCTTTCTCTCTTAGGAGAACAATACAGGCTCACTGTAAGCTTGCCCAAACATGGGCTGCCTTTTATTATATATTGGTACAGTGCCTGGTGCAATAGGTCCTCTTTTGGCCGGGCTCACATGCAAAGCACAAGTAAAAACTGAGTGGCACGCTGCTAATCGTGATATATTTGTGGCAAATACCACCTGCCGACAGGCTGGGTTTTCACAAAGGGAGAAAGGTGGAATGCTTTGAACAAACCCGGTTCCTGTCTGTTTGATGTAGCAGATGCTTGTCGTCTCTGGTTGACCTCAGACACTTGCTTGGCTTTTGAAAGTTACGTTGTTCAAAGTGTCTGGTACTTTTTTTTTAATATTGGTGTCTGTAGATTTTTAAAAAAGAAGTTAACAACTCTGTGATTGGGTTGATAGCCTGTGTGACATCTAAGAGTCCATGTGAAAACAGCTGCCTGTCTGCATTAAAGATGACAGGGGCAACTTACCTTGTTGTAAAAGGTTCCTATGTGGCCTTGGCCCTACAGACCTGTGTGTACCTTAGCCTGAGGAGATACTACACAAAACCCATCTTCCTGCTTTGGGCATTTACAAAATTAGGTCTCCTTTGGTGGGTTGTCTCATCTGAGGCAGTTTTTATCATAGGATGTCATATTTGATGCTGCAAACTTGAGATTGCTCACCTCAAGTTTATTGCAGTTTTAATCCAAAGGGGCAATAGCAGAAAGCTTTGTACAAACAAGATAGCTGGAGGAGGAGGGGTTGGGTTCACTGTAAAGTACCCCAGTTTGCATTTTTTAAAAATATTAATATTTATTGAAGGAATGGAAAAGGGGGAATGGAATGGAATTTAACTTGGGCTCCAACAGCCTTTTCAGTCGCTGGTTCTTGTTTCAGTGCTGGTTGAAGTACTTGTGAAAATTGCTCACCTGCAGGAAACATGAGGTCACAGTACATCACAGCGCCCACAGTCACTGTCCTTCTGTTCCTGCTGTGGATCCCATCATCAACAGGCTGCAACAAGGCTCTGTGTGCCAGCGACGTCAGCAAATGCCTGATACAGGTACGAGTCCTGCGTCCTCCATCTGCTTTCCAGTGGGCAGGAAACAGCCCTGAAACTGCCTCCTGAAAAGATACACATAACTGGCATTTTATGTTAAGTAGTAACACAACCTCTGTAAAGAGGTTGGTTTGATCTCTTACCCATATAAGTGCAGATTTACAACCATTTTATAGACAGAGAATACCAAGTGCATATTTATATGGACATGCTTTTGGGGATTTTTTAATTGAAACTTTTTCAAGCCAAGGACTATATCTGTCTGAGATGTTGCCCTTAACTTTCAATTTGTCCAGGTCGTTAAGTCTCTAGCAGAGGGTCAGGAGTTGACGCCTGATGCTCTCCATAGCATCAGGTTTGTACGGTGAATTAAAAGATGCCTAAAAACCAAACCAAACACTTATAAGCTGAACTGGTAGGAAATGGATGTTAAATTCAGACGCTGCTTTTGGCTCACTGCATGTCTGTACTGTGAAAGAAAGAGAGTGAGAGCAGGTTGCTCTTCTTAAAGCAGGAGTTAAGAGATGTGTACAGCAGAACAAAAGGGCCTTCTCTAGCAAAACAACAAGCAGTTCTGGTAGCTACCAAGTATTTTTTTAGTCATGGTAAACAGAGCATGCTTCTTGACTCCAGACTGAGAAAGGAGGCTTCATGTGGTCAGCTGCAGCTTTTTTAAAAGCAACTGTTTCCTACTGCCTCTTTGTAGATTGGAAAGGCAATAACAGAGAGCATCAACATCATATGGCAGTAAGATGTGAGTGTGCTTACTGTAAATGCATGGTCACAGCCTGAAAAGAGATGCAGAAGTGGCCTCAAGCATTTCCATGTTTACTTCATTTTGCTGACTTCTGTCTAAAATTTGTCTGGGTTACAAATAAAACACTTGCCAGATTCACAAATCCTTTCTGTGGAATGAAGACTGACTGTAGGCTGAACCGTCTTTCTGGGTTCAGCACTGCCTTTGCTTTAAAAGTAAAAAAAAAGAAATTGCTGCTTCTTCCAGCCTCACCACAATCTGTGGAGTTGTTAAAAAGAGGAGCAAGAACGAGGCTTTTGATTTTTACCTTTTCAAACAGAACTCCAGTGGTTTTGCTGGCATGTTGGACATTGTGCACTGTGACAAACCGATGCACTTGTGAGCCCCTTCTCTTGCATTTTTTAAAATCTGCTCCAGGATTGAAACCTGTAAGAAGTAACATGCTAATTGTGGTGTTGAATGTACGTGGCACTTAAATAGTAAATCCAGTGGTACAGATTTGTTGATTCAGGGGAAAGTTATTGGCTCAGGTGCTGGATTTCAGTCCTGGAAGCTGTTGATCTGCTGCTAGTTTCTCTGTAAGCAAAGGGGACAACAGGGAAGATGTGTTTCCTTTTCTGGTGCCACTGATGGAGCCCACCATCTGTGAAAGAACAGATATCTCCTCCTTGAGAAATCATCTCTTATCGAGTCAAGCTTGAGACAGCGAGCATTTAAATTTTATTTTTATGAGCTAGTCTGGATAGACCACAGCCCAGGAGGGGTGGAGTTAATGCTACCAGAGTCCTTACTCTTACTCAGCTGGCAATAAATGGCTGAGGTTCAGCAGTGCATGGAAATGGCTCGTACAACTGTGCTTTCCTTGGATTATGTTGGCATCTCTGTAGCAACACAGCCCTGTGCATACAGAGAAACCACTGAACTGCTTGACTTGTGGTGTGTTCTCTCTTACTTTGTACAGGTGATGTGGAGTCCCTTTTAAAGCATTTCCCTAAAATCAAAATCACATGGAATTCTCTGAGACCCTAAAGTGGCCTAGGCCATGTGAGTTGTGTGCAGTTGCAAGGGAATTACACTGTTTGCTTTCACCATCTGGCTGCTGTCTTCCTGCACACAGGCCTGACTTACCAGTCAGTATTCATTCTTTATAGAAGAACAGATCAGGTCAGACTAGTCTGATTGTGGACAGGAAGATATCCTAAAGCTTTGACTTAAAGCAATTGTCATCTTTCTTCTTGGCTTTTTTCTTTGTTTTAAAACTTCAGTGCTGTTGTGGCAGAAGTGCTGCACTGGCATATGAAATGCACGTTCTGTCCTGGATAGATATGCAAGTAGAGTATATCCATGCACTTTTTTTTCCCCTCTAAACTCTTTTGGAGGAATCTGGACTTTTAAATAAAATACTATGTTGAGGGAAGTTGCTTGAATATCACATGACATTTTTCCCTCACTGACTTTTATCACTGTTCAAGTTTAGCAAAATCCCTATCTTGAAACCCAGATAATGTCACTCAGAGACAAGTGGGGGGGCAAACAGATGGTGAGTGTTTGTCATCTGCATCAGTGTGCAGAAAGGGAGGCTGTCTGTCCTGGAGACAGAGGGACAAGAGACCTGCTTTCTCAAAAAGCATACGGTTAACATAAATGTTTTTGCCAGCATGGCTAGAAGTCTGTACAGTCATTACTGCCACTCCTTAGGAGCTCCTCTGCTTAAGGGTGGTCCCTACATAAATATTTATTTTGTTAGATCCAGAACAGTGCATGAGATCAACAACTCCCATGGATTCAGCTTTCCCTTTGCATCCTGGGCCCTAGCTTTATTGGTGCTCCTCTTTTTCCATAAGCAAAGGCCTGGAAGAAAATAGCTTGAGGCATCTCTCTACATAAGCTCAGCCTTCGCTAAGAAACTTTGTGGCTTCCTGTAGCTGTTGAGAGAGTTGTGGGCAAGACTTGGGAGTGTAGAGAGTGAGTCCACACAATTAGTTTGGCCCTTCAAGGCTCTGGCTGTAGCTCTTTCCCATGTCCCTGGGACTGGGACTGGAGTCTGTGATCCATTGTTGCTGTGCATTCCAGGTGGAGCCCTGGGTGCACAGGGAGCATGTGCTGCAGTGTTTATTGAGCACATCTGCTGTTGGCTTGGCCCGTGGGTTGTTTTGATGTTTCCATGTGTGGAGGAGATGAAAAGGCCCTCACTGGGTGGGGGGGAGGGCATATTGTGTCCTTGCAACATGGAGGAAATCCTTGAAGGCAGAAACATTGAGGATGAGACATTCCCACAATTGTTCATAGCAAAAGGGTTTGAGGCAAGTCCCAGGTTGGCTCTTGAGGTGCAGAGCTCCTGGCAGGAGTCAGGCTCGGGTGGAATGTCAGTGTTGGGCTGGAAGCTGAGCTTTGCTGCCTTATCTGCAACAGTGCTTTAAACTGCTGCTGTGCATAGGAAACAAATGGTGTTATAATTCAGGCATGGTTTCACGAGCCTTCTAAGAGAGGTTGTTTTGCGGAGAAAACAAGATTTTCTCTCCTGAACTTTACAGACCTGCAGCTACCTCAGCTAGTGTGGTATCATTCCAATTAAAATCTCTTTTCATCTGTCTTTTTTGCCTCCTGTTAATCCTGTGTACAAACTTGTCAGCCTGAAAGGATTTCCAAGAAAATTTAGCCCTCTGGTATGAAATAAATGCCACTCCTTAACTTCAGGGCTTCAGCATCTAAAAATTACTTCCAGTGTGGATTGTAGCTGCAGTACGTAACCCGGCTGGGTTAACAAAACAGTTCTGGTTGCTTCACTTCCAGGAGATTTTCTGTTATTAAACTGTTCTAGGGAAAAAAGCTCTCTTTCACTCCCCCTTCCAGTTTGCAGAGAGGTTCCCAATGCCTTCAGGTCCTGCTTCTCCCTGCACCAAGAAAATAGTCTCTGGAATTTCAGGAAAGCTTTGGAAAAAACTCAGATGTTTAACATCTTCTAAAAATTTTTGTTTGCTCTCTGGAGCAGGAATATCTTTATTGTACAAACATGCCTACTCCCTACTTAGTACTGTATTTTTAAACTGTGAGGCTTATTTCTTGCCTAGCAAAATACATTGATGCACCTTCAGTAGTTCAGCTTGGGAAGTTGCCAAGTTGACTGATGAGTAATATTTTCTTCCACTGACACCTCACCACCCCCAGCTATCAACCAGGAATGTTCCTTATTCTGCCTTGCTTTCACCCACATCTCATGTAAGCATTCTTTTTAAAAGATGTATCCTCTACCACTATCCAGTGTGGATGAGTCAGGCAGGAGGACTCAAAACTGGTTAAGGAAACCATGGATGTGCAAACAGATATATGGAAAAACTTACAGTTATTGCCCCAAAGTGGCAGAAGACTAATTAATTAGGTTGTTCTTTCTTCCTTCCTCTCCCTCCAACTTAAAAATAAAGAAATAATAATAAAAAACCAAACAAACAAACAAAAACCCTCAAACAGCGACAAAAAACCCTTAAACATTGCACAGCTCATGAGCCCTTCCTGTGAAAACAAACTTGTTACAATACTGGTAGGTGTAATTGTGCTGGCCCCAAGTCAGTGCTTACACATATAGATGCTAGGCAGAATTTTTTATTAACAGGTTGCAAGTGCAGAATTTAAGGTTACATTTAATTCTCTAAGAATGCTCTTCCATAAAACCAAAACAACTTTAGTTTAGTGAACTTTCTGGTTTCTATTCATGCATTACATTTAATGGTTTAGTGAGAATTGTCTCCTCCCACATGCTGGCCTGTTGGTGTCTTTAAAATGTAAAAGTTGTTTGCCCGGTTTTACTGTTGAGGAATAAATTGGATATTTTTAATGCTAAACTCGTGGTTATTTTTAAAGTTGTTCTATTCAGGCTTTTTATTCTAAAGGCTGACAAAATCTGTTTATCAAATGGTAAGATAAATATTTTAGAAATGTATCATTAACTCATGTAAGTTGTCTTTCTAAGTTTGTGGTGTCTCCTGTGGTGGAAAAATGTGCATATTTTGTTAATTGGCCTGTTTTCATCTTTTGCTTGGAAACAGCACAGTTTGTGTGGAAACAGTGATAGGTGCCATTCATAAATTTTGATGATGAAAAAGTAATAAATCTTAGTAGTTTTCCACTCTGTAAATAAAAATTCAATACTTGCAAGGGCTGCCTATTGCAGACGTGTATGGAGCAGGGGTTCGCTGTCCATCAGTCAGTGGGGCAAACAGGTCACAATAAACTCTACAGGCAACAGCGTTTCTCAGCATTATGTATCAACCAATAGCTGGTGAATTTTGTTTCTTTGCTGGATATAAGATGACTTGTGATCTGGGATGAAGTGAATGGAAAAATAAGGGATCAGTGGATTTATACTGCATTAGTACATTGTAGCTTGTCTGCAGCACATTCTAGGGCTTGTTCAGCCTTAGTAGGGGCCTGGGAGCCTTGCAGCTCCATTTGCTGTGCTCTGGGGGCCTGTCCCTGTACAGACTTTGCTCTGGCCTCCCTCTCTGAAGGGCTCTCCTTGGTCCTCTGTGTGCCCATGTGAGTTGGTGTGAGCGAGGGCTGGCCACTGTGCAGCCCAACAGGCTGTGGATATTTGCAGTGGCCAGTTTTGCAGAGTAAAGAGAGAGCAGGAGTCACAATCAGGTTCAAGACTGCACCTTGCTGTGCCTTGCAAACCTGTTCCTGACATCTGTTATAAAAATGCCTCTTTCTCCCCTACCTTGTGCTTCTTAACAATAGCAAGGAAAGAATTATTTTAAAAGTGGAATTTTGCCCAATTTGAGCTTTTCCCAAGGTGCTTCAGAAAGAAACCTCATTTTGCAGGTGACATTGGTGCCTGCCACCAATGTAAAGAGAGGTGCCCCTGACCCAGCTGGAGTGGAACCATGGGTGGAGACTCCAGGATAGGAGAATTTCAAACCAAACCTCCTTCCTGCCCTTCTCTCCTGTCCATGAGCGTCTCCTGCAGTGTGTCCCTCCTCTGCCTCTGGATAATGGGATCAAAGAGCGGGGATGGGCATAG
The DNA here is from genome assembly GCF_000277835.1 of Geospiza fortis. NCBI lineage: Eukaryota > Metazoa > Chordata > Aves > Passeriformes > Thraupidae > Geospiza > Geospiza fortis. The sequence goes on along the minus strand of NW_005054350.1, from coordinate 5,106,571 downwards.
TGTCCCCCCTGGCCTGGTGTGTAACAGATTTGCCGATGGCCCTTCCAGTAAAGCCGGGGGTGGAACGATCCCGTGGTCAGTGTTTCCAGTAACGGGATTTGTTTTCTCCCCAGTTGTGTGTAATGTGATAGTTAGACAGACGTCATCAAAACCAAATCCTTACACAGGACAACCAAAGGGACTTCTTGGCCAGTCTGTGTTTTGCGCTATGATGTAATTCAAGGCTGTGAATTATTGTCATGCAGCTGCAGTCTTTTGGCCAAACTGGAGTTACTAGTATGGATTTGAGTTAGAGGGAAGGAGACCGCCTGGTTTTTAGATTTTCTTCATCCCTGTCAGCTTTTTCCATGCTTTGAGTCCACAAGTGTGTGTCTCCAGCAGGACTGCTAAACCAGAGCTTTTGGGTTTAGGTAGTATGAGGACAAATATTTGTCTTTGTTTCCACACCTTTTTCCATCTTTTTAGGTTATTAATGGTTAAAGAAAAGTACTTGTATAGGTCATTTCACTTTCTAGAGGCTCCAGAAGTCTCATAGGTATCCCAAGGTGTCAGTTTGGAGGGATGAAGCATAAGGTTGTTTTCATAATGGCAAAAATGAATCATCTAGACCTGGGGTGGCTGGGAAGGGGGGAAAATCTGGTCACTAATGTTGCAAATAGAGAGCAATGTGTAACAAGTGTTTGGAGATGCAGAAAATCCTGTGGTCAGATGGCTTAAATGGGTAAGTTCCTCTTGGAGTCCAGGGATAGGTGTGATGGTAGACATCATGCAAGTCTTGAGTGGGCACATGTGGCTTATAGTAGCTTTCTTTTTTAGTTAAATTATAATGTACGGTCACTATTTATATATAAAGAAGCATCTGTCTCCAAGTTTCCTGTTGTGATGGGAAAGCATTCAAAGAACTTGTAGATTTAGGCATGCACGTGCACAGAAGTGCACACACCTTTCCCATGAATAGGATTTTTTGTCTTTTAAATGCTTCCTTCAGATTTCTCTTCAGAATGTCACCTTTAAGGGAAAAAAAAAGCAAACTTGCAAAAGATGCTTTTGTAAACTTGGATTGGTTTTTGGCTGGAGTTGTTTCACCGTTTACTCGCTGTATTAGTGTACTAAGCTTTTTTAATGCCCTAATTTGAGTTGTGGCTTGAGGAAAAATCACTCTGCTGTGTAGTTATTTTACATCTGGGATTGCTGCGGTGTAATGAGTGTCTGTTGATTCCAGGAGCTGTGTCAGTGCCGCCCTGGGGAAGGGAACTGTTCCTGCTGTAAGGAGTGTATGCTCTGCCTGGGCACACTTTGGGATGAGTGCTGTGACTGTGTGGGTAAGTTTGCATTTTTGGGGAGAATTCCTGCTTTTTTTTTACATTGCTTTCTCCTGCCACATGCTGAGCTCACAGTCTTAAAATAGGAGTAAAACACTGGGACAGAATCTGTGCTTTAAGCACCTTAGTAGTGTGAGTATGGAATAAATTACTGTGGAGACCCAAACATCTGAGGGCTGTGTCTGCTCTGTGGAGCTGGGGGTGGCAGTAGTCCAGGTATTGCTTGTTAAATGTCATCATAGCTGATTATTAATTTTGTCTCTCAAACATAAAATTCCTGTTTGAATTGTCATCTTGAGGTAACTCCCCAGTGGGGTTGGATGCTGTTTCTGTTTCTGTATTTCTGAAGGTTTCTACCTATAAAGGGTGCATTGACAGGTACAGCACTGGGACACCTTTAGGATTGAGTTGGGACTACTAGTAAATATGCATGGCCCAGTGTTTCCACTGTTCTTTTATTTACAAAAATAGCTCTTTGTGAAGGGTGAGAAAGAAGCAGACAAAGTTTTACTGTAGGACTACATGACTATCTTAAAAAGAACACATTGCTGCTGACAGGTGGTGTTCAGAGTGCCCAAATCTTTGCAAGTGAGTGCTGTCCCAGCTTGAGAAGGTTGCATTCTAGTTCTGTTTCTTGTTTTATATGTAACATTCATCTTCCTATGGTTGTTGTAAATCTCCCTGTGCTGCCATCCAAAATCCTGGCTTCAATGAAAGCGATGCATCTTGAGTGTTGTACCTGCTCTCAGCTTTTCTAGGTCAGTTTTCTCTGAATTCATGAAGGTCATTAGTGTCAAAATTCCCATTTTCAGTGCAAGTTATTTCCCTAATTTAGAACCATTATCTGCTGTAGAAAGCAAGGCATAGAGTACTGATCTCTAGGGAGAAGAAGGACCTACCTCTTGGGATTGTGAAGTCCCCACACGAGCTTCTTTTCATAAATCTGCAGGTGACTCACTGTTCTGCGGCTCTTTCCCATAGTGTTTTTCTGGAGAGGAGCTAACAAGGTTTCAGGCCCAGTTTCCCAGTACTGAGTAAACTAAAATTTCTCCTGATGGTTCTTTGTGTGCCTCAGGCCTTTTGGATTCTATGGCATGGTCCTATTCTTCTTCTCTTCAGTGTAGGATCATCCTTGCTGTAGCCTTATTCAAATAAGGAAACGGGAATACATGCCATACCTGACTCCCTAGACAGAGTTCTTTGCTGATGCCTGAGCTGATATTTTAAGTTTCTTTATAAGCTGCTCATGTCTAATGTAAAAGCAGATAGATTGTTGTGTCTTTAAGGTCATGTCTGCCTCAAGGACAGGAATTACCTCCTATCCTCCCCCACTAACTGTACTAGTGCTCAGTTGATACCCCCATGTTTTGTGTAGGTTCTCTCCCTTCTCTGACAGGGAAAAACATGCTGGAGGACTGAAAACAGCACCAAGTCCCCCATTCCCTTTGAGTTAAGCTCTTCTAGTCCCTTGTGTAAAGGTTTATCTGCTTCCATAATTTTAATAGCCCATTTCTGCATCTTCTCATCCACTCCAAAGTGGTAGTGTAGACATGTTTGATCCTTACAGGTTGCTCATAAGTTAAACTTTTTTAAATTTTCTTTTTAACCTTTTAACCAATTTTCTTTTTAACCAATATATACTATATTAAAATATTATTATAATTCAAATGCTTTTAAAAACAGTAAGAGTGAAGGATCTTTGTGGATGAGCACTTACCCATTAAACTATAAGCAATGATTTTTTGGTACCATCTTAAGGTAATACTCATTGATATGCACACAAACTTGTATAGATTCTGCAGGATTTTGGTAAACAATCTTGATGTTATTTTTTTTCCCTTGTGTGTCATTTTTATCAGTGAAATTTATTAATGATGTCATTAATACAATGACATCAACTAAAGCATACATCCCTTGATATATCTGTACAAAACTCTTTCCTGGTTTGATATCTTCCTAACTGATTTTCAGGTGGTCATCCTCTCTTGCAATTGTATGGTTAATACAGTGCTTGTTAAAGCATTGTTAGTATTAGTGCTTATTAAAGGGTGGTAAGGAAGGGATAGAAATTTTTTATTAAAGCAGTGAGTCTAGAAAGGTCTGCAAAGAACAAACCTAATTGAGAGGAGCAGGAAAACAATCATGTACAGTAGGGTGTTTGTGTAAGTGGAATTATATTTTATTATGACTTGGTGTTGTTTGGAAAAGAGGCTTATTTTTTTTCCTACTCTGTACTTGGCTCACCTTTTAATAGGAGCAGACTGTTGTGGAGCGTTCCTATTACCAAATGCTGGTAATGCTAACCACTTGCTTAAGATTTGCTGGATCTCATGCTAATCACCGTTGACAAACTTCCCTCTGCTTTGTTCACTGTGGTAATCCATCTACTTAGGTTGAGAAGATTATGGGTTTGTATAAGGCTCTAGTTAAACACAATTATTTGTGAAGCCAGAGCCCTAGTGGATCTGTGGGGCAGGAGATACTTCTCTGGTTGTATGAGGCAGGTAGACTTTAAACATTCATGTCTCATAAGACTTTAATACTTCAGGAATTGGTGAGCTTTGCAGCTGTAGCTGTCTAAACCTGTGTCTGTGAAATTACCCAAAATTATATCCAGATGCACATGAGGAAAATGGATTTGCCTGTCTGTTGACAGGTGACTTCTAACAGTGTTTTATCACTCCTGAGTTTAAAATACCTATGCAGATACAAATTTTCTTTTTAATCTTGGTAGTTTCCACTGATTGGACTTAAATTGAAATACCCTTCAGTTTAATTGCCAGTAATAAATATTAGTGTTTAAATGGTTAACAAAAAACTGGAACTGGCATTGCATATCACAAAAACATTTTGTAGGAATTTGCAAAGTGAAAAAAGATTACAAGGTTTCAAAAAAGATACTGCAGAAGATATTGAAAAATAAGGAAGAGGTAACCTAGAAATGAGTATTTTGCTTGTTGTGGCCCCTCCAGCTAAGTAGCAAAATGAGGTTCATCTTGGCTGTCTCTACACAAGTAAAGTAATTCAGACTCATGCTCTGTCCTGATAGTGATCTTTGTATCTCTGACAGATGACTAAAAAGATCTAGTGCACTGCTGCAGCAGATGAGATGGAATACTTGAATTGTGATCAAAAGTTTCACATACCTCAGACTCGTTAAGATAGTCCCTTTCTTCAGTCCTAACCTTGCATTCCAGGTTTATGCTCCTATTGATTATATGTGCTTTGTATAATCTCTTCTCCCAGGGAAATCAAACCTTCCACTGAACCCTCCATTTTCTAAGCTGTAACGCTGACAGGGAAGAAAAGTGCTGTTTAGATGAGGTTTTTCTTTCCACAAGTCACAGGTGTGTTTTGTAGAAGTCTGAACAATCCAAAACCTGCTGTTATGGAAAACTTGTCCTGCTGTATTTGATAGCACTTCTGCTATTGGGCTGAGAGTAGGATAGATACGAAAGAGTTCTGTTCTGTTCAGCAAAAAAAGAAGCAATTTTAGTTCTCCAAACATTCCTACCTGTTTCAAGAAGACTTCGGGGAGTTCTGTGTGATTTACTGTTTGTTTCCTCTGCAGGTATGTGCAATCCTCGCAATTACAGTGACACACCTCCAACATCCAAGAGCACTGTTGAGGAGTTGCATGAACCAATTCCTTCCCTTTTCCGGGCACTGACAGAAGGGGATACTCAGCTGAATTGGAATATTGTTTCCTTCCCTGTGGCAGAAGAACTGTCACACCATGAGAACCTCGTCTCCTTTTTAGAAACAGTGAACCAGCCACAGCATCAGAACGTCTCTGTTCCAAACAACAATGTCCACACACCTTACTCCAGTGACAAAGGTAATGAGCGTAGTGTCTAAATCCCTAGCATCTCCTCTTGTCTCTTTCAGGAGCCTTCTCAGTGCATGTCCTACTCTTCTCTATACTTGCTTCTTCTTTTCCCATAAGAATGTGTGAAAGGTTCAGCCTAATTTTGGGCATGACATAACAGAAGGAGTAAGGCAAAGATGTTGAGGAACATGGAAGATGGTTTTAAAATGACTGAGGTTCTTAGGAGACAATGAACCACGTGAGTTTATCTCTAGAATTACTCCTGTGGCATGAGGCAGTTTGTTCATGTTGTTTCATGTGCACTGGCACGGAGTGTTCTCTGACCTAGAAACTGTTACCTGTATCTTAGGAGACAGGACAGACCAGAAACTGAATCCAAATTACACATAGGTGCAGAAGTAGACAACTGAAACATGGCTTAAGATATGCCATAAGCTCTTATATCTGGAACAGTTGTTTATTTATTTCATCTGAGCTGGCATAACTTGAAATCTTTAGAGGGATGTTTTGTATGAAATCCAGGATTAATAGTAAACCTAAGCAAGATTAGAAGCATTGATGAAGGAAGGATATGTGACAGACTGTCTTCAAAATAAGTAACTTGGTGGTAGGGGTTCAACTTAGAGATTCATTCCTCCTATTTCATATTAAGTTTTTTATATTATTTCCTTCCATTTAGAGGACAGACTTCAGGATACTGTTTGCTGTGGTTGGGAGGGAGAAAGATGAGAACTTTGAGTTGGTGTTGACAGTGGTATAAAAAAACCACTGTCTGTTTCTTGGTTTCCATACTAAACCTGAAACACTTTTCCCTGCAAATCATTACGTCAGACTTTAAAGAATCTCATAAACAGTTCATAGTGGAACTGCTGCTTAATAGGGGAAAAAGAGCATCTGATTTATTAGTGCAATTAATGTTTTGCTTCCTTCCCAACGTACACTTTAAATATTCGTAACCCATATGTTGCTGTTGTGATGGCCCTTTTATCTTATCAATAAAAGATACCCTAATTGATGGACATGCTGCTTTTCCATACCAGTGTGAACCAGTGACCTAGTTGTGTTTCTGAGTAGGACTGCTGCTGATTAAATGGAACCATAATGGCAACTTTTCTAATTTCCTTTGGCTAAGGCACATTAGAAAAATAAATTAATTCCAGAACTAGGAAACCAGATGGGCAGAAAGCATCTCATTCATATGTCTTTGATGTTATTAAAATGCTTGCTTGGCATTATGAGAATAATGTACAAAGTCATGTAAAATGGAAAGCCACAAAAAGCCCTGTGTACAAAGACTACAGTACTTACAATTATAAATTAAACTCAGGGAGAAAAAATTATGTTTAGTACAGCCTTGAATATATCCCACTGTACTTAGGTACTGCAATCCAGATGGCTGTTCCCTGACAGTCCTTTACTACTGTACCAACAGGATGGGCGAATGATAGTTTTGGATTAAATTTAGAATTTGAATTGCATCTCAAGGGTGTGGAGCAGTTTTGAGTTCAACAACACAGACAAATACATAAAACTGCCATTTTTTCTTAGTCAAAAGTCCCCTTCATTTCTTTTGCTAGGAACATATTAGAGATTAGGCTGAGAGAGCTCTTACTGGAATGATGACAGTCCAAAAACAACAGTTATATTTGGAAATAGTTACCAAATGCCACTGGCTTTCAGGCCCCAGCAGACACTTAAAACAGAAATAAATGTCAGAGCCTGTTCTTGTAATCGTTTGCTGTGCCTTCTCCATCTTAGTGACCAGTGAAGAACTGGAAAAGATAGAGGATTACTTTCCACATCGTATTCCCATACTTTTAAGTATCTAAATACGTAAGCCTGCTGAAGGGTCTCTTTTCTTGGTCACAGTGTAGATAACTTTGCAGTGCTCTGCTTTCTCAAAAGTCAAACGGAGATACCCTTAAGGTGACTTGCTAAGCAGTTGTCTTCGAGGCTGTGACAATCAGGGATTTGAAAGAATATTCCTGTGAGCAGGAACACAGAGGCTTTATGTTTCCTTTACAGTGCTGTGCCTCCTCCATTTTGTGGTTCTTCTGTGCCTCCTTGCATGCTTCCCTCCAACATGGTGTGCTGGCAGCAGCCAATGGCATGGCCTCTTAAGGGAGAGGGGCTAATGAGAGGTAGATTTTGTAGGGGGACAGTGGTCTCTGTGCTGTCTTCTGGAATGCATTCCAAAATTTGGAAAGGCTCTGCTTACAGATACCCCTTGTCACGTAGTGTAACACAGCTCTGATTTCAGCTTTCCGGCGCGTTCTTGCAGGGATCACCATTAAGCTGGCCCAGGGTGCCAGACTTGCTTGATGCAGTTCTGGGTGAGTGCCAGGAAAAGCAGCACCAGCCACAGGAACCACGAGCTTTGTGCCTGAGTGGCGTGGAGCCACCACCAGGGAGGGCGGCTGTGGATCCGGGAGGAGGTGGGGTGCGGTGGGATATAAAGAATTCCTTTCTCGCCCCAGCCTACTCTGAACCCAGACACCAGTCCTTGAACTTCCCTGTTATTTTCCTAATGAATGTCTTCCCTTTCCTCCTGTGAACTGACTTGTAATGTTTTAGCTGCCAAAGTTATGCGCGCGCTGCTGGAGCTGCTGGAGCTCTTTGTATCAGTTGTTTCTGGCACTTGAGCCTCTACTTCAGAGAGAATTGCGATGGTTACTAATCTGGAGCTACATTTGTACTTCATTCTCTTTGCTGTACTTCTAGCTGATACCCTCAGAGCTCTGAACTGTGATTTAAACTCAGAGATTTCAATAAGCTTAGTTGTTTCAGATGATGACAGGATGTTGGCGAGAGGGAGAGGGGAACTAGATAATTTTTTGGCAATTGATAAAACAAAATCTGTGCTGTAGTTAAGGGTTTCTGACTTACATTGCTTGGTGACACAGGGGATGGTGTCTGGTCTGCAATTCTGCTCCTCTCCAGTGCAACAGGGAGAGGAGAGTTACAATTCCAGTGAGGAGACATCTACCTCTGTAGGTAGTCCAGGAAGATTTTTTTTTTAATGTTTCTTTTTATAAATTGATTGACATAAAATTGACTTGTCCAGAAGTAGTAGATTATGTAAATGGATTGTGCATAAGCAGTTGCAGGTTAGTCTCCTTGCTCTTGTTTTCCCCTCTTCTCACTACTGCACTAGACTAGTGTTTTTCCTAGTGGAAGGTGTATCCCTGCCAACAGCAGTGGGGTTGGAACTAGATGATCTTTAAGGTCCCTTCCAACCCAGGCTGTTCTATGACAAAATGGTATGACTGCTGGATGGACAGTTACCTTTTTAAAGAACTTTTAGAACTACCAATAAAGTGGCCAGCAGACAACTGAAGTTACACAACACATATAACTTCAAAGATCCCGTACAGCAAATTATCATCAACTGGGAAGGTTCTCTGAGTTGCTAAATTTTTCTATATTACACCAATGCTGATAGTTTTATAGCAAAGCCTAGTAGTTTCTTCTGTTCACTTTTAATTTAGACTTGATTATTGTCTCTCCTACACAACCTTCACTGAGTATGAAGTGTGAGGGGGGAAAAGGTGAGAAATTAGTGTTCCAGGAAAAAAAGTTTACTGCTGCATCCTTCTCCCTCCCTGCATCTGCAGTCTGTCATCCTTAGGGTGTGAAAATTGGCAAAATGCAAATGAGAAAGCTGTTACTGCACTAAGTAATATTGTTTTTATCTATACTGAGGGACCCAAGTGATGACTCGGTAATTAGCTTTGTGAAAGAGTTTAAGTACTCTCCCAGGTCCCAGCTGAGCCTGTAGGTATGTATTTTTTTCCCCTGTGTAGCTCTCTTTTTGCAGTCTATAGAGCAGGATTTAGTGCTTGAGGGGAGGAACTCCTGCTTTCAGTAATTCAGCCTCCACATGAGCACAGAGGCATTGCAGAGGAGGGGATCATGAGTGCCCTATGATAAACAAATTGCTCCCTGGACAATCTGACTTGTTCAGACCTGGCAGGTCTTTCAGTGAACAAGGCATCAGAAACAATTTGGTAGCATATACATGGAGCACATCCTTCAGCTGCTTACAAGAGGTGCTTGGGACCAGATGGATCTACTGCTGGCTCTGGCCTGCCACATGCAGTCTGCTCTCTCCCTTTTGCAGCATTTTTGTGCTTGTCCTCAAGAACCTAATCCCCTTGACTTGTTTCATTTCTGCAGGCATTAGCTGATAGCCTTCACCAGGACTTGTGAAGCAGTACTAACACTGCTGAGGCTGTCAGAGATGAGGTTAGCATGAAGGTGAGCACAGATGTCTCCTTACACAGAAGGGACTGGACATTCTCTGGTGTGGAGACAGTCTGTAAGTGCTGGGAGAAGTTAGCACACCTCAGAGTGTGCACAGCTTTCCTGACAACTTCCCTGACCTACCTTAGGCTTCCCTTTGTGTGTTGCAAGTTGGAGTGTCATGATCAACAGATAGTGAGCATTCTGGCAACCCCTTGGATGGTTGCTTCCTTTGAAGAGCTGTTTCACTCCAATCTGGAGATAGCCATGAATCATTTTGTCTTCTCAGGCTTATCCAGAGACTAAGTCAGTCAGCTGGAGATGGCATCCCAAAAGGTGATTTTGCAGGAAGAAATCTTTCGAGATTAGCCAGGATTGCCTGTTTCAAGGGAGAGGCTCTGTGCCTCCAGCTGACACCTTCTAAGACTGTGGAATTTAAGGTCAAACTTAATGTAGTAACACTTCAGTAGAAAACTACTGAAAACTAATCAAAGGACTGAATAGAGATTAAGCAAAAGGATATAAAGAGTATGAGTAATGTGCAACAGAGGCTTCTGTAAGGCTCTTGTGCTTGAGCCCCAGCACTGACTTGGATGACTGATGGGAATGAGGATACTGTCTGGAGACTTGCTCCTGCTTTCTCATCCCTACCCTTCCACTAAAAACTTCCTGTGAGGAGTGAATGGAATAGATACCTGGGGCTATCTGGGACTTCTAGGTGTGTGCTTCTTCTTGGGACCATGGCAATCTGAACTTTTTATCACTGGTGATGAAATGCTGCCAAGTCCTTGTGCATTCCCCACAGAAGTTGGAGCTCCGTCTGGCCTCTGCCTTCTTGCCTTTGAGGTTGTGGTGGCTGCACCTCCCTACTACTTTTCAGCTTTGGCTGAGCACTTTAGGTGTACACCTATCACTCTGCACATGCTACCATACTTCTGTTCAGCTCTTTCCTCTTCCTCTCTGTGAATCAAACATCCTTACTGAAGCTGTAGATACGTTGGTTGTTTTCAGGTAGAGATTTTGTTCTCTGAGAACTCTATTCCTCTGGTTGCTTTGCCTCAGGATATATTATTAAGGCTTATAGAAACAGAATGCCAAGAATGGGACAGGACTTACACAGCCACAGTGGACTTTGTTGATGTTTCCTGCAGTACTTCAGGTACTGCAAGATTTTTTTGACAACTGCAGCACAGCTTTTCTGGGAGGAGAAACTGCTTCAGCTCTGGGTCTGCCTCTCCTACCCAAGATCCCTATTGCCTGTTGCATTGTATCTGGTGTCTGCAAGGCATATACATCAGTTTGGAGCCTGACCAAGGCAGTGAATACTCTGTTGCTCTCAGTGGGCTGGCAGCACATCCTCTGACCTTCTTGCAGCTGTTTTGGTAGTAGCATAATAATTTGACAGTGATGAAAATCAGTCATTAAAAAAAACCAAACCAAACCCACTGTCTTGATTTACTATTTAAGTTTGGATTACATTTTTCTAATCCACATTGGAATGTAAATCAGTGGGTTTCTCCCAGGTGCACCATGAGTAGTAATAGGCTAGAAAGCCCTTTGACATCTCCTGCTCACAAGCTGGTCTGATCTGCGTGAGGGAGACATTCCTGTTTGCAGACAGCTGCCAGTTGTGCTCTCCCCAGAGTCTGCCAAGTTATGCTCTGGGTAAATATTATGTAATCGTGGTCCTTTGGAGGATGAACAAAGTTTTATGGTATAATCACCTGGTCAGTACAGAAGAAAGGTGGTGGAATCTGCCAGCTTGAAGAATTGGAAGTGGACTGTGGTATTTTCTGAGGACCTCCATTGTTGGAAGGAAATTATGAATATGACTCCATGTTCTTAGAAGGCTAATTTATTATTTTATGATGCTATATTATATTAAAGAATACTAAACTAAACTATACTAAAGAATAGAGAAAGGATACAGACAGAAGGCTAGAAAGATACTAATGAAAACTGGTGACTCCTTCCAGAGTCCCGACACAGCCTGACCGTGATTGGCCATTAAGGCAAAACAATTCACATGAAACCAACGAAACAATCACCTGTTGGATAAACAATCTCCAAACCACATTCCAAAGGAGCAAAAAACAGGAGAAGCAAATGAGATCACATTATTTTCCTTTTTCTCTGAGGCTTCTCATCTTCCCAGGTGAAGAATCTTGGGCAAGGGGATTTTTCAGAAAATGTGATGGTGACAGTGGACTGAAGGGGGAATGGTTTTATTTATAGTTGTGGTGAATGCCTTAGCTCCATTTTGATGTTGCAGCACCAAACTTCTTAGCATTTCAAGTAATTGCATGGGTGTTAGAAGCACAAAGTCAACACTTAGGCAGAAGGGGTTTCTTAAGATTAGTAGTAAAGCTGGTGGTGTTGCTAAAAAAAAAAGGGAGAAAAAGGTGTGCAGTTTCATGCTGATGAAAAAAGGATTCTTTAGGTCCGTGATTTTTTCTGGCTAAAGATCATTGTGGAGTTTGGGGTGGGGGTGGGGGTGAAAGAAACATTTACATCCAAATAAGTGGGTTTTGATGGTTTTTTAAAATAACTTCTCTAAACCTGAAGTGTTTTGTGGTAGCATATTACCTTCAGAGGACACATTCCTGCTTGCAATTTTGCCAGAGCTCATCCTTACACTCTTGTAACTGGGGGAAAAAACTTAAAAACATTCTTGCCTGTGAATATAGAAGTAAATTAATCCAGGAGATCAGACAACAGGTTGAGTTGTAGATGCTGAAAATTTGAAGCTGATAGATTTTACCTTGTCTCTGCCTTGCCTCTGTTCTTTTACTGTCACCTTTTTTTCCTTATGCCTCACAGTCCTGTCGGTTTGCAATCATACTTCTACAGCTGCTCATTTAACTAATTCCTAACTAACCTTTAAAAACACTTTAAGACCTTTTAAACCAATTTTTTTCCCCTCTTGGTTTAGAACACATGTGTACTGTGGTGTACTTTGATGACTGCATGTCAATACATCAGTGCAAGATCTCTTGCGAGTCCATGGGAGCTTCCAAATACCGATGGTTTCACAACGCCTGCTGTGAGTGCATTGGGCCAGAATGCATCGACTATGGCAGTAAAACTGTCAAATGTATGAACTGCATGTTCTGAAGCAGGGAAATTGGAATATAGCAATACTGAGGCCAAAGTAATCTCTCTCAGTTAAAGAGACTGGGATTGCAAATTCTGCATTTTGGTGGAGTGCCTGCTGGTTGCAATTAAATGTACCTGGTTGAAAAGAGGATGTATAAAATCAGAGAACTTTTTCCTTTTTTTTCTTTGTTTTCTTTTTTTTTTTAATTCATATAAGCAAGGCTAACTAGTAAATGTTTAAACACTATGTTTTAAACTTGTTTTTCTCTGTTTCTGCTCAAATGGTACAGTCATGCTCATCATTACTGTTCTGATTGTTTTCCTTTGATTTGAAAGTATTGTCTATACTGGTTTTCAGAACATAGTACTCTATCTTGTAGTTTAGAGTAGGGAAACTTTTAGAATACGGTGATGAGACTTTCATTATCTAAATTCAACAAATAAATAAATGGCTGCTAGGTTGGAGGGAGGGTGGATGTTGTTTAGGGGCTGGGTTTTTTGGGATTGGGTTTCTGGTTTTGTTTTTTAACTTTATTACCTTCCAGTTTTTAAGGTTAGCTTTTATTGTGGAAGTGATATTTGGAGGAAAATTAAAATTCGTGCTTTCTCTTCAAGTTCAAAGAATGGGCTGTCATGGATAAAATCCTAACTTCTTAGAAGGGCTGCCCAGCAAAACACCATGTGTGGGATACTTTTCCTCCAAGTTTGATGTGCCCTGCTCTCTTTTCATTGGGGCCTATGATGCATAATTTATGTGTTACACAAATTAATCTTTTCAGTCTTCTCTTAGATCCCAAAATAAAGCTGGTAAGTGCCATTGCATTTCCCACCGGTTGCACTGTTCTCTAGGGCTGTTACACCCTGAACATTTAGTCCAGTAAAGGAAACATGAAAGGCTATGATGGATTTAATGACTAAAAGAATAAAGAATGAAATGACAGGAACAAGCAAGTGGTACAGGTCTACCAGCTGGGCAGCTGGCAGCAAGAATGTTCCCATTTAGTAATTTCCTGTGAATATTTATTCCAAAACATTTTTATTATTAATTAATTTCTTCTTCTTTTCCCCACAAATTTTTGTCAGTGAAGAAGGGAATATGTGTCTGCAAAGGCAAAGTGCTCTGATTATAGAACATTGTGCATTTTTCTAAGTAAGAGTTTTTATATGTTGACAGTTACATAGCAGTTACTATGACCGATTTAAGGTGTCCACTGATAATGGTACTAAGTACAAGAATAAAGGGTATGAGTAGTTAATGATCAGCTTTTTGTATTTATAATAATGTAGGTTTTAACTCCTTCAATTTTTTATGCATATATGCATATGCAAACACAAAAAGGAACTATTGACTATTCATTTTTCTCTCATTAACCTCAGCTAGAGGGATTAAACTGTTTTCTAGTTACACCTGTCTATCTGTACCATGTACACATGAAAGCAGTCATATTACATTTATTTTGTTGAAAAATTTTCCTGAATGTTTTTTTCAATTTTTTTTCATGATACAGTTCTTTCAATAGGATGGAATAATAATAATAATGATGATGATAATAATAAAAGAAAAATCTACTCTCGTTAAATAATGTTACTTTCTTCAGTGTCTTTTTCAGCTATAAAGATGTACTTGAAAGATGAATGTTATTGTTTTGAACTAGTGGATTATGGAATGTCTTCATACTTTAAAGTTACAGTTAAGTGATAAAAGATCATAGACAAAAATAGAAAAACAGCTTATAATGGAGGAGTTGTTCTTCCTATATTTTACAATTCATGTTATATTTTTTTCTGCTATATTTTTTTCTTAAAATGAATGGAGAGGCAGAATATGTTAAGAGTAACTGTGACTGTTTGTAGCTGGAGGGTGATGCATCCGTGTTCCTGACCCAGACAGGAGACATGTAGCAATCAAGCAAGCAGGGGGTCATTAGCATGCTTCGGATTTTTGCAGTCTTAAATTATTGGAAAGATGAGGGTAGCTCAGAATCCTCTTGGGGGAGGAAGAGGGCTGATGTTTCTGGTGAGGCACCTGCTGCCCCATGGATCTGTGACACTGTCTCCACTTACATCCTCAGAATTTTGCTGTGAGGTCAAATCAAGTGGGGGCGGGAGGGATGGGGGAGCGACCTAACAGGTGTCCCAGGAAATGCTGGGGGGAATGGCATAAAAATGTAAACACAGTTCTCTGTAGTGGCCTGAGAGAAGGTAGTGCACACCTTCTGGGGCTTGCCTTACTTTTTGTAATTCCTGATGCTGTCTAGAGTTTGCTGAAAGTGGTGTGTGTACACAAATGTCATGCAGCAACACCCAGTGTATTTTATGATGATGAGTGCTTTTAAGAGGTATTTTAATAAAAAGACATTACTGGTTCTCATGTGTTCTTTCTCAAGAGTTTCTCAGGGAAACATTACCAGGAAGCATATTACAAAAGTTACTGATCTAGATGGATAGAATAATACTGAGAATTACCTTTCCAGCAGTTTTTTTCCATACCTAAAAGTGTTACTTTGAAGTATTTTTCTGTCCATAAATGATAAATACTCAGAATGTTCTTTCTGAAAAACCTAACCATTTTAGAAAGTTGTTTATTTAGTCTTATTAATTTTGCAGGAAAAAATCACCATTTATTTTGGGGTCTCTTATTTCACCCTATGTCTGGATAACCAGCAAACCATCACCTACATAAGAACATGTTTTTAAAACTTCTTTTAGTTAGGAATGTTCTCCAGGTAAAGCATTGGCCACTTTTATCACTGTCCTTTGGGACAGAATTGTAAATAATTGAATGTAAAGGGAAGCAAAGAGGGAATTCATATAGTAAGAAATTATACAAATTTCTTGTGGCCAGATGCCCTAGTGTGTTGGGGGTCTGACTGAAAAGGGGTGGAGGGCCTTTTGTTATTCTTTCTTTAAAAGTAAAAAGTTTTTGTTTAGTTGCTTTGGGGTTTGGGTTTTTGTTCCGGTTTTTGAAGTTTGTTTTTCCTTACAGACACTTGAGTACAAAGGTCATAATGTGACATTGCTTTCCTGTCATTCCATAAGGTTCTTAGCTTTCTTTTAGTATGCTTAATGTATTTCACATCTAATTCCAAAAAAATAAATATAAGAACGCCTGTTGCATCTTTAATGATATATCTATGGTCACTCCAGTGTCCCTCCCAAAATTACGGCTATTGTGATAGCTGGCTCCAAGCCCCTCATCCTGCTGGCTGGAGTGACTTGAAGTTTGCTGGCAATGGCACGGTGACACACAGACCCACCCCACACAGATACACTGTGGTCTCTCCAGCCCTGTGACCCATGGTGCCCTGTCCCATGGCTGGCACTTCCACCTTCATGGGGAAAGCCTGGAGACTCGTAGCCCGGGAGGAGTTTAATGAGAAGAGGACAGACCATGCTGATGGGACACCTGCTGAGCCAAACAACAACCTAACATTTTCCTGTTGGATGGTAATGTCTGTTGGGCTTGGCAAAAGGAACACCTTTCACACATTCCCTTGGCACGAGATCTTTCACCAAATCACCAGTACATCATTAAAATATGTGCTACTCGCATGGGAAAACACACTTAGACACAAAATCTTCCTAGAAACAGAGCAAACCTGATTCAAACAAGTACATCTAGGATGTAAAGGTGGCCAAGGCTCAAGTTTTCTTATACCCTTGTCATTGCTTAAGAATTTATAAATTTTCTTCCTACCACAGAGAACTTGGAATTATTTGGCTTTGAGCAACCTGTTCTAGGGGAAGATGTTCCTGCCCAGGGCAGAGGGGTTGGAAATAGATGGTCTTTAAGGGCCCTTCTATTCCAAAGCCTTCTGTGATTCTATGGCTCCATAATACTGCTCATAGGAGTTGCTAAGGCAGAGTTCAGCATCATGCACCTTTATTGGCTCTGTTCTCCTGCTCTGTGGTAACTTCTATGAACAACATACTTTCTTCCCCAAAGGCATTAACTAATTTACTACTTCCAGGTTTTCTTGTTGTATCTTCAGGCTCTCATTGTTCCACTTGTTTGTTTCAGTATGTGGACAACTAATTTCTTTCCTAAGCTAAATCTTTTTGATTGCTGTGTATTCCTTTATTGCTAAGGAGAATTACAGAGCATGTCTGAAGCTATTCCAGAATGGTACAGCTCATGTAGGCTCCCATTTGTCCAAGACAATCTCAACTCCAGAACTGGCTTTCTTGAAGTAGTAGGAGGAGGAAGGAATTATTAATTAACACAGCTCTGCCTTTTCCCTTTTCTTTCCCTTTCTGAAGCTCCCCTCCATTATTATTTTATTACTTTTATGAAGCTCAGGTACATCAGTGAGACTGATTTTCCAAGCAGGGAGCTTGCCACCTCAGAATCCTTGCTTCACTTTGTCTTTAAAGCAGTAAGAATTTACTGAGTGAATGTGGGGCAAGCTGAGGGTGTAAGAAAGTGCCTCAGTCTGTGTAACTTGGCCCCAGACCACAATGAATTTTGCAAGTCAGAAATCATCCAAATCTGTTTCACATGGCAGTAAACTGGTACAGACAGCACCGCACACAATCACTTGTTTGTCCTCAAAATGTGGGAGAAAATTCATTCTGGGTTCATTAGCTGATGAGCCCATTGTGCATGAACTTTTGTTGGCAGTGGCCTCTAATAATACACATTCTTCAGAGCTGAGAGCCTCCGGCCACTGTCGCTTCAAGTGGAGATCCTCACATCCACGGGACGACCATCTCCAGTTACTACGGGATGTTACAGAACTAACCCTTCTCTCTTCTCCTGCCAGGAGTAAGGTGGCCTTTATATGTAACAAAAAAAGAAACACATTAGCTGTGATGTTAAGTTAAATAGCCTATGAGCCCTTGCTGTTACACTGTTTCTTCTGGAGAGGAGGAGGGAGCCTGGAAGTTGCGAGGTTATGTAATAGGTGCTGCAGACAATATCGCTGTGCTCCAACACTAATCGGAGTGTTTACAACCCTCCCTTTTGTAGCTTCCACTGAATAGCACAAATTCCTGTGGGGGACCTTTTACATTACCGCAGGAGGTGGCACAAAGAGCTCATTCGACAGGGACTAAGCAGCATTGAGTCCCAAGTGAATAAATGGAGCAGGTGGCACGCTGCCACAGTTTTAATGTGTCCAGTAGGCCGGGGATTATGCTTGAGGCTGTGGGAATGAATCGGCCCTGCTTCTGACTGAAACAAATTCCCCTGTTGATGAGCAATCCTGAAAGGGATTCAAATTACGCAGGTGCTCAACGTAACAGAAACTTGCATTGTAAGAGGCAAAAAAAACCCCCACAACATTCCTTATAACACCACTGTAAACAGGATGCATCTTGAGATGGGGATGTGTTCCTTGGCACAGGTCACCTCAAGCAGCATCCAGAGCCTTTCTTAATTTCCCTTGCACTCCAGAAAGCACTAGAGAAGTGGATAACTCCTCTGAGGAGGTCAGATTTGTTATGTGGGATGAAGCCAAAGCCAGTGGCTGTTCTCATGTGAATTGAGGAATTCTGTCAGCAGTAACATCACAGGGAAGGCGGCCCAGGTGCCCCCACTGTGGGGCTGTGTCAGCTCCCTCACTGAGACTGATGGCTTGTGGTGTTTGCTGACCTCCCATTCTGCCAAAAGAATCACAAAATCACAGAATGGGTCAGGTTGGGAGGCACCACAGTGCGTCATCTGGTCCAACCTCTCTGCTCAAGAAGGATCATTCCAGAGCACACAGCACACATCTGTGTCCAGGTGGTGCTTGAATATCTCCAGCAAGGGAGACTCCACAACCTCTCTGGGCAGTCTGTCCCAGTGCATGGTCACCTGCACGGTACAGTTCTTCCACATATCCAAATGGAACTTCTTGTGAATCAGTTTCTGCCTGTTGCCTCTTACCCTATTGCTTAACAGCACTGAGAAGAGCCTGGCTCCATCCTCTTGGCATCCTCCCTCCTTCAGATACTTATAGACATTGATGAAGTCCCCTCCCAGTTGTCTCTTCCCAAGGCTGAACAGGTCCAGCTCCCTCAGTCTTCCCTCATAACAGAGATGCTCCGGCCTCTTAATTATCTTTGTTGCCTTCCACTGGATCTGCTCCAGAAGCTCCACGTCTCTGTTGTACGGAGGAGCCCAAAACTGGACACAGCTCCAGATGCGGCCTCACCAGTGCTGAATAGCGGGGCAGGATCGCCTCTC
>NW_005054350.1:5023673-5087190 GCF_000277835.1 Geospiza fortis | reverse complement strand
GGAGGGGCGTGGCCTCGGGAGGCTCCGCCCATTTTCCCTCGGGTCGCTGCTCGCCCTGCCTCTCCTTTGCCTTCCCTGCGTTCCTTCCCTCTCTCCTTTCTTTCCTTGCTTCTTTCCTTCTCTTGCTTTCCTCTCCCCCTCCGTTCCCCGCCCGGGCGGGTGTCCGGCCCCTGTGCGATACTTACGGGCCCTGTTGTCCCTCCTGCCCTTACGGGCACCTTGTGCGCCCTGTTTCCGTAGGCGTTTGCTCCCTTTGGGTCGTGCGGGTTCGCTGCAGCTCAGTCTGCGCTCTGGGTTGCCTCTTTGCAAGGTCGTTTTTAGCTGTTTTTTTGGGGTTTTTTTTGAGGGAGGGAGAGGTCAGGGATTTATATTCTTCTACCTTCACCTAGAGGTCTCACCTTAAAACCCAGAAAAATTTACTGTTGTTGTAATTTTTCTGCATCTAGTGTGATTAGCAGGTTCTAAGGATGTCGTGTTTCCTACCTGATAATAATGTTGTTTAGAAAGTGTGTGTTCGTGTTCATCATAGAATCACAGAATAGTTTGGAAGGGGCCTGAGAGACCATCTACTTCCAGCCCTTCTGCCATGAGCAGGGACACCTTTCACTAGACCAGGTTGCTCAGATCCCCATCCCAGATGGCCTTGAACACTTCCAAGGATATGTTAGTGGGTGATGTATGAGTAAATACATCTTGTTTTTAAGTGCTAACAGATGTTCAAACCAGTGAGAAAGATAATGCCAGCAATCCACACCAAAAGTATCTGTTCATGAGAATGGTGTGGTTTGGATTTACCCCACCCCAGTGTCCCTGAGATTCATGACAATTGTTGATAGAAAATAATAATTTAAAAAAACCAGGCTAAGGCCTTTTTGCCAGTTGCATAAACCAGGGTGATTTGTGCAAATCCCTGGTTTCAGCACAGGAAAACAGCCCTAACTGTGCCCTTAAACAGGTTTCTGATCTGGAAACAGCTCGAAGTACTTACCATGAGTGGTCTGCACTGCCATAACTCACCCTTTCAGGGGTGGTGTTAAGGCTTTGTTGGCTATGACACAGGATGGTAATGGATGTAAATTTATTAATGAGCTTACAGGGAAATGGCAGAGGGATCCCTTAGATTTGGGTTTTGATGTTGCTTGAGGTGTTGCATACAGCTGGTGGTGGATGGTGCTGTGCTTCAGTTCATTTCAGCTCAGTCTGGGAATAATCCATACAGTCAGTGTGACAAGCTCTTGGGAGGCTCTTTTCTACAGAGAAATAAACAAGAAATAAACAGGAATTTTAAAAAGCCCTTCCAAACTGTTGTAGTTTTGAGCATTTAGTACTTCTAAGAGTGTGAAATTTATTAACCCTTTTGCTGTAATGTTCTAGCTAACTACAAGAATAGAATGTCTATTTTGTTGAAGTAGGGAACTGTACATTCCTCGTCCTACCGATCTCATTTCTAGGTTGGAGAAAATAAATTTACTTTAGTCTTCCCACATCTGAAATGGAACATGGGAATAGCTGCCTTCAAATCTTAATACTCCATGTGCAACTTCTGCATTGTTCTGTCTTAGTTCAGGTGTATTCAGGGGTAGGAGGGCATATTTTGTACTTTGGTTTGGTGGGGCTTTTCCCCAAAGTAAGGATTTCACAGTGAAATCACTGGTGTGATTGTAGTTATGTGGGGAAGAAAGTTCTTTTTCTGTAGGGCAGATTATTTCCATTTCTATATGTGCATGTCTACACTGGAATATATTGTCCTGGAATAGCAATAACTGTGTTCCTGCTTCAGAGCTGCACGGCTCAGTTCTGCAGATGTCCTTAAAGCAAAGCTGATATGCACAAGCCCTGCACTGAACTCTTTAGGGTTCTCATCTGCACTGCACCCTTCAGGCACTCCTCCCAGTGAGTTTTAGCTGTATTTTCTTGCAGAAAAGGTTTGCATATTTCCTGAGTAAACACTGCTGTTTCTTATGGGCAGTTCTTAGACTAATATGGAAGATGCTGCTGTTCAGCAATAAATATCACCAAATGCTAATTCACTTTCCTTGGATAAAGCTTGGTGTCATGTAGCTAGCCTCAAAATGCCAGAATATAGTATGATATTTACCTTCAGTTTATATCAGTATAGTGTAGCATAATCTACCAAGTTTGTCTCTGAGCTAATGTATCTGGTTATGTTGAATCAGTGAATGTTTCGCTACCCTTACAACTAGTCATGGTTTGCTATGTGCATGGTTTGCTATCATCAACTCCTTCTGCTGTTCCCCAGAGCCTTGTGGATGGTGGTTTTCAAATTATTGCTCAAAAAAAAAAAAGTATATCAAATGAGCCCACAGTTGGGCTAGAAATAGGAGGTTTTACTTAGGCTGCATCCCCAGAGGTGGTGGTGTTGAGGGGTGACTGCTGTCCAGATAAGGTTTACATCTTCTGCTTGCCGTGGCCAAAGCCAGAAGGGTAAGGATGCAGGCTGAGTTTAGAAAAAGGAAGGGTGTGACTCCATTCCTGTCCATGCTTAGCCTTCTCCTCCCAACCATCCCTCACCTTTTGGGCTTGACATCAGGCATTACAAACTCGGTGGAGGTATAGTAGAGTGAAACAGACTTTGATGGTGGCAGCAACAGCAGGTCTGCAAAGCTGAATAGCAGCAGGGATCCTGTGCTCCCTGCTTCCAGTTTTTCTTTAGGCTGCAGTAAAAACTGGGGAACGACAGCTTACTTGGGGCAGCTGCTGGGAAGTGGGGGATTTATAGGGTATTATCCAAGTAAGGAGTGTTGATCCAGTACATTGGCTCACGCAGTAAGTTGCCTCAAATATGTCCAAGGAGTTTCTAGTTTATTCTGTCCTGTTACTAGCAGATAATGTACTAGGAAAACATTTATTTAGGTTTCATCAGTAAAGTGTTGTGACAATTTTGAACTAGTAGGGAAGAATTTGTGAAAAAGATAAATAGGAAGTGCAGTGGCTTCAGTGGATAATAAGAAGGTAAAAACAACATTTAATACCTGAACAAAGTATGTCTGACCAGAAATATTTGGAATGTGTAACTATGTCCTTAGTGTTTTTTATTATTGGCTGTGCATTAAAAAAGCACAGAAAGCATCTCTTTTTCTTATCTAATGGTGAATTCTATGTATACATCAACGACTGAGATCTGCAAATTCAAAGCCTTGAGATCACAGCATTTAGAGCAATCAGTTCACTACCTACAAGCAGTATTTCCTTTGATAACTAATTAAGGTGTTTTTAAATAGAAAACACGATTTGGTATTTTTTTCCTTGTCTAGTTCCTGTGATACTCAGTAAACAAAAGTACAGATAATGAAGATGTCCTAGTTTCTTCCAGAAGAAGCTTGGTGTAGGATCCTGACTAAGAAATAGCAGCTAATTATTTACTAAACACATAATTTTATAATAATAAAGAAAAAGTGCTTGCCAGATGCTAAAACAGTAATAATATAAATCAGTACGTACAGCAAATTGTTAATGTGTGTCAATAGTAATGTGATATTTAGCCAAGCTTAAAAAAATATTTATGGAGAAAATGTTGTATTTTAAATAAGCAAATTTAGTATTGTTTTTTACAGAAATAGGAAATAGTGCAGAATAAAATGATGCAACTATTCTGATATAATACTAATAATTGAAGAATGTGATGTAAGTCACTTCATCTATCCTGGTGCGCCCTTAATTGTTAATAGCTTGCTGTCTGTCCATTTGTTGTAAGTGCTAGGGAGGTAGGCAGAAATACAGACCTTATGCAATCAATGCAAAGAGAAAATTTCTTTAAAAGAAGGATGATAATCCTTGGTGGTACACATTAATTTATGATATGACCTTGTCTGTGATCCCTGCCTTGCCTGATGCAGGCTCTGTGTTCCCTGGAGGAAGCAGGGAACGGTTAATGATTGGTGCCAGCTTCAGCGTGACAGGAGTGCAGCGCTGGGGCAGACCCTGTGTGCAGGTGCACAGATGCCCCATTTTGCCTGCTGGGGGCTATACTTCTTCATAGGGATAGGCCCACCCTTCAGTGCAGTGGAAGGGTCATCTTCCCAAACAGTAGGAGCACATTCCTCATATCCACTCTGCCATCTTTATTCTCTTTCTCACCCACATGGAGCAGAGCTTTTTTAGACTGGCTATTCTGGTCTCTGGAGGCACGCAGGGAGAGCAAGGGATGAGTGATGGCTGTTTGCATGAGGTGGGAAGGGACAGATGGTTGCTGGAGAGGAATAAAGAGGAGTGAGTGCTGGGTGGTAAGGTTTGACATTCCAAATCAGAATGCAAGTTTGAACCAAACTGAAATTTATTTTAAGGAGAATAAATTTAGTTTCGTGTTCGTTGTTTTGTACATTTCTTAGCAGTGACTAATTCTTGAGTCAATTCCAGTAGTTATGTATAGATAAAATGTATTTTTATACATTTTTGTCCTCTCTGGTATGAAAATTTCACAGGTTTCTGGTGTCTAGGTGAAGGCAGCCCATGAAGTTTTCCTCCTGTTTCACAATTCAGTAGGATCTCTGGGCTTTTTCTGTCACTAAAGGACAAGACATCTGGCAGAAAGGAGCTCTTGGAACTGATCACAGAACTCTACTACCAGAGCTCGAAGAATGACTTTTGAAAACACAATATATGATGATAATTCTTAACTTGACAGTATGGAAAAAGATATCACAGTGGCAAAAATTGCAGCTTCTCTTTCTCATAAAAAAAAAAGTAAGAAAATTTCAAGGGTATTGCTTCTCTTTAAAATCATATCTAACTTCTAAAATAGAACTTACACCTCTGAGCTTGAAGCTGTAATTTAATGTTTATCCTCTAATGGCTTTTGTGAGGTTTAACATTTATCTTACTTTGGTGGTGAAGCTTGTTGCTACTTTAACATTTCTAGCCTGCCCTGTTGTGTTTTGTAAATACAAGGATCAACAGTCAGGTGCAGAATTTTTCTGGATGTTGCCATGAAAATAAATTTTCAGTGAGTTTTATTAGCATGAATTAAATTGAGTGCTGAATGTAAATTCTAGTGCTCAACATGCCAGCAATTAAACTCTCTCATTACATGGTAGTAGTGGTTTTCTGCCATGAATATTATGGAAGTTCATAATTCTCTGGTATTGTTTTCCTATATCCAGTATACTGCTTTCACATACTTAATACTGAGTGTGTTAATGTAGTGTATAATTACTGGTAAAAGGTAATTAAGTTGACAGATATTTTACTATATTTGTACTGCTCCAGTAGATTTTAATATTGTGAACCAAATGCTGTATATAAAAGTGTAATGCTAAACTGTAAAGAACCCAAAATACCTTTTGTTTTTTAACTGGATTCAAAGAAAAGAGTAATTTCCTTTTCTGCATTTCAGTTGTGGTGGCTTCAAAGGAGATACCATTCCTTTAAGATAGCCTAAAGAGCTTTTTGTATTCTGTGGGATATTTTTAATTGATTGAATGGACTAAAACCTTGGGGGTAAAAATACCAAGTGATTGAACTGATTTCTCCAGAAACCCCTTGGATTATTTCAGTCCAGTGGTTTTAGCTTTTCTTGTCCTTTAGGTGTTTTAATCTTGACAAATTCTCCAAGTTTTCTACATGCTGGCCACTTGTTAATTCTAGATGCAGAGATCTTTCACAGGTCATGCTTCTAAAGTTTTCATTCTGAAATTTGGGGTTGCAGTTCTCCAAAATTCATGCAGTTTGCACCACTTGGGAGCAGATGCCTTTTAAGCAGTCAGGTTTTGAAACATTGTTGGAGGAAACAAATTTCAGCTTTCCAGCTGAAAGAGGAAGTGATGAACCTGTGGAGTTCTTTGCTGCTATATATTAGTATATTAGTGTGACTGATATACTAGGGTGTATATTTAAATGCATGTTCCTTCACAAAGATAAATAAGAACTATTTTTCTGGCAGTGGCTTTCAAAATGTACTTTTGAATATGCCAGAACCTGTATACGACCCCACAAAGCACGGGAGAAGGCACATTAGTTTTACATATGTCATTCATTTTGTGTGCTGCAATTTTATGATATTTTATTTGGTCTATGATCAAATTTCTTTGCAGTTTTCTTTGGGCTTCTTTCGGTTGCTTGTTTTTGATAAATCCCTTAGTAAGTAAGGGTTTAATGTTACTTCAGTCAAACTTCAAACACATCTAAAAGATACACAATCGTGTAAAAGAATTTTGCAGTTAGTGTGTTATCATTAGAACAGTCAGTTGTTGGTGGGTATTTTGACAGGTAGGTTTATTACATTTGGTGGGTTTTAGTACTTATGTGCAAGGATTTCACCACTCTTAAAATTGCCTTAGACTGATGGAGGCAGTTTATCTTCTTTAGAGGGAGGGATAGGACAAAGGCCATCTTTGGTCTTCTGTGTATTCAGGCTTCCATTAAACTATCTGCTCTAATTTTAATTAAAGCAGCATGACTTATGTTTAGACAAGGCAACACAACAGATTTGGAAAGGCAATCAGAATTTCTTTGGTCCTGTGCTATCAAATACCAAACCTTTCCTCCATCCTTGAAGCATACAGTATTTTTAATGTTGTATGTTATTCATTTAATTTTTATTGTATTTGGCAAGTAGGTTGAAAACATCAATCAGTGCATTTCTTAAGGTATGGGGGGGGTTTGGTGATATTCTCAAGATGTAGGATTGCTGAAAATTGCTGCAGTAGATGCTACAGACTGAGCTAAATGAAGCCTGTTTTAGAAAGTATATGTGGATTTAATTTTAAATTCTAAGGATATTTATACATTTTTCTAGAAGGCAGGTGTTTCATGTAAGCTTTCTTCTAAGGCTGGCTAGGTAAATTAGCATAGAAGACAAGGCAAATAGTGTGAACTTGTGGGTCCTGCTGCTGTCCCAGTAATTGGCATTTTAATGGATGACAGATTCCTGCTTTCTCTGCAGAGACCAACAGCTGCCCCATGGTGGGTGGTGCCACACCTTGCCTTCCATGTATTTCTGAATGCTTTCTGTGTTCACATGCGTGACATTTTGCAACATCTCAGCCCTGGAGGTGGTGATGTTAATCATAATTAATAATCTGCTGAGCTTGTAAATATTTACATTGACTTTCCCTTTGGGTATTGAGTGAATCTGGGGCAGACATGGAAAGCAGAACTTGTAAACCCCATCTCTTCATATGGTACTGAAAAAAATAACTAAAAATTCAGAAATTTGCTGAAAGGCTAAATCCTTCATGTGGTGTTGATGAAGAATTGTCACTGGCATTAATGGGAATATGTCTGGGAAGAAGAGATGGTATAGCCCTACTCTTGTACGGAAACTTTACATACCATGCTATTTTTTTTTTTTTTTTAATATATCACATGAATTTGAAAGACATTGACATCTCTTCCCTGCAGGTTCCTGCTGCAGACATAACATGGATCAGCAAAACAATTATTTTGTTGGCTTGCCTCAAAACAGATCTCAAAATAAAACAAGCTACATCAGAAAAAACCTTTTGGTGGGTAGAACTGCATCTACAATAAGGCTGTGCTAAAAACTGCTGTGCTGGGAGCACAGAAATGTTACGTGTCAGTCCATTATTGTTAAGTTGGGAAAACGTTTGCGTGCAGCCCAGTCTGTGCTTGATTCTACTCAAATTGGACTTAATAAGGCAACCAGTGAAGGCTGATTTTCAGGTCAATAGGCACTGATGTTAGCTTGATAATAAACAAGACTTTTAAGCCAAAAGCAAAGGTGATAGACATAGATTTCAAATAAACACTAAGAATAATCAGCTGATAGAAATAGTTATTAAATAATCACTAAAAATAAATAGTGTTTCTGGATCAAAGTCTTCTTTTCCTTTCTGCTGTTATGGTAGAATGGGTTTTATCTCAACCACCGTAGTTCCATTTAATATTCACTAGAAGCTGAACATGTTTTGCCATTGTTGCACTGGAACATGCAGGGTTTTAAACATGAAAAGAATCATACATGGAAATTGATCATCTGTGTCCTGTATCACACTATGAAGAGATCCAAGCAAAGCTGTTCTTTACTTCCTCTTCTGCTACAGAGTTGTCAGTTCAAGTGACACCCTGTAATTGATAGATCTTTTCATCTTTGCTCAATAGATGGTGGCAAAAATGCAATGTAAAGCATAAGAAAGTTAATTTTCACGGTTCAAGCCCTAAAGGTTTGTGTGTCATTAATATACTTTCAGAAATTGCTTCTTTCTGAGTATGATAAGGCCATGGAATTGAATATTCTTTGCCTTTGGTAAAGATTGTTTGTACTGCCCTCCCAGTTAAGGGATTATGAAGTGACTTCTGCAAAGTTAATGCTGTTTGAAAATTCTGTGAATAAAATAATGATCACAATTCACCCAATTCAGTGAAGAAGCATGGTGATTCTAATTGATTTTTTTTCTATATCCAGTCTGAAAGATGATATTTGAATACTGGATTAAAAAGCCACGCTGTCTGGACTCAGCATGCAGTTCTGTGTGCAGCACCCGTGCTCTGCCATTCCATCTACGTGTTAAGCAGATTTATGGAGTGTGGCAAGGCTCTCTGTGGCACTGTGTGTTTGGGGGTGGCAGCAGGTAGCTCTTGAAGGGCAAACCAGCAGCCACACCAGTGCAGTGGCGTTGGCAGAGGGGCACACACCAGTCCTGGTTTCGCTGTAGTTGGCACGGGTACGAAAGGTGATGGTGCAGCAGCAGCAGTGGCACCTGCCTGCACATGTCAGCTGAGTGTGCCTCCCAAGAGCTCCACAGAGCTTGAACTCCACTGCTGGCACGAGCCTCACAGTGCCTTACTGCATCTCCACTGCTGCTCTGGAATTTGCCAGGTGAATTACTTCTGTTACAGAAGGGCCAGTGCTTTATAGTGTGCATTTCTGGTGTCTGGGCATTCCCAGATTTGTTGCCACTGTTAAATCCAAAGCAAAGAGTCTTTGGTAATTGCTGTTTACCCTTGCCAGTCTAGTATTTTAGCATGTGTTAGCTAAGACACTCTTAAAAAATCCCCACAAAACACAAAAATAGATTTTTTTATAGGCTTTGTTGTTTTTTGCTGGGTGTTGGAACTGAGTGTGTAGAGCTCTGGCCTCTCTGGAAAACTAGGTTCTGTTCTGTGTTGTTTGATCTGTCACGGGTAGTTTGCAGATGCTTTTGAAAGAACAGCAGCAGTGCTTAAAACTCCTGTAAAATATTTTATGCCAAATCAATTGGTTTTTCATCTGCTTCATTTTGCATTTTTTACTCTGAATAGCACTTGCTTTTTTAACATCATTTGTAGTACATTCAGCTCAACCAGTCTTGGGTTTAGGATGTTTGCTTTTTTCCCCTGACTCCACTAAATTGACAGCTGTTCTCAAGCTGGCTGCATTTAGGTACTGGAGTGTGACTGAGCAATGCTGTAGTTTAAATCTCTGATCAGGGGAATTTGTCATTAAATAGATCTGGCCCAGGAACTGATTAAAGTATAACAATTAGTATTAATTTGCAAAATCATAATCTCTGTACAACTTGCTGCAGACCTTTGGGGACTAGACTACTCTTTGAAGGGTTTGTTAGAAAATGTGAATTTGGATACAGTTGGATATAGCTCCAAGGGCAGACAAAACCCATGGTGATACTGTGTTTACAGTGATTGTCAAGAAAGTAAACTGCACGCCTTTTGTTGTATATTCTTCCTTCCTTTGTTAAGTAGTAAAAGTAAAATTTTCTTTTCTCTTGTTGGTACAAGTGGGAATTTGGAGAGGTGGACAAGAGAGAAGGGGCAGGGTTGTCACACCAGGAATAATTCTAAAGCCAGTCTAAGTAATAGTGGGTATTACATATGTTGCACAGTGTGGCGGTTTTCAGAAGTATAGGAGGGCTCAATGTGTTAGCAGGACAGTTGTAGTATTCAATTCAACACTCAGTAATTCAGCTCTTATCAAAAGCTACCATATTTTAATTTGGGCTGAAAAGTTTTGTATCAGAGGCTGTTACTTCAATTTTATTTTTTTTTTAAAGCACTAACTACATTCCTCAAACTGTTTCTGAGAATTCAGCTAGCAAGAAAATATCTCTTTTCTGTAATAATGAATATTTTGCTAATCAGGCAAATCTTTTTAGTGCTCTTTGTAATTTAGAGGAGGAACCTGTATTTGGCTGGAGAAGACCTCCCAGATTGCCTTGCTTATGTGTGGCCCATAATTTACAGAAGTTTTAACGAGAACTGAGTGTGGGAGAAATAGAAGGTGGTGAGGGAAACCTGGGAAACTGTGAGCAGCCAAGAGGTGAGGTTAGATGAGACACTGGGTGTGGAGAACAGGAATGGTGAAACTGGGGTTGCACAGGTCCAGGTTGTGAACACCTGCTTGGTGAGGAAAAGATTGTGAGATAGATGAGGTGCAGTCCTGATTGTGGAGGAGCTGCACTGCAGGAAAGGGGACAAGGAAGCAAATGGCGAGAGTCTGGGGAAGAGTGTGACTAAACCATGAGTGAGAAGCTAATGTACCAGGCTTGAGTAGTGTTACTGGAGATATTGGATTACTTTGTGCTGACAAGACCATGGGAACCAAGAGCGGGATTTGCTGGGGTTACAAACAGAGAGTCCTGAACAGTGGAGTAGCACATTGCCAAGAAGTTTGAAGAATGAGAAATTATTCTCAGGGTGGGCAGTAGCAGTTGCAGTGCAGGTGGCTGATTAGTCAAGATACTTCTTCAGAAGTCTGGTCTGGGTGCAGTGCCTGTCTGCCTCGTGGTGCAGAGTTCAGGCCTTCTGCTTGTTACTTGAGAAAGCTGCCATGCAAAGCAATTAAACAGCTTGTTACCTGGACAGTTATTTGCAAGAATGCCTCTTAAATATTTGATTGTGATCATAATGTAGAGCACTGCTTTGAAACTGCTTCCATGGCCATTGGTTCAGCTGAGGAGAGACATGGGAGGACTTGCTCTGATATCCCTGAAGGATAGAATGAGGCACGTGGTGGGGAGGGTGGGGGGAGCCACTTGTGGGGCATAGTTTGTGTACCCTCTGTATAGGGCTTTCGTTGTTACCCTGTAACAAAGATCTGTGCCCAGCTATTTCTTGTAGACTACTTGCTTTGGAGAGGTAGTGGGCTATAAATTGTCGAAGCCTGCCTCTCCAGGAAAGTGGGATGTTATGGTAAAATAGGAGTGTGACAGTACAGCCAGTGCAGGAGGCAGCACCATGGGACAGGGGCTTTTCCTAGGCAGTTCTGGTCCATCTCTTTCCAATGTGCTCTCTCCTGGAGCAAAGCATTCAACTATCCATCCTCTTCCAGGGATCCTGTTTTTGTTTTTTCCAAAATGTGTGTCTTGGAAACAGCCTGTGAATTGCATCGTGATGGAGCTCTATAGAATTTTGTAGGCTAGGGGCTGTAATACTCTTTTTCCCTGGAGTGAACCAAACTGGAAAGCACGTGCTTCCACATATCTGGAGATTTTATCTTCATGCGATTGCAAGACTTTATCATAATGGGATTGGAAACCGTATTTTTGATATTTCTAAAATGTCTAGGGTATTATTTAATTATTTATTTTAAGGCTGGCTCCCTACTGATTAGATTACTGGAGAGCTGGAATACCCTCAGTAATAGGGCGTGTTCTGGATACAGCTGGATATTCTAAATGTGAGCTGGCTCCTCCAAGAGCCCACTCAGGTATGGATGTGGTCGGTAGCTCACTGATTGTTGAAAGTTAAGTAGTTTTTTCTGTTTGTATATCACTCCTGAGCTGGAATGGACTCTCAGAGCTGAACTTGAAATGCCTTGGATGGTGCTGTAGCTGCCAGACTTTATCCATCTACAGGTAAATGAGAGACCACACAATAGCTAGTTTTGCTACTTTTAGAGGTGATCTGATGCTGGCATTATTTGAAAAATGTATGGCTTGCTCCTGTGTGACTTCAACTGTATGATTATGCACCCTCCTTTGAAGTAAATTTTTCAACATTCTCATGGCATCACATATCCTGTAAACTAATCTGAGGTTGAGGAGCTGAATTCTGCTAAACAATTTGTATTTTATTCTTTTTATCAAAAAAATTCTGTGGAGTCCCTTCTTGAGGCTTTAATTTTTGCCAGTTATGAAGAGTGCATGACTCACAGGGGAGTTACTTAATGCTGTGTTTGTGTGATTACATGTGACTTGTGAAATTTTAAACTTGCTTTACCTGTCTACATGAAGTACTTCCCTATTCCTTCTCCTTTCATGGTTGTGTTGCCTTGTTAAAGAAAGGAAAAGGCACTGATTTTATACCTGGCCACTGCTTATTAAATGAAAGACTGAAATGCTGCCATGCAGTCAAATGTCAAGATTACATCAGAGGCCATCTAAGAAGTGTTCAAATGAAAACAGAGATTTGTATTAAGCTGTTCAGTATGTTGTAAAAAGTGCAATAGATGCAGAACTTAGATGTGATACAGACCTTGTATGGTCTTGGTAAATTAATTCTAATTGGATCTTCTCATCTTATTCCAAAGTCTCAACAGTTATATGAGTACCACTCATGTTTTCTGAAGTGTTTTGACATACTTAGCCAAAAGAGATAGTTTTTATTCTTCTTGTGGTTCATTGCTCTCCAAAATGGAGCTGTGTTTGTTACTAGGGTATTTTTGTCCAAAAATGGTGTGCCCCATTTCTGCAAGAATCAGGTCCTTCACACATATGCAGATATTTTGGACTGAAGGTCTGTGGTGATGAGTGAGGTACTGCTGTGCTCTCTGTCTTGCTTTTGGATAATTGTGGTGGAGCAGATATTGGTAGCTCAGTGAGTGTCCTCACTCTGCCTCCGTCCTTTGATTAGTGACTTCTTGGGACTCTTTTCAGTGTAACACTCAGGTATTCAGAGGGTGTCTGTTTGCGGCAAAATGGAATGACCAGGGGACACCCACTGTGCTTCAGATGTGGTCTTGCATAATACTTGTTGCAGAAAAAATCCACATCCTTCATTCCACCCAGAAGCTTTACAAAATAACATCTGCGCATGCAATCACCTGCTCTAATTTGCTTCTGCTGTTGCAATTGGTTACAGAGCACAAAGTCACAGTACAGACTCAGTGCAAAACAGAAATAATGGAGCCTTCTGTACTGAATGAAAGAGCTGAATTTGGTCTTTCAGGCTGTGCTTCTTTTTAATGTGTTCATACTGACTTAGATGATACACTGTTGAAAGTGGTATCTATTAAAGCTGGCTGTCATGTCTCTATGTCTTCCTTTTTTTATGTTTTTCCCAAACCTCATCTTTACTTACTAAATATGCAGCTCAGACTGAATTTTTTTAGGAAAGAGTTTGGTTATTTTCAAAAAGGAGGCTTGAAAAACCACATTATTTTGCCTGTGCAGACATCTTCCTTCCTTTCCCTGACCCACTTTCCTGTGCTTAGTCTGTAGTCTAGAAAGGTGGTGATGGCATGATGGCTAGGAGATTTTGTGTTAATGATGTACCTTCTTTCCGTGTTTAAAATCTCCTATAATTTAGTCTTTCCTTGGGGGATGGAGGAAAGGTCACGATTTTGCCCATGTTCAGTGAAGGCTTCTATTTGACATTCAGTTATTCTGAAAGAGTGACTCAGTGTTGAGCAGGAAGGTGGTTCAAGAAAGTGCATTTTGGCAGTATTGAAAAAAAGTACCTAGGTCTGAGAAGGTGCCTGAGCTGCGAGAAGCTCTCTGATCCTGTCGTGTAACAGCATTTGTGGCTCCTGTGGAAGAAGAGTCAAATGTCAAGTGAAGGAGAAGTGGTGGGAGTCAAGGAGCCTGCTGTTGGCAGGGAGGTAAGAAGGGACTTCTTGTGGTACTGGGGAGAGAATGAGAGCCAGTGGGAGAAATGGGGAAAAGGTGAAAAGATGAGGTAGATAATCATGAGGTAACAAAAAGCAGCAGCAGAGAACATTCAGGAAGAAGTGGAGACTGGTAGCTACTCAGATAGAAGAAACAGAGGAAGAAGGGAAAGAACTTTATCTGCAAGGAAGTGGTGTGCAGCAGGAAAGTAGGAACTGCCCAAATGAAAAACAAGATGAGGGGAAAGTTGGAAACTGAGCTTGAATCACAGAGACCAAAGCAGATGAAGATCAGATTGTCTATGATACACTGAGGGTGAAACAGAGTGGTAAGTCAAGACAAGAGCTACGGGAATACTGACACTTGGTGGTAAAGAAATCAAAGTTTTAAGTTATAAATATTAAGAAATAACTGAAATCTGAGGAGATGAAGCTATGTGTTTGGTATGACAAAACAGAGGTGCCCAAAGACAGAGTTTGCCCTCCTATCATGGTGGTTCTGCCACTTCTCTGTTTTTCGTTGCTAGTGCTTGTTGAGCTTTTCCACAAGCCAGCTCAGCAGCAGAAGCCTGTTGGAGCAGCTAGCAACTTGAATCATCTCAAAAAGAGCAAACTGCTGCAATTGGAGGCAGAGGAGAGTTAATGGGGGGAGTAGTGTGACCTTCCTCATGTGGCAGCAGTGAGTTATTGAATCTCCTGACACATGAGAACTGCACAGGTGAAAAGAAGCAATTTGAGGGAAGGAACCTGCTGCAGAGGGGAGACAGTACTGAAGCAGTAACAGATTGGGAAGAAAAAGTCTGAGAGGGAGATATTGGCAGAAGAGCAAGCCTGTTAGAAATATTCCTTCTCAAAATGCCTAGAAGGTCCATGATTTTTTCAGTCTTTTATTGCTGTCAGAAGAAAATGGTAAAAGCCAAAGGAAATGTAAAGATTTATATGGCAGTAGAACATTAACATCCATTAGTAAAGTGGAAGAGGTTTTTTCAGTAGACTTAAAAGCTCTCTTCTGCTGATAGGTTTTGATATAATTTGAGCATCATAAAATTTTTTGCCTTATTTAAAGGCCTAGGCAATGTTACATATAGGAAACTAATGCTTTCTTGAAGCTGTAAAATAAAAAAATAAGAAACATAAGTACAGTCTTAATTTGTTGCATTTGCAAATACACTGCATTGTCTTAATTTTTAACCAGTGCCTCTGCTTTAGCTAGAATAAGGAATGAACAGTATTAAATAAAGATTTCATTAATATTTTCTCATCATAATTCTGTGTCTTACTGTGCCCTATTCAAATTCTGATCTGAGTAACTGGTAATTTCCATAAGCACTGTGAGTGATCTCCTGCAGGGAGATACTGTTGCATACATACTCTAAAATTTCACTCTGATCTGCATACAGAGAGCTGAAAGATGAGAATTTAAAAAAAAATTAAAATTCCAACCCCAAAAAAGTGAACAAATCGCCCTCCCTAAAACCCACTTAGCTAGACTTGTCTATAGTTATTAACTGGTCAGAATTAACATGGGCAGAATACAACACCATGACATATTTTTTCTGTATGCTACCACGCTGTAAATAAAAGCCCTGGACTTGAGTGATACTGCTGAAGAGTGTTGTGGAATGTGTCCTTTGTGACCATTTAGACACAAGGGGCCAAATCCAGCCAAGTGGACTCCAGAGGTGCAGTGTCCCATGCAGCCTATCCATTCTGTGGAATTTCTGAAATTTATCTGTGCTAGGAAGATATTTTACTTATGAGTTCCACTGCTGAGAATTTATGCATTGGTTTCCTTTAGCAATTTTTGTATAAGCTTTTATTTGGCCATAACTCCCAAGCGATATACCAGCATCTGGGTGCAGATGACCTGATCCAGCCTCTTCAGAGGGGAAATTGTTGTATACCAGAAAAGCATAATCATTATTTTTTTACCTTCTTTAATTTGCAGCAGCATAATTAAAAGATGGATTCACTTCAGCTGTATTTGTTTTATTTCCCCTCTTATTGCAACAGGCTAGGCAAGTTCTTATTTGCATCTATAAAATATGCTTGGGAAAGAAGAAAATGATCTTTGCCTTAAGGGCAGTGCTCACAAACACTCTGAGCTTCCAGGCAAATCTATTTGATGTAAAAAAAATCTGAAGTTAGCAAACTAATTTGTAGTAAATACTACGAATCAGTATGCAAGCTGTCTATGAATTTTGTAAGAATTATTTCAACAGTTAAAATATTCAGATACTTAATATATATGTTTTATATATCATAGAGTAGAAATGGCTAAAATGGCAGATCTCATGTTAATATGGCTCAGGAGTTAATGAACAAATTCTGTAAACATTGAGCTGAAGGCCTGATGTGTTACTGTGTCTTGACAGAAGTTGGAACTCTCATTGTAGAAGGTATTGCTGGTTATGATTTCAGGGTAAAACTCTAAACCAGGTGCTCTGAAACCCATTGCTTAAAATCGTGTGGGTTATCTTTTTGTTTTCTTCTGATGCAGGTGTGATGGACAGGTAGCGGAAGATTTCACTTTGCTATCTGGGTATCAGAATGACCGAGTGCTTCCTGCCTCCCACAAGCAGCCCCAGTGAACACCGTCGGGTAGAACACAGTGGGGGACTTGCTCGTACTCCCAGCTCTGAAGAGATCAGTCCTACAAAATTCCCCGGATTGTACCGCACCGGTGAGCCCTCACCACCTCACGACAGCTTACATGAGCCTCCAGATATAGTGTCTGATGATGAAAAGGAGCATGGGAAGAAGAAAGGAAAATTTAAGAAAAAAGAAAAAAGAAGTGAGTAGACAACTTCTCTTTTTAATTCAATGCTTTCAAGTTCTCTTTCCTTTTTTCTCTCTCAAAATTGCTAAGTATTCCCAGTGGGTTCTTTTAAATTTGTTTCAATGTAGAGGAAGTTAATTTAGTCTGCTACAAGCAGACTTTGTGCAGTGCCCGTTTCTCTTGCAAAAAACTCCACACCCTAATTTTCTTTTGTTGTGCGATTCAGGTGCCAAGCATGTGCCCAGAATTACTAATGGATGCATTTATTCAAAACTTTTCATGATGCATTGGTAAATTCTGGCATGGGGTGGTTCTTCACGTTCTAAGTGGAGGTTTTCAAATGTGTTTCCAAATACAGCAATTTTTAGTCATAGCTGAGGTGCCAGCTAGAATAAAACTGTATGTCTGATCTGAATTGTACACTTGTGAATTTGGAAGAAGCAGTTTCAAGAACTGTAGCCCTTTTCCCATGTGTCTCCCTTATTCAGTGTTTGCCTTATTCAGTGTGCCATCCCAAGTTTTCATGTGCACACTGCACCATTATTCGAGCAGTCATAAAATCTCTGTTGTTTTTTTTTCTCTTGCTTCTCAGTTTAGTCTGATCATGCAGTTTCCTCCAGCAGTGCCAAAGTATTATTGCAGAGGTCAAAAATGTGGAAACCAACACTGAGATCTGAATTTTCCAGAACTCACTGAGCAAAGGTTAGAAGAAGGTAAAGCTTTGACTATAGAATCCTTTGTCAGTGTATCGGTATCCAGAGTGGAAATTTCTTAAATGCTTACCCCTCCTCCAAAACAACAGAACTATGACTTCCGTCACTTTTAGATTTGTGCAGAAAATTTTTGAAACATGAAATAGTTTTTATTCCAGAAAGGTTTTCTACATATTCTGAAAGAACAAAGCACTTGGAAATACTAAGCTGATAATGAACACTCTCAATACCAGAACAACCCTTCCTGTCCAAGTCTCTGAAACCTAAATATCACAGCCCAAGTGCTAGTACTTTGTAAGTAATATTTGTTTTAGCAAAATTTCAAAATGTCTATATCTCTGCTGCCAGTGTATTCTGCTACTTCTTACATGTGGAATTTGGAAGATCAGAAACAGTGAGACAGTATTCTGTTAGAATTAATATGATGACTATTTGTAATATGCATGCACATATTTAAACAATCACTCCTTAAGAATCATTCTGCTGTCACTGCACTGCTTTTAATCAAACCAGTTTCCTGGCATGCAGGAATTGTTTCTACCACAGTTAAGAAGGGCTATGGCTATTTTAACTAAAAACTGTGTGCCTAAAGAATATTGTAACTCAAAGATGCATCCTCAAGTTAAAACCAACAGTTGAAATTCCTACAGGTTTTTAGAAAAGGGATTCCTTAGTGATTTTCTGTATTGTAAACCATATTGACCTAATACAGATTACTGGATTAGCAGTGAAAATTTGGTATTGATTGGATAGGTCTAAATTCAGGCTATCAGTAGTTGCTTTTTTACTGTCCAGCTTTCTGTTAGAGCTCTGTATTGCACACCTCTAAGTCTGGAACTGGTAGATGCCAACATTTTTCATTGTGTGGGTTTCTTTGTATGGAATTCAGGATGTCTCATGGTGATAGTGTAGCTGAAGGCTGTTGTTTAGGAGGAAAAATGCTACTTCAGCAAATCCACACAGGTCTGTGCACATTGGCACTGCAACTGTTTTTTTTCCACAAGAGATTGCAACACATTTTATAGCTCATTTTATAGCTGATGTAAAGCAATTTCTGTTACTTAAAAGAACCTTTAAAGGTATGAAAAAGTCCTCAAAGAACATAAAAATGCAAAATATTGGAGAAAAAAATCATCTCTTGCAGCACTAATGTAAGGGGCATTCAGCATTTCTTGGCCCTAATATGTGTCTGTCATATAACTGCCAGTCAGATAGAAGAGTAGATTACATACCAGGCTTTCAGTCCATCTCATACACTCCAAAAATAATCAATATTGTAAATATACCCTCAACAGACACTTTACCTGTCTAAATTACAAGTGTTCTGTACAGTTGCTTATCATGGTAGATTTTAAGAGTTTTCCTTCCAGATTTGGCCTTTGTTATTCCTCCCATCCTTTTGATTCTTCATTTTATTTCACCTTTTCAATTCTGTTGTATGTCTTCAGATTGTTTGCTTTAATTTTTTCTGGCTACCTGCTTTGGTTTTGAGTAGTGCACAACCTGCCATGATGATATTATTTGGGGTATAAACAAATATAACTGAACATGTCAGTGAAAAAAAAACAAGTTAACATTACATTATGACAGAGTGAGTGTTTATTGAACTTGCAATATTAGTGAATTAATGACAAGGTCATTCTAACACTTGAAACTGTATCTAAGTTTAATCCCACAAAAATCTTGAGCTATTTTGATAATACTCTAAATGTAAACTTCAGAAGTGCTTGAAGAGCAGCAGGGAAGGGAAGGTTAAATACCCCAAAGTTACTCAGTTTGGTTTTTCAGGTAAGTAATTTCTGCAAGAGTAATGTACTCTTAGCTTCATTATTATCACCTATATCAAAAAGCATTTTTGTGTGCTAGCAAAATATCCTTTTCCATATCTTTGATAATAAATATAGTTATTTAATTATTTGATTTTTTTCATGTTAGTTTCAGTAACCTAAGAATACACAGTAATTATTCTGGGGGAAAAGTGCTAAAAGTGTTTTGAAAGTAATAGAAAATTCAATTGAATATTGTTTTTTGTGAGGAATATCAGCTACTGGAAAAATGTTTCAACCACTAATTTTTATTCTCCCCTCTTTTATGATAGACTGGGTGTTGGTTGGCTGTAGAGTGAGTTAGATTAGGAGACTTACTAGGGATTAAAAGGAATTTTCTTTTTACTGGCATAATTTCAAATCAGATCTGTTCCCTGACTCAAACAGAACTTGTCCTGTGACAGCAGGAGAGCAAAAATGGATCTGTGTTAAGCAGTAATGGATCATCTGAAACAGCAACTATTGTAATTGATTTTGAAAATGTTTAACCACCTGTCACTAATCACATGTTGATAAAGCCATAAAATATGCAGTTCCTTGCAGAAGAAAAATGTTATGGTAAAATACTTCTGAAGAAGCTCTTCTTCTCATTAGAATTTCTGTAGATAGAGTTTGTATGTAGTAGATCTTACTCTGCTTTTTCATTTTACTTCTGAGATTGATGCTGATGGGCAGAATGGGTTTAATATACAGCTAGGATTTTTTTTGTTTACAAGAATCTTGATTTTCTTTGTACCATTCTCAAGTAAATGGAGAATTGTTTGGATTGTACTAAACTACCACATGAAAGGTTAGTAGAATCATCGATATGAACTCTTCTGAAAATTTCAGGAAATGTTTTTGAAAGACAGATCCTTGATGTGTTGGACAGGGGGTGTCCTCTGTGTTCCTTTGGACTGTAGATGAGGACTGAAACCAAACCACTGCTATTGCAAACAAAACATTATTTTTACTGTCCGGTGTGTGGAGAAGCTCTGAATACAGTTTTCAGATCTACAGACTAAAAGATTATTAGAATTTTCTACACCTGATAAAGATTAGAGGCCCTTCATATCAGGGTTTATCTTTGTGTGTTGCTACATCCTGTTCTGCTGAGAAATCACTGTATATTTCTATGTACCACTGTGTGTTTATGTAGCAAAGCACCATTTGCAGATAGTTTAAAAGTCTGCCTTTCAATGCCAGTGATTATTTTAAATCAAAATAAAGTAAGACAAATTCCTTTCTTCAGCTTCATTTGCTCTGCTGGCATGCTGCTGCAGAGTAATCTGCATGCAGAATTTGTTTGGGAGTGCTGTGCTGACATCAGCGAGTCACGTGAATATTAAAGACAAACTGATCTAAATGAAAGTTGGATAGTGAGTGTTGGTAGTGTCTGTAAGGTGGAAGTTTCTGTTGATAATGAAAATGCATCTTGTGGGCAAGGAGAGGAAGTAGAAGACATCTATTCAAGCTTGTTGAACATTTGTGTGTCTTAGTTTTACTTAGAAATGCTGTACAATCTAATGACAACCCCTCTGACAAACTGACATTAGCAACTCATGCTTGCACTGCACTTCAGTCATATTTGACCTACTAATTCTTTCATATGTAAAAGCCATCCATGTTTTCTTTCAATTAATTAATTACAGATGCTGCAGATTTCCCTGGGGAGCCAAATCAACTGTAGAGTTGTAAATTACTTTAAAAAACCCATCAGAGACCCGATGGACAAGATGTCTCTTGCAGTAGGTTTGATAAGTGGTAGTTCTGAATAATGCCACCCTTGGAGTTAACAGTAAATACTGCAGCATGACTTTAGTGCTTTGTTGTGAGAACACAGAAGTATTCCCAAGTATGCAGACTGATAGAGACACTGGACTTGCTGCATGACAAAGATTATAAGCCTGTAAACTAGATTTTTCCAGAGTAACACTGGAAAAAAAAAAAAATAATAATAATAATGATGATGATGATGATAGGGTTTTTTATAATTTTCAGTAAGATAAGGGAACTTCAAGCATTACATTACATGAAATGTAACTTGAAGCATTACATTTAAAATAACTGCAATGAAGGCATGCTTATGGAAGGAAGGTCTAACAAAAGGAACTGGCAGATTATGCTGTGTCATTATGCTGGTGAAATTGGAGTATTTATTACATTAGTACTGTTCTCATATAGATGGAGGAAGATGTCAGTGGCATAGAGTGATGGGAAAAATGGGGGCTATTAGTACTGGAAGTCTTCAGGAAACAGTGGACAGAAATACCAGTTTATTATACCCTGGGTAATAGTCTTTTCATATTTAAAATTACCTGATTTTTCAAGCACTTTTGGTAATTTTTCTTCTGTATAAATTTAAGTTGTTTATATTTCAATATATTGTATCACTGGTGAAAGGGGTACAGCAATTTTATAACCAAAAGTATAGTAAAAAAAAATCAGGCTGTTCTTGAAAGACATGCAAATCCTCTCTTGGGATATTCTGTGTGAATCTGTATTAGTTTATGTTTCTAAACTTTGTTGACTTATGTTACTGAGACAAATTTTAAAAGGCTGGGTTTGTATTTAACTTGCTCCTTCATGTCTTCTCATGAATTCAAGAAATACCAGTTTCAGTAATGTTCTCTTGCCGGTGTTACATTACCACAGGCCTAGGAAGGCACTGGGGCTTGTGTTACAGAGTGCAATGTTGGGACATGTGAGCGGTGCTCTGTTGGTGGCACCGACCTCCCAGCCTGTGTTCCAGTGCTGACACTTCCTGGTGTGCATGTGGGAGCCCCACGCTGTGTGGCTGGGAGCTGTCACAGCTACCCAGGAGGAAACACTGATGGCAGATTGTTCCAGGCTCTCTCTGGGGAACATCTGGCTCTCTGTTTGGAAATTACATCTCTGAAGTTCATCTTGAACCTTGGTGCCAACTCCATCTCATTCTCATAAAACATACTGAGGATGGGTGCTACTGCTTTGTTCTGTAGCTGGTGGATCTGCAGTTGCTTCTGTACCAGAGTGAGATTTGAATCCTTGCCCATTTCTGGGTTTAGTTTACAAAAACCAGT
The DNA here is from genome assembly GCF_000277835.1 of Geospiza fortis. NCBI lineage: Eukaryota > Metazoa > Chordata > Aves > Passeriformes > Thraupidae > Geospiza > Geospiza fortis. Next base: position 5,065,090 of record NW_005054350.1, on the reverse strand, counting down.
AAGTGACATAGCCAGTAAGCAGGGAGGAGAAGTCCTGGCTGCTGGTTGGCCTTCAGTTAATGTTTGCATTTTTATGTTAAAATCCACTTGGACAGGAACAGTTCTAGAGTCTTTTTCAGTCTTCTAGGAAAGTGTGTGTTTGGTAGTCCTAGGGAAGAGTATCAGCTGCAAAGACTGAGCTGATTCAACAATTGCAATTATCTTGTAGTAGTTCCGTGCTTTAATACATTTATTATATTTGTTTGACTATTACAAGCTATCTTCTACAGAGCAATCAAGGAGGCTCCAAAATAGAGACAGTTCTTTTATATGCTGAAAAATGCCGAGAGACTCTGCAGTCTGGTATAGTTCAGAATTGGAAGGAGGACAGACTAAATGCCCCCTGGTTCTTCTGCAGATATTCCACTTGGAAAAAATTATAGCCTATTGTCTCGTGTGATATGCTCGGATATTATCAAGAGGGTAATTTTCCTCTGCACAAAACTATTCAGGCAGCAGGAGCACTTGGCTGTCAGTGCTGCCTCACTCAAGCAGAGGATCTGCCTGTAGGCAGTAGAAGAGCCTCAAAGGGCTCCTAATGGGGGCTTGCTGCCCACTGCCTTGGGGGACCTGGCTGGAGCACATGGCGTGTCCAATGTACTTTTGTTGACCAGGTTTCAGGCTTACTTTTCTTATATGGGGTACTGGGTGTGTAAAATTAGAATTAGTGGACTTGAAAGTTGTGTTGGATTGCATGTTGCTGGGTTTGTTTGTGGATTGGTTTTTTTTGTTGGTGTGTTTGTTGGGGTTTTTTTGTAATCCACCTTTAAAGACTTCTGTGTTCTTGCCTGAAGGTGAGGCAGGGCCAGCTGCAGAGGCGTAACGACTTAAAAGCACCTGGTGCATGTTTTAGACAGCACTTGGATGTTTGCTGCTGGAGTGGTGTGCTCAGCCCAGGGACTTGTTTGAATCTCTCCCATGTGCTTTTTAAGGCAAATCTGTACTTTCATGGGCAGGTATTGTTCTAGTGTTACTGAAATTGTGTTATTCATCTGGTGAAAAGTAAGTGCTAGTGCTTTTTTGGTATATGTTTGGGGTGGAGTTTTTTGTATTTTGTTTGAGGCTGAAACTTTATTAACTTCATACTTGTCTTTAAATTAATAATATTCTAGAAAAGGATTGGGGCTTTAAGTCACTGGAGTTTAGTTTGTTGTTAATTGAAATTTGTTAGACTTCTGTGTACGCAGCAGATGATCCTTAACAGCAACTCTTATACTGTTGATTGCAGGAACATAGAGAAGTTGCCAGACAGTTGTTTTTATTTTGCATTTCCTTGACTATTAGATGGGAATCTAGCCCATAAGATGGACATAGCCATTATGAGTAAGTATATAAACTATTCATTGTTTAGATCGTTCAGGAGCTCTGTGGCTTATCTTTGATGTAATTATACAACTTGATTTAATCCTTATCCACTCAAGTGTGTCACTAAAGAAAACCTTCTGAGGAGTCAGACAGGCACTGTTTTTTAATTCATGTTGTTTCTTCCCTCTCCTCCTTACATGCAACTTCTTGTTGTTGCTGTCTGGAAAGTAAACAGACTCACAGCTGTCCCCTTCCCTTCTCCTGCTTTGTCCAACAGCGGAAGGCTACGCTGCATTTCAAGAGGACAGTTCCGGAGATGAAGCTGAAAGTCCTTCCAAGTTGAAGCGCTCCAAGGGAATACATGTCTTCAAGAAACCCAGCTTTTCCAAAAAGAAGGAGAAGGATTTTAAAATAAAAGAGAAACCCAAAGATGAAAAACACAAGGAAGAAAAACACAAGGAAGACAAACACAAAGAGAAAAAGTCAAAAGACTTAACTGCAGCAGATGTTGTAAAACAGTGGAAAGAGAAGAAGAAAAAGAAAAAGCCAATTCAGGAGACAGAGATACCTCAAGTGGATGTTCCAAGTCACAGACCCGTGTTTGGCATTCCTTTGTCTGATGCAGTAGACAGGACCATGATGTACGATGGCATCCGCCTGCCAGCAGTTTTCCGTGAATGTATAGATTATGTAGAGAAGTATGGCATGAAATGTGAAGGCATCTACAGAGTTTCAGGTACTCTGAGCACACTGATATGCAGGTTCCTAAGGTCTTTACTTCCAAATTTCTTATTATTTTATCACTTCCAACATCTAGGTACACTGTTTATAGTTCCATTAATTATCCAGAAGGTAATTAGGTAGCCAAAGTTAAGCAAACTTGTAGGTCTGAAGCACCAGAAAAAATTGGTAATTTGGTGTACTACTCAATGGCAGTAAAAACACAACTATTTTGGCCTTTTGTCATGGGATGGTAGCGATTAATAAAATGTGTTAGTGTGGCCAACTTGTATTCTTTCTTCTGCTTTAGAAATACAATGGTAGCTGATTGCAAAAGCAAAGATGAGCTATAACCATTTCATTGCTTGTGCTTCCCACTAAGTTGCTTTTTCCATTTAGTCCCATTGTATATTTATTTCTTGAAAACTTCTTTTCTCTGAGCAAATTTGTTAATAAGCAGAAAATGCAAGTTTCACTAAGGTTAGCAGCTAATTAACTGCGGTAGTTGTGTAACACCAGCTTACATAAGTGAAACCTCAGTTTAAGTCATGTTAGACAAAACAGTCCCTTTATTTGTGAGCTGCACCAGAAATGCAGCTCCTGTAAGTACTTCTGTGGGTACATTGAAGGGGACAAGAGCAAGCAAGGAAAGGAATTTCAGGAAAAGCATTTTGAATCAAGTTACCCATCACTGTAAACCAGTAATGAAATTATTTTAAAGGCTTCATTGGCTGTCTTCTTGCTGTTCATCTGCATGGTGTTTGGTAAGCATGCAGAAATACTGCAGCACCTTAAGCAGTTGCTTAGTCCTGCCTAATGACACATTTTGGTTGCTTGGTTTTTTACACACAATGTGTTGGGAGTTTTCACAGGTGTGTTTTCCTTAATTTCTGCTGTGTCCTTTGTACGTGTTCTCCAGTGCAACAGCTCCCTCTTGTGCATGTAGGGTTGTTTAAATTGAGAGCTCAGAGGGAGCATTGCCATGCCTTAGTGGCCTGCAGCTGTTGTGGTGGCTCATTTTGGCCGTGAAACTGAGCGTGTTTTCCTGGCATTTTCCAGGGCTGAGTGTGCCCAGTTGTGCTCATTGAGTATAAGCCAAGCCAGGGCTGTGCACCAAGTTGGTGTAATCCGAGTGGGTGTTGGAGCTGCAAGAATGAAATTTCCCCAAGCTTAGGAAGATTGGAATGTCACTGAGTTTATACAAACACGTTGTAGAAAATCTTGGCTGGGTTGAATAATAGTGAACACACTTTTAATCATGTGGTGCCTCAAATCAAGGATCCTGTGTGAGATTCCTCTGCTGAGGAGGGCCAGCTGGAAATCTGGAAACTAAAAAGTGTGGGGTTTGTTTTGACAAAGGAAAGCTGTTATAGGTAGAGCTTGTTGCACAGCATCTGAACTAAAAACATATTTCCTGCCTGGGTTAGGGATGGGTAATTGAACAGCCAGAAAGAAGCTTAATGCAAATACACAACTGATCTCGAGTTTCCCAGCTTCTCCTCACCCTATTTTATGTTCCTTGATGAAAGAGAATGCTGGCACCAGCTCTGATTCAAAGCTCTGTCAGCGCTTTGGTTTTGCTTCATAGGAGTAGTCAGTGCTTTTAGAACCAGTGACCATGTAATTTTGAGTCACGATTTTCACTTTGTTACATGTGGATAACTTTTAAAAGGTGCTTCTCAATTATCTGAAATTGTAAGGAGAGGTGAAATAAAGGCATCTCCAAAAAGAAAAGTTTAAATATAACTGTTAGATATTTACAGTCAAATTTTCTCTTAATTCTTGATCTAACTATTTTAAGGAATAAAATCAAAAGTTGACGAGCTGAAAGCAGCCTATGATCGCGAGGAATCTCCAAACCTGGAGGAATATGAGCCCAACACAGTTGCCAGCTTGCTCAAACAGTACCTACGGGAACTGCCCGAAAATCTGCTTACCAAAGAGCTCATGCCCCGCTTTGAAGATGCTTGTGGAAAGAGCACAGAAGCTGAGAAAGTTCAGGAGTGCCAGAAGCTGCTCAAAGAGCTGCCAGAGTGTAACCATCTCCTGATTTCTTGGCTGATTGTGCATATGGACCATGTTATTGCAAAGGAACTGGAAACAAAAATGAACATCCAGAATATTTCTATAGTGCTCAGCCCTACTGTCCAGGTACGTGCTCCACACTGCAAGGCTTAGAGCAGAACTGCAGCCCAAGAAAGATTTCTTTGTAGGAATTCTTTTGCAGGTGGGAATTGGGTATTGTCTGATACAGTTTAGCTAACTTACAGCTCTTCTTTATGCCTCAGGAACCCAAAATGCTGGGAAAGAGGGAACAAAAGATTTTCTGCATGTGGGCTTGCATACTGTGGGTCTCATATTTGGGTTATTATCAGAGTACTACAAAGACTTCTGTCTTTCAATTCTGTCATGAGAAGTCATTTAATGTTGATTTTGCTCAATAATTCATACAGCTACACAATTTCTGTGAGGTTTTGATTCAGTGATAGTTTAGTTAAGATATTGTTGCTTAATTTTAATATCAAGCTAATGAACCCTGTCCTGCATGTAGATCTTCCTGGTGCAGTAGTGACTTAGGCAAAATGGCTTTGTTGTCTGCAGCCAAATGGCTGGGGAATAACAACTGACTTGGTTTTCCAGTAAGATTTTGTGGTTTCTGGATTGCTTGATTCCTTAATAGACATCTTGGAAATATTTAATTAAATACAGCTCAGAATTAGTCCCTGTGCATGATGAAAACGTGGCATTACTGGGTGTGGATCTTCTAGAGCAAACCCCACAAGTTAGAAAAACCTGACTTTATAATTAGAGTCCAGGTGGAGGCCCAGTAGCAGAAGGGCCAGCTGTTATTCCTGGCTTTTTTGCTATGCCAGACACCTCTCTAGCTAGGAAAATAAGTAACAATTAGGGTAAAACAATGCAGGCCCAATCATGTTTTGTTGGTAACTAGATCTTAGCAATTGAAGTGCAGGTAATGACACAACTCTAATATTTGTTTTAGGATAATTTTTTAAATGTCAGTGGAAGATAAAGTATCAAAATAAATATACTTGCTTCTGTCTCAGGTTAAAACAAGGAATATAGTGAAAGATACTTTCATACTACTTTTTTCTACTATATTAAGTCATCTGAGAGAGAAGCTGTAGAGAATACTTAAAGTTTGGGGGAAGAGAGAGAAGGTGTAGCCAGCCATCAGGTATAACACAGTAGGGTTGATGTTCCCTCTTACTATCTGTCTTTACGTGAATACAAAGAGATTTAATGCATTTCTACGTGTATCAGTGAGAGAAATAATTCTGGTAGGTTAAGAGATGTGAAGATGCTGAGTTTAGTATGAAAATGTCTCAGATGCACAGGTAGGAGAAACAGTGAAGTGATCCCTTGAGGCCAACACTGCATTGTTGAAAGTAAAGATACTTTTCAATCCAGATTTTAATCTCAAAACAGACTGACATGACTGTGGCTCACAGAAAGATTTACTAAAGGCTACTGTTTCTGGAGGACACTGTTCTTTGCAGATAAAGATGATGTGAATAAATCATCTTAACCAATATTCTCCTGTCCTTTTCAGATCAGCAACCGTGTTCTGTATGTTTTTTTTACACATGTTCAAGAGTTCTTTGGAAATGTGACCCTCAAGCAGGTGACAAAACCTCTTCGCTGGTCAAATATGGCAACAATGCCAGCACTTCCAGAAACACAAGAGAGCATCAAAGAAGAAATCAGGCGACAGGTTGGCAATTACTTGAATGTTTTTCTGTTTATCTTTGCCCTGGCTTTTATACATTCAGCAGAAAATTCTCCTAAGTTTGTAACGTGTGCTTTAAGTCCATCACAATTATCCTATCGGTGAGACCACTGGGAAGAGCTTGATGATTTCCTTTCCTTTTTCATGTGTGGGAAGTTGTTATGGTCTTGTGATGCTCATAGCTGTGTCGTCCATGGACATCCATAGCTTTGCTATGTGGTCAATACTTCGGTTGTGGGAGGAGGGTCAGGAGAGCCCATTAGGGAGGGTGGTTTCTTTATACTGCTCTTCAGCTGGCTCTGGATCCATGCTGGGTGTGTGTTAACACTTGTTCATGGACATGTCAAGGTTTGAAACCAGAACTCCCAGCCCACTGCCACAAAAGCAAGAAAGATCTTACTTCTCAATCTGCTCTGCTACAATTTATTTAAAGAGAATTTCTTTGGCAATCTTTCTAGGAGTTCCTTCTGAACTGTTTACACAGAGACTTGCAGGCAGGGATAAAAGACTTATCCAAAGAAGAGAGACTCTGGGAGGTGCAGAGAATCTTAACAGCTCTTAAAAGGAAACTAAGAGAAGCTAAGAGACAGGTGGGTAACTTTCCTGTTTATTGGCCAGACACCTAAATCATGGATCCTAATCCATAACAGTGCAGAGGCACCTAGTCAGATCAAAACACCTTTCAGTCTTCTTTGCTGCAGATTTTCTCATTTTAACTTTACATGCCTGATGAGCAATTGTGTTTTCTGCTTAGCTGGCTCTCCTAGGGACAGGGAGATCTTCACAGCTGTTCACAAAAAATGTGTGTGTGATGAAAACCTTAATGTTTGCTAGGGCACATGCTCATTGCATTGAGTCCTAGAGTACCAAGAGGAATTACTGGAAGACTTGAGGTTAACAAATCTGAGAAGTATTTTTTAAACGATTTTATGTCCCACAGATGGGACAGACCATACTCAAAATTTGGAAGACAACTGTGATGGTGGTTCTAAATTTGGAAAATAATGCATTCAAAAAAATATTTTTTAGAGTAAATACACTGACCAGGGAAGCTGTCATTTTAAATGTTGTTTTCTTTCTCTGGCAGGAGTGTGAAACAAAGATTGCACAAGAAATTGCTAGCCTTTCAAAGGAGGATGTCTCCAAAGAAGAAATGAATGAGAATGAAGAAGTTATAAATATTCTGCTTGCACAGGTAGCTGGCAGGCACTTACCTGTTTGCCTGGTAATGGTATTTTATATTTCAGATCTATTAAACACTCCTTTGTGCCTTCTGATGCAGAGGGGACATTGGGGACAGGCTCAGAGGGGTCTCTGTGTCCATTAAAACCACAAGGCTTTGTTTTAATGGTCAGTGAAGCAGGGAAGGAATGCTGACTACAAGAGTGAGCCCAGAGCTGAGGAGACTCTTGTTAACAGCAGAAAGGAGACACTGTGAAAGAAAAAAAGTGGCTTTTGTTGTTCATGTACTTAGAAAGCACTACTTCCCAATGTAGTCAGGTTCAGTACTGTTAACGGCTTTCCTGCTGATCAAAGGAAATAAGGCAACTATTTTGGCTTTTTTGCCTTCTGTTGCTTCCCCCAGTAGCTTTGAAAATGAATATAAGGAGGAAAGTACAGAGGGGAGAAGATCAAAGACATGTAATTCAGTTTTTCTAGTTATTTTACTGGTTGGCCAGAGCTTTCCCCTGTGATTTAAGGACAGGCAGCCAAACATGCCAGGATTTGGTGTGTCATCTCCACAATTATTCAGTATGGCGATTATCTTGAGGATTTAGAACAGACATTGCTGGATTTGAACTTTTTATTTGCTTTGAGGTTTTGATGGATCAAAGTTCAAAGCAGACATGCTAACCACTGCCACTGGAAGTATTTCAGAGAAGAGCACCATCTCATACTTATTGTACGTTCCTGTAGGAAATAAAGTCCAGGCTCTAAGTGAACTAACTGATCATTGCAGGAGAACGAGATTTTAACAGAACAAGAAGAGCTGCTGGCCATGGAGCAGTTTCTGCGGAGACAGATCGCCTCCGAGAAGGAAGAAATAGATCGGCTCCGAGCAGAAATAGCTGAAATACAAAGGTAAAGGGGACAGCTCACAGCAGAGCCCAGCCAGGACAGCATGCTGGGATTAAAAGTACATAAATGCTTTGCTGAAAGAATACTACAAACCACACTTAAAAGTGAACATCACAGTTGAAAGCCACTCGTTTTTATTGAAGTCTTGACAAATGTGAATCTTGAAGGATATTTTCTATTGTTTTAACAATGGAATTATGATCTAAAGGAAACTTGACCCTGTGCACTAAAAAAATCCCCCTATGAAATCACTGCTTTATTAAATTAAGCTTTGAAAGGGAAGTCTGATTTTGCTCTTTAAACCACTGGCAGATGATTGAGGGGATGAAAGTTAAGTCTCTTATGTTGCCACAGTTCTGGCAGACTCAAGGAAGTGTTTAAAGTGGAATTTGCCCTTGCTCTTTCAGTCGCCAGCAGCACGGCCGCAGTGAAACCGAGGAATACTCTTCCGAGAGTGAAAGTGAGAGTGAAGATGAGGAAGAGCTGCAGGTCATCCTGGAGGATCTGCAGAGACAGAACGAGGAACTGGAGGTAGGATTTGGTTCTTAGCATTCACTGGTTCTCTCCTGTGGTGCTTATGTGATTGCACAGGTGTGAACTGGTTGTGTGCATCAGTTTTGCCCAGCTTTTAAATCACTGCTGTGCGTGAGTCCCTGTTGCTGCCTGGGCCAGCAGTGCTAAACACCCCTGAGCTACAGCACTGCTGTGTCAGAGGAACATATTGTCATTCCCTGACATTTGTTCCCTTTCCTTAAAAGATCAAGAACAATCACCTGAACCAAGCGATTCACGAGGAGCGCGAGGCCATCATCGAGCTGCGGGTGCAGCTCCGCCTGCTGCAGCGCGCAAAATCCGAGCAGCAGGGCCAGGAGGAAGAGGAGCCGGAAAAGCGTGGGGGCATTTCCCAGCAGCAGAGAGACACTGTCCTGGAGACAAAAGCAGCCAAAGAGCAGCCAAAAGCAAGCAAGGAGCAGCAAGTCAAGCCATCCCCAAGTAAAGACAGGAAAGAAACTCCCATTTGATCCGGCTCCTTGGCTATGCACAAAATCAACCGAACTGTGCAAATTACTGTAATTTGAGTCAAACTGCACAAATTATTGGTGGCTGTGTACATTCTGTAAAGAAACTTTTCTTTTAAGCCCTGGAGACTTTTGTCTCTAATACTTGTGGCTTCTACTCATCAGACTCAGGTGAGTTTGGAGAGGCCAGAAGAGTTTTCCAGTTAGTATCAGATTATTTCAAGACTGGTTTCCTTCAGGTGATTCAAAATAATTCAGTAACAGTTTTATTTCAAACCAAAATCATTATTTACATTCACTGGAGCAGAATTGGAAGATCTCCTTTTCAGTAAAACAAAACCCACCTACACTTACTAATGATTTGCCTTGTGGATCTGTTCATCTTCATTCACCATTATCTCTGCTTATTAACCTAGTCACTTCTTGCTTGTGCCTTTGATACCTTTCTGATGCAGATTATATACAAGGGAGCTTTAAATTTATTCTGGGTTGGCTGAAACGGTGGGAGACTGTGGGGTATCATGTTTACCTAACATGCCCTTAAGCTTCATTTCTGTTCTGAGATGTACTGAATAAGTGTAAAAACTTGAGAGATGTTATTTATGTCCCTGAATAATGGAAATGTCCATGTCCTGTAGCGGTGTAGGTAACTCACTGACTCATCATTAACCACGCCCATCACTCCTGTTTGAGGGGCGTGGTTAATGATGCGTGGTTACCTGTTCACACTGCTGCCGTGTAGCCAAGCGCTTTGTCTTCATCCATTTTAAATGTTTCCATCTCTTGGAAAAAGCCACTGCTTGTAGGCAGGGATGGGAGTGGTCATGTCTTTAGGACGTATCTGCCTGACCAAGCAATACAGCATTGCCCCTGCACAAATGCCAGGCACTTGGGATTCCAAAGGAGCCTGCAGAGCCACGCCAACGAGAGGCACCGGGGGTTCAGCAATAGCCTCCTCTTGTTGGTGTTTAACAAACCAACCACCACTACCAGGGACTTGGTTTGGGTTTAGCTGTTTTTAATGCTTCTGCCCTTCAAAATCCTCCACCCACACTGGCATTTAAGGGCCCTTTAATGTTTCGGATATGCTCATTGGACTCAGCCCTCAATCCATAGTATAGACAGAAACTCCACAGAGTGCATATAGGCTATCTTATTTTTTAATCTGGATATTTATTTTCAGCACCTGTTGGATGTGGTTGTATTCTTTATCTATTGCACTGTTGTGAATCGTTGGCCATGATTTGATTTTTGTACAAATAATGCTTTGATATGTTATAGAAAAAACAGCATAGTATTTTTTTAAAATTTGGAAAAAAGTTTATAAACACAGAAAATGTGATCAGATTACAAATGTAAACTAAAGCATTCTCCCTTGCCTTCGTTACATACATTTTATATTTGCTGGCAATATTTAAACTTTTTGTTTGTTTGTTTAATTCACACTAATTCCTATTGAATTGTCATGGATTTTTCTAATGTTCTTCAGACAAATCTCTTAATATTGGTTAACTTTTATTTTGTTAGGATTGTATTTATCAAGCAAATAAATTCAACAGCCATTTGAAAGTAGTTTCTCCTTCATCTACTTCATAATTCAGATCAGAGTTACTCTTTTCAGGTGGGTGCCTGCAGCTGAGAAGTTTCTATGAAAAATTACTCAGAGTAAGGTCTGAAACAGGTGGAGCTGCTGCCCCTGCAGCAGCACAGCTCCTGTAAGCAGAAACTTGGTAGCAAACCACCTGAGAGATATTTGAATTGTTCTGTGCCTCAGCACAGGTGAGGCTGGGGCTGGGCTCCTGCTCGTTCTCCGCAGAGGGGCCTGACTACCCCAAGCACAGAAGCAGCTTCCTCACCCCACTCCCTGCAGTGAAAAGCCACAGAGCAGCAGCCATTTGAAAGCCTGCATGTGGCAGTTGTGAATCATTAGCCAAAAAAAGCCAAAGCTAATTTCAAATAAAGTGGAAAGTAACTACAGCACAATAATCTGAGTGTGCTGTTCAGATCACATTATATATTTCTCAATCCCAAGGGCCATAAAAAAACACCTGAGCAGCCTGGCCACCTGCATAAAGCACATACATGTCCTAAAGGATCAGGTTCTATAAATCAAAGTATCGTTTGAGCTGACTTAAAATAAGCCTCTTTGCAACACCTTAGAGCCTGTGTGTGCCAAGTGCAGCAGCAGAATCTCTGTCAAACCCTTTGGACAAAATGCCAGACTGATTTACATTTACCGAAAAGAGGCAGGAACAGACTCACAATGTTAATTCCACTGTTCTGGACTTAACATTTGTGAGTGATTGGCCCATTGGCTTCCTTCTTAAAATCTGAGCACTTCCAGTGGAGGTGGCCCAGGTGATGGGATGGGTGACAATGACACACCTGGCTTGTTTTGACAGCCCTTTCCAACACAGGCCCGGAACAGATCGGTCACATCCAACAGTCAGAAGCCCAAGGGATCAGGAAGCACCATATGAACAAATCATTGGGATTCCTGTGCCAGTGAGGCAGGACACAAAGGGGGGCTTGCCCACAGGTTACTGAAATCACAACAGCTTTTATACCCATTGAAATACTGCAGCTGTACTCGGAACAGCCTCAGACATCTGGCACACCAAGCAGGATTTTTCCCTCCTACTTTTTACCTGACAAACAGCAGCCTGAAGTGAACTGGTATTGTCTGAACAGCTAAAAAGAACTGGAGTTGTTTTATACACTGAAGGATAACAAAAAAAAAAATAAAATGTTAGATGGGCCTCCAGAAATTCACTGTCCTTTACCATGGACATAAAGGACTCCTGTAGAAAAGGTTTCCACCTCTATTCATTTTTCCTACACTAGCACTGGGGGGACTTTTATTTCTCTGTCCCCTCAGATTAATGAGTTAACTAGCAATTTTTAAAATCTCTGTACTGAAGTCAAGAATTTGCTACCTGACCATGTAAAGCTAATTTCTTTCAATTAAAAAAATAGATAACAATTAAAACGTCAACCTGAACCTCTGCCAAAAAGATCTGACCAAACTTCATCTGTCGAGGTTTTCATTTCTCAGCAAGCAGCTCTTACTCCCAATGCTTCATCTGCACAAGGAAAAATGCCTCATCCAGACCAAACATGCCTTATATCCAACAGCACAAGTTCTCCACTGTGTTCTTTAAAACACGCTCCCAACAGCAGCAGCCACAGCACAGTGCCCTGCGCCAGAGCATGGCTGTCTTGCTGTCTTTCCTGTCCCTCGGAGGAAGCCCTCGGCTGCTGCCCCACCCTCTCCCAGAGGTGGAGACCCACAGAACCTGTCAGGACAGGCCCCACCTGGAGCACTCGGCATTGGCACTGTCACTGCTGACACAAAGGACTTGCTGCCACGTTTCCTCTGGAGTTCCTTGTGTTGCTGCCTTAACAGCGTGAGCTGGAAGCTCTGCCAAAGGATTACACTGCACTAACATATGATACTAAACCAGACAACCCTGCTCCCACAGCCTGGAAAAATTCCCCATCCGAACCACAAGAGTTCTCAGACCAACCCTGCAAACTGGGCTGCTCTGCATGGACCTTCCCCTTCCCAAATGCCTTTTCTCTGAACTCCCTAGTCCAGGAGAGGAACCACAGCTGGTCCTTGGAGGGGGAAGGGAGCCTTGAGCACAGCCATAGCCTTGTTCATCTACAACTCTGCAGGTCACCATGGCAGTCTGCAATCCCAGCATTTTGATTTGAGAGATGGGAATACTGCATCCCACGTTTCTGCACCACTGAACACCACTTGCTGGCACACAGGGGATGTGCCTGGGAGTCCCAATGAGCTCCCACTGCTGCACACTCCCACTACTGAGAGTCACTGCCTGTGCTTATCCCAGTGCAGGGCCTTGAGGGAGATGGGGGCAAGACATTTCTGCTGACAGCACTGCCTACAGGAAACAGTGCCAGGCACAAAGATCCAGGAGGTGACTGGAAAAAACTAAAAACAAACCCAAAACCCTCAGCCAAGAGACCAGAAGAAGAAACCATGAGATCAATGACCAGTACAAGAGAAATGGCTTGGCCCCATTTGTGCCTTTGTCGGTACCTTACTCAAATTGAGTTTGGGTTTTTCTTACACCACAAACCCAGACTGATTGAAAAATAAATGAGATTCCTTTTGATGTTCAAACAGTGCATCTCTCCTCCTCTCAGCCTTGCTAAAAAACATGCAGAGAAGTGTGCTCAGTACCTTCACTTGTCACAGTCACAGTCCCAAAGCACCTGCAGGTAATCCCTTTAAGCATTTCCCACACAGAGACGTTACTATATGTCTGCAGAAATGGGTCACAGAATTTCAAGCAGACAATGATCAGAGAGCTGTAAGATGTTTAAACATTTGGTTGTTTATCTCTGCTAAGTGACAGGGTATTTTAATCAGCTAGATGTAGCCCGACCTCAACAGCAACTGAACCCTAAAATAATCCCATTAACTTGGGCTCTTTATTTATTTTTCTGATCTAAATAGAATGTTAATTAAAACTAACAGGCAGAATCTGAAGGCACTCGGGCAGGGGGAGAAGATCATGCAAAATGAAGTTTTTTGTCATACTTTGTCATTTTAAGGCAGTCTCTCAGCAAGTCCTAACTCTGCACATAAAGAAATGATTAATCACTTCAAATAGCCATTCCACAGTGGCACAGACAGGTAGACAAACCCTTCCCATCAGTAAAAGGGAGGACAGTGTAAATGGAATATACAACCAGCTTCTGCCCACCTGCCTGCCTCAGACTCCTCATCCTTCACAACAAAGGGCTGAAACCAGGTCAGAAAACGTGAGCTGTACACCAGCTTCCCCAGCAAAAGACAAGGGACTAACAGGAGTCTTTGCCAGTAGGAGGGAACTCAGTCAGAGAGTGCCTGAGCCATGGGACACACTCTGCCCTCCTGCCCCTCCACTCCCAGTTCCAATCAGCCACCTCTGCAGCCTGACCTCTGGCAGTACAGGGACAAGGGACTGAGCACTAACAAGGCTCTAACAAGTACCCTGCTGTTCTGTTGTCCTAATGAACCCACGGGGCCAGGAACTTGTGCAGTAGCCATCTGGGACATTCAGAGCAGAAAAACAAACCCAGTTTCCAAGCCTTGCCCATGTCTTGGTTATAAACAAACCCCCCCCTCTACAGAGTTGCAGACATTTGCCAGTTTTATTGGCATGAAATCTGCAGGCAAGTGTGGCGAGGAAATGGCCATACCAAATCCTGATGGGTCCCTGGGGGGAGAAAGAACTGAAGGGAGAGGCTGCTGTGGAAAACAGCGAGCAGGAGTAAGGCAGAGCTGCAAGCAGGACATGGGAATAAAAGGAGTTTCCTGTGAAGAATTCTCCTGAAGAAAATGCAAGATGAGTGAGCCAAAAGATTAAATGGCAAACAATGAAAATAGCCTGTGAAGAACCAATCTGGTATTCTACCAAGCAGGTGAAGGTTGAGTGATGATACAGCTTTTGAAAACCATGAACCAACAGATGGCAGCTGGGGAGCCACCTCCCTTTCTGCTCAGGAAATCCTGACAACTGAGGTACACAGCTCAAATCTTTCCTCAGGAAAGGCACCCAGGAGGTAACTCAGCAGGATGTCTGGCAGCATCCCCTGATACTGCTCCACAGAAGAACCAGCGCCCTTTAGCAGTGCTCAGAGCAAGGATGCACATTTCCCCAAACCCCATATCCTTAGGGACACGATGAAGACTGAATTATTGGCACTGCTAACACTTCTGGCATGAGAAAATCCCTTATCAGAGTTCAGCAACAGAGTCCACATCCCTCAGGCTGTAGATCAAATGCTCTAGGGAAATGCTGACAATAAAGCAAGCCTTTCCTTCCCCTCTGCTTCTTGGGAATCATCAAACAGAGCAGAAAAAAAAAGGGATGGATCCATGACATGCTGGGTGGAGGAGAAAGGACAAAGCCATTTCTCCTCTTCACTGGAGATGATCTTCAGCTGTTACATGAAAGGGGGATTCAGGCACTCTGAAACTGAAAACACTCAATCCTCCTTAGGAAAAGCTTCAAACACTCTCTCAGATTCCTAGGCCTGAACCACTACTGCATAAATAAAGCATCCAAAAGTTGTCTCATTTTTCAACACAGAAGTGTTTTACCTTGAAGTAACTAGAAAATACCTAAAGGGATCAGATATAATCCTTCATTTTACTGGACTAGTGGAAGAGTACATGAGTAAGTGATGGAATTAGGTTGGGCTATGTTAATTGCAGACTCTAAACTCTGGGATTTAAACCCCAATACTCCTCCAGTGAACACTGTGCTCCATTCACAGTCAAGAGGATGGCCTGGACTATCCTCTGGTCTCAACAGGTCCTGTTCACCTCAGGAACTGCACACACAATTCAACTACAACTTAACTGTCATTACACACAAGGCAAAAAAACCCTCAGATGATGGGATTTATGCTCTCTGAACAAAATGCAGAAATCGACTGCACCTCAATGCATATTGCTAAAATGGAACCATCTGGCCTGGGAGATGAGTCACTTTCAGGTGCTCTCCTTAGGGCAGCAGGGAGAGCTGCACTGCTCCCTGCTTCCACACAGCCTGGTGCCATGCACAGCGCTGTCACCCTGCCTAGTCCTCCAGGCATTTTGCCAATTTTGAAAAGGGACATGCACAGAAAAAAAAATATATATACTTATATATTAAAATCCAGACTAAAAAAGCAGATGAAAAACACACATCTACAAAAAGTAATAAATAAAGAAATCCTGCAAAAATCCTCGAGCATAAAAGAAAAAACCCTACAATCTAGAAAATCAAACGTACCTCAAAAAAACCCAAACCCACCACATTTCAAGGCAGACAGAGATGGCTCTGCATCTTAGCCACTTCCATGGCTGTGCTAAGGAGTACAAAAACAGCCTCTGGGGAGCAAATAGCAACCTTCTGTTTACAAGAGAAGAAACTGCAGAATAATCTACTTTCCAAAAAAACAGGAGTTGAAAAAAAGATATCCCCCTAAGGCTCAACTGCCAGGGCATCAGGTACCTGACTGATAAGTGAAAATATTCTGCTAAAACACATCAAAGATAAGCTGCCACAGCCATTTCTACTTCCTCGGGGAAAAAAGCTTCACACTTTGGGTTCTGCAGGCTGGAAGAAAGGTGATTTAAGGAAGTTGTCCCTGGAAGACACAGAAGGAGATACTGCATCAGTAATGTTAAATGAGAGGAAAGGAAAGTAGTCAATGGACTGCAGGCAGGTTAAGGGCAGTTTGAACTCACAGTTTTCTGTAAATCTGACTGATGTGCATCTTCAGACTTACTTCCAGCCAAGATGACGTTTGAGGCTGGAGGCAACAGGTTCCCAAGCGAAAGGGACACATGGAAGAATACAGCAAAACCTCAACAACATGGTCAAAGTACATATGTGCTGTAGCATATTCCATCTCAAAATGCAGAATTCTTCATGATCATTAAGCAAACCCCTTGCCCCTGAAATAGCCACCAAAGTGTAGAAAACTGAAAGAAAAAGTCCACTTAAATTTCAAACTTTTTTTTTTAATGTCTTAAAAAGGTCACAAGATTTCTTTCCATCTTATTAATAAATTTTATTTGGACAAGTAGAGAACAACTTGTATCACAACAGCTTTTAAACAACAAGATTAGACTGCAGCACTCCAAGGAGGCTCACAGATATGTACAGTATATGAAGAAAAAAGTTGCACCTTCAGAGCTGATCATGATCAAGTTAAAAATACCTGACTTAAAGTACATGTGCTAATAAATTTCCTTTAGGTCATGACCAGCATGAAAATAATTAGGACACAGGTACTCAGCAAAGTTTTCTGCTAATGGATACAGCAATATGCTGCATTTAAGGATTAAAATCAGATTCTAGTTTAGTGTTAGCACTGAGCCCTTAAGAGAAATCCAAATTTCTACTTTTCCCATTTACAAACATCAAAGCCATTCCCACTTAAGGGTGTGCCCAGCTGCACACAAATCAAGTCCTTGACTGATAAAAACTTTAGGTCTAATACTGGAGGTCTCAGTCCCTGTACAAACTCGCCTCTCTGGCCATCCCGCCCATCAGCTGCTACAGAAAATACTTGCTAAGTTAACTCCTCAGGAGAAACAATGCAGGTCTCTGGAAATCATCACATCCTTTCTACAATGAAAATGATCTGCCAATTCAAGTTTCATTTGTTCAGGAAGACAGAAGATTTAAGGCTTCGGTGGCAAAAATAATCCTCTGAGCAGTGTTTTTCTAAAGTCAAGCTGACACAGGTATGCTTACTTTGCCTTGACTTAAAATCCCTGGTTATCACATTTAGATAACATCCACCTGTTAAATCTGGCAAGAAATCCCTTCTTCCAAAGAGGTTGCTCTAAATCAACCATTTTAGAAGCATTTGAGGATAGTTGGTTTAATTTTTTTTTTTAATTATAGCAACATTGGGAACTTAGTAAGTTGATGAAGCAGTGCTCATGGCATCATCCGCAATTTTGGTACTGGCAGGGTGGATGCTTGCAAAATACTTGACATCACTGTCACCATCCATTTGAAGAGCCATAATTGTTTGTTCCACAGCTTCTTGGTGAGAGTTGGCAGAATTCAGGAAATACTCTGTAAGAGAAAATGCACAAAACTTATGGGAGGAAAGGACAGCAGATACTTCAATGCCAGCCTTGGTGTACCCTGTGAGAAAATACACAATTTCAGAGGACAGTGCACTCTTACAGTCCAACTGGAATACTGAGCAGGCACACAAGACACTTCCAAATATATCTATGAATTCACCTTAAAAAATCATTTAATGTTTCAGAGTACAGTTGCTCTAATGATGTTGCTCAAGTACAGCCCTTCAGTATAAAAGGGTGACAAACTCCATGGCCAAAGAGGAAGGAAAAGCCTGGAAGCAACTCCAGATGAGAGTGCTTGTATTTGTGACAGAGGAAAGATACCATCAAGCCATGGCCATGCCACTCCATTTCCCTGCCAGCCCTGCCAAGTAATTATCCAATGATAGGCCTAAGATAACATGAAATAAGAGTGGAAGAAGTTCCAACGTTCAATGAACTACAGAACACAAGGTGCATAAAAGCAATGTAACTACAAATGGCTCACAGGAAGATCAGCTGAGATCTGAGGTTTAAAAACTCCTGAATTGATTTTTTAAATCTGCCTTTCCCAACCTATCCACCCTCCCTAATCATACACAGAGCACCTCTGAGGCAGAGACAACCTGCCATAAGTTTAAGTAGTGGCAATGCAGAAGGGAGGTGCACTATCCATGTGGGGGACACAAAAAACACTAATGCCACATGACAGCAGGAAGAACAGTGACATCCTTGGCACAGTTAACAGAAGATAAATCTGCCCATCAGCTGATGCATCTCAGCTGCCTCCATATGCTTCCTCAGTCAGCATGCACAAGGCAGCTCCCAACAGCTCAGCAGTCCTCAAGCCAGTGTATGGTGCTGAGACTGGAAGTGACCAGAAATGGATGAAGTATTCCAAGTATGGACACTCTGCTGTCTTAGAGAATAGGCAAATACATCTAATGCTGCTTTCCTTTAGAGTGCTTTGGGCTCTGAGCACTGCTGACTCTTCTGGCACCTGCAATGCACTGGAGATGCTTTCCTGAGCACACTCTGCGATTTGAGAGTTGCATGTCTTATTTCCCTGAGGAGAATCCAGAGAAGCTTTCTTCCCACTATTATCATAAAATATAAAGACCAAACAACAGCCATCTCTTCTCCCAGTGAGAAAGCAAATGGTCGTTTATATTTGTGTATATTTTTCTTTCTTATTCTTATTGCACAGAACATAAACCTTTATTTTTTTAACTAAATAAAGGGCACTGTTCAACAGCTTCACAGATGCTAGTTGCTCACTTGTGCTTTCTGATGACACCTCTACCAAGTAGCTCATTCATGGAAAATGACACCAAAGGAATAGGCTGGCATATGAGCAAGAACTCATTTCCTCAGCACTACACAACAGGAGGCTGGACACCATAACAGGGTCATAGCTCCATGTCAGCCGACGTAACATCTCACACTAAAGACACAGTGAAAGCAACAGCATCCCACATCTGATGTTGTTTCTTCTTTCCCAGCTATATTTAGGAAAACTGAGGGACAAAAAACCCCTATGCAGTCAGCCCATTGCAACTCCTCCTGCCACTAACCTTTCTCTAAAAGGGTTTGCTTCAATGTTTTTGCGAGCAGGACTCGAACATTTGGAACCTTGTCAGATGCCAAGTGTAGTAAGTGTGGCAACAGATGCACAGCAAACTGGTCCATGGGCAGGCAGTCATCTTCACTGATAGTCTGGCAGGAACACAGAGGCAATTTCATTACATTTCAGCACAGGGAGGATGAAATCTCAACACATAATCAGAAACCTGGAAATCCCTTTTTTCCCTTTTATTTTTTTTTAATCACTGTATCACTTGAAAACAGGAGAGAAAACAGACCTTTATAATCCTTCTCACAGTTAATGTAGTCTTTGTTTAAACTACATACTATACTGAGGCAAAAATGGTTAATAGCAATAACAATTCTCTAAATAAGCTCAAAGCTCACATTTCTCCAAACACTTTAAAGAACTGTCCACCTGGGCAGCAGCCACAGTGGCTCCCAGTCTGCACCTCTGCTACAGCCTCCAAATTTGACCATTTCCTTGGGATCCCAGCTAGTTTAAACTCCTGTTGGTTTTGCTGAGAATGCATTAGTTTTGACCAAGCTGCACAAGCTGATTGAAGAGGTACAGGCAGCACCTACTCATTGATTTCTAAAGATTTATTATACCAATCTCACTTCATGCTGAGCAACAAAGTAGCTTCCCAATTCAGAGATTATTTTGCTACACTTGTGCTCTATATTCAATATCAGATTTGATGACCTGGTGCTTATATGCTGAGCTAAAGATGCAGTCAAGCTCATCTATGGAGAAACAGAGAAAAAAACAGCCATGAAACTACTCCCTTGGAAACAATGCTCTCAAATATTCACCAGTATAATGCCAATGGACAGCTGGAGAGTTCTAGTCCCCTTAATTCTGATCACCACCACCACTCAAACAAAAACAAAAAGCAAACAAACAACCCAACTTCCCCAAACCCCCAGAATATAAATGAAAAGACATTTCACCTGGCAAATAAAGACAAAAGTCTGCCGACCAGACCATTTGGGGCATCTACAGAACTTTTCAACAAGTTCATTCATGAGGTCTATCACGAAGGTTGGCGTTGAAGCCATGTACAGCTTCTTCACCATTTCACTAACCTTGAAGAAATGAGAAGGGGAAAAAAAGTGAATAAAAAATTACCTCCTGACCACCAACACTCAGAAGTCTGACCCCTAAATTTATTCAGATTGCTTTACCAGCTTGTAGGAAATCCAGCGGACAGAGGACACTTTGTCTGCACAGAGGCTGAAAGCAATAGGCCGCAGGTAGTCATAGATGTCCCTGGCACTGTACAGGTCTAGGAGCAAAATCAGCTGCCTACAAGATGGAAGAACAACCAAAGAGAGTATATCACAGTAAGAAAAAAGGCAGCTTAACTGGGTACCATCATTTATATGACAACACTTATCAAATATGCAATGTGGCCATAATGAAGTTACTGGGAAGCAGAATCTATTTTTCAGTTGCCATCATCATCTGGACTGTGGGTCACTTCCAAATGTCAAGCTGACAATACAACTACTGGGAATTTTTAAGCAAGGGGGACGTGGAGGAGGAGAAGGACCATCTACTAATCAAAAATGAAATTAGGAATAACACTGCAAAACATCTATAATATGATTTTCACATCTTTAAATATCCACAACAACAAAAATAATCATTCTAAAAACCACATACTCAGCCAGCTCAGCACGGAAACGCCAGTTCCTGCTATTATCAGTCACCAGGAATTCCTGAAGCTGATAAAGATACTCTCGTCTTTTGTCAACATGAAGAAGCTGAAACAGTAAATAGAAACTTATATAAAGAGCTACAGGCTACAATCAGCAGACAGAGCAAGAACTTTCCTGGGCTAAACTGTGTAATGCTTAAGACTAAAATCACATGGGGCACTACAGAAAAGAAAACGTGATGAGTCTCTTCTTTTACTCTAAGAAAGGAGGCGTGAATAGTAAAGACAGTTTTAGGATTTGTGTCTCTCAGCTCCAGAAATGAGGCAGTTACAAAGAAACCTCTACAGAAATTTGACAAGTCAGTCATGTAGGCAGATTAGAGCCAAAAAAAAAAATCATATACTGAATAAACATGAACAAAGCTCTTCAGAGAAAATCAAGTAGCAGCAACACATCTCTTGAAACATTTATCCCAGTATTCAACAGATATCTGCAGAGATTCCCACAGAGTTACATGGGTAGGAACACAGACATACCTTCAGGAAGTCATGCAAGTGCTTAAGCACACCTATCCTCACTTCATCTAGGTCCTTCAAAAAGCCATTGAAGACAGGAACTAAATCTCCAGCTGTAAGCTGATCTCCAAGGATGACAGCAAGCTCATGTATGGAAAATGCCAGTGTCCGCCGAACCTTCCACTGCAACACAAACAAATCAATGTTATTGATCCAAAGTGCTCCAGGCAAACCTGAGGGTCAGTATCCAAGCTGGACTCCCAGCAAATTCCACTACTTACAAATATCTTTACAGTGTCTCATGTAACAACTGAAAATTACACTGGAAATTTAAAACGAAAAAAAAAAGGAAGAGAAGACAAATGACAAGGTATCATTTCTTCCACCTCAATATCAAAGAACTATTCAAATATAAGTCATAAAAATATTTTAATTTTCCAGGTGCCAGGAAGCAAAATAGTATTCCTGACATCAGTGCTCTAGCACACATTACTTTTTGCTTTAAATTCTTCAGCATAAATTAGTTTCATGCTACTATTGTCTCATTCTGCTTTTAAAATTAAAATGAGTAAGACATATATCCCACAATATTTCAGCTGGGATATTTTAGCTTCCATAATAGGTAAAGTTTCTTCCACACTTGGCGCCCAGCAGCCCAAGGACCAGTGGAGCTTTCAGATACCCTAAAGTGAGGGCATGTTGTTTAATTTGAGTAATTCTTTTAAAAATAAAATAGCATCTATTCTTTAGCCAGCACTTTCCAATTAGCATGGGCACTGTTCTTTTGCCATGGTTTGGTGATCCAATCATAATTCAGATTAGACTGGTGATAAGTTCTGGACACTTCTGCACATAGGGCAATTTCTTTTTATTTGTGTTTTAAATTATTAGCTGGTTGTTTTTAATGGCTGTAAAGCAGCCTGGAAAACATGAGCAATAGCCATGTATAAAATTACTCACAATGTATCACTGAGAACTGCTGCTCTCACAGAGCAAGCAGCAAGTTCAAGAGAGGTGAAGAAGTCTGAGAATATTTTAAAAAATAAAAAGGGCATCTCCAAAAAAGGAAACAAAGGAGGTCTGGGAAACAACTGTAAACCACAAAATGCAGAAAGCCACCCTCCTTACCACCTGACAACAAGGAAAATGCTGCTATTTCCAGGATTTGTTTTTAAAGCAGCAGTGCTGCTGCATGGTGATAGCGATGTTATTCCTGTATGACTAACTGGATGTGGCACCAAGGCCTGGTGTGAGGCTGACTCACTGAGCTCCAGACATGCCTGCAGGGGCACGTCTGCTCACACAGCAGCACGGCCCAAATCCTCAAACCTAGGAGGCTCCCAGACACTGCCATAAGATCTCAAGCATGCACAGGAAATCGGAAACCTGTCCTCATTTTCCTACTGGAGATCCATCTCCCACTCTAACCTGCCCATTTCTTTACTGACTGAGCACCACACACCCCTGCTTCCTCTGAAACAACCACTGCACCATCATTCCTTGTAGAATAACACCATGGAATGGGAAGCTCCGTGTAAAAAGCACAGCAGCCCAACATCCAGTGAACAAGAGAAACCACTACACAGGTTGCAATTAGTCTTTGTCACATCTCAGAATTTCAGACTGTTCACTGCTTGAGCTCACCTGCATGTCAGATGCCAGAGTCTCGTAGGTGTCCTTCAAGCAGTGCCAGTTCTGCCTGCCCAGGGTCAGTGCCACGCCGGGCAGGCTGTAGGCGCAGTGCTTGGCAATCTCGGTGTCCACTGTTTGTGCGCGGGACGGATCAGTCATGGAGAGATACTGATCCAGCAAGGCTTGAGGTACAACATCCTGCAGCAGGAGAAAGGCACAGAATCCACACCATTTTCACTTACTCCTCATAAGGCTCACTACCATTCCAGGGCACTCTTTTTTCCCCCACTTTTTTCCCCACAATTATAGAATATTATTTAATTACAGTGTCTTAATAAGAGCACAACCCTGTTCTTCTAAGCCTTTTGACGTTTACATTTTTGTAATGGAGTTTCTCACACACTTTTCATGTAAGTAATGATTGTTTTGCATTCCTTTCTAGAGGAAGAGAAATTTGATGGACTGTTGGTTTGCCCAGTGTGACTGGAGAGGTGGCAATTTCATCCTCCAATCCATGGTCACTTTTGAAAGTCTATAAATATTGGAGTCAGAAATAAACTATGCTCTTTTTACCTTAGATGTTTCAGCTTCTGCGTGTCATTAATTTCATGTCCTATTGCGACACACAACAGTTTTGTATCTGTTAAGTTCCACCAAAAGGTTCCAAAGGAACAATAACATGACCGGGGGCTATTTGAAAATAAACAACTCAAGAGAGGAGCAAGTGGACAAGTCTCCTTAGGGAGCCTAGGAAATGGAAAGTTGCATTCTACCCTTTGCAAACACTCAGGCTGACATGTTGTGCAAATTGGCCATTTTAAGTCATCCATAAAGACAGGTAAAACAGCAAATGATGTGACTTGCTCAAAAAAACCTTTCTGAATTCTCTCAAAATCTTGAAAAGGTGGAGAGAAGAAAACTAAATTAAAATGCCTTGGGGAGGCAGGGAAATGGAGGGAGCAGACTACAGTGTGTTCAATACTGCTTCCAAACTCCCTGAACAGTCAACAGGGAGAAAGAGGCTTCTCCAGAGACAAAGAGATCTCTGGTGAAGAACTATCCTTCTGTCCACTGAAGAATCAAAGCATCTGACCCAAAATTCTGTGAAAACCTCGTTACTACTGCCTTTGCTTCAGCTGTGTTAGGGATTGACTCTATGAAGGGGTGCACAGGAGCATTTGCCTAACACAGCTGCTGAACAGCTCCACTGACAAGAACAAGTGAGGGACAGAGGTTCCCGCTCAAGGAGTCACACTGATGCACAGTGGCAATGCAATACCAGACTAGGGAACTACAAACCCTTGATTCCTTTTGGAAAAAACACCAGAGGCAGTTCCAGCTTAATGAAACACTTTCAAAACTGTTCTGAAAAAAGCTGTCAAGGGGTGGGGGTGGTTCCTCTCAAAACATGTAATAAAAAAACCATCCTGTTCCCTCAATAACCTAAGTCCCACTACAGCATGGTTCCCAGTGAAAACTAAACCAAATGAAACAGAGCCTGAAGATCTGTGACAACTGTTATCTCATGTCAAAATAATATTCTCATCTCTCATGCATAAATGTAACAGAAGCAACTGCTAAATGAAGCCATTGACTCTGGAAACAAGGACTATTTTAAAACTACTTAATTAAGAGGTATTTAATAGAAACTAGATCATGTCAGAAATGACTGAATGAAAAAGGGGATAAAGGAAATACCCATATATATTTTTAAAAATTTCACTTATTTGCTACATATAAGAAAACCAGAAGTCACTGTCATTTACCTGCACTTTGGATTTTCTTTCTTCTTCAGGGCTGAAACTACTGTTGGTACTCAAATCTGAATCATTATGAATATAGTGAAGTGTAGAATCCATACTCTGTGAAAAAAAGAAAATAAAAGGTCACATAAAAGAAACCCTGAGATTAAACACAAAAGAAATACTAACATCAAGAAGTGCTGTGCTCGCCTCAGAGTCTATTTCTTAGATTAAAGGAATATATGTTTTAATATCGAATACAATTTTGCTGCAGCCCAAAACCAAAAAGTCTGCAAGATAAATCTGCTTTCAATTTCAAACAGAAGCTCCTCTTACTCAGCTCCATTTTGGTTCTTATGGAATGAAAATCACAGGAGAGGAGTACTTTTGAGACTGCATTAAGGAAAATATAGGTAACCTATGGGTCCCATTGCTTCTACCCTGAATGGAAAGTAAGAAAACACCTGTAGCTGATTTTGATGGATTTGCTGCTTTGGATTTGTGCTAGAAAATGGTCAAAACAAAGCCACCCTCACACTGAAGAGCAGAACCTGATGAGACTCATGCTGTTGCACCCTTCCTGGAGGTGATTATTCTATAACCTTCTCTGGATAAGCTTCACCTTATAAAACTGAGTCCTACTTGGCCACAGCTGCTGACAAGAGTTGTAACTTCTCTCAGCAGTCCAATTAAAATCATTTTCAGCAATCATTTTAGCACCTTGGCTACACATCTGGGCCTTGAGGAGTGGCAGAGGTGTGATGGGCTGCAATGAGCTGCGCTGCTGGAGGGATGCAGCACCGACACTTTCCTTACAAGTGCAGCTCCCCAAATACAATAGGCTTCGTGTAACAAACCATGAATTCCAAGCAGAATGCAATGAATATCTGGAAAGTTCATCAGGCTGCTGTGTGCTGGGACAGGACAAAGGCATTTTTGCTAGATTTGAGCCAAGGTATCTATCTATTCACAAATGCTGCAGGGTGAGCTCCTAGGGTCAACACAAGCAACAAGAACATGCCTACTTCCACCAGCTGCTCAGATCATTTTGACAACGAGAATTTTCCAGCAAACTATAAACTTCTTCCAAAAAATGCCTCCAGGATACAATCTGTCTTCCTTGGTTCGACTTCAGACAGTTGCTTTTTCCTTCTCCACAAGCTACTTTCATCTAAGCACTGGGCTGCAATTTTAGCTGCCGAGGTATAATTACAGGTGATAAAGAACAGGCAGAGCTGTGAGGCAATTGCATATCTCTGGCACAGCAGTCCATGTCACCTGTCAGGCTTAGGAAGCAGCAGCAAGAAGGTGTTGAAGACTCAAGGAAAAAACAGATTTGCAAGCAACTCCGTAACTAAATGTGTCCAGCAGCACACAGCTACAACTATAAAACCTCTGGAGGCTCTGGAAACTGCTTCTGCAGGATTTTTAGTTTGACAGTCAATTCCTCCTTCACTCTTTTTTAGCCTTTTGTTTATCTAGGGGTTTTTCCCCCTGAAAATGAGATTATTTTCAGCATTGCCAGTCACCAGCTTTGATGTCTTGCAAATCATGGAATTATGAGGCAGCCAGTACACCCTAGCCACAGTACTTTCCATGAGTTGCCAGTTTGCATGGGACCAGAGGTCGGTCATCCATTCTGTTACAATAAAAGTGACAGGACTCCATCTCACATTCCCTGCTCAGTTCCAAAAGCTTAAGCTTAAAAAATCATACTTTATGGATTGAACCAGTCAAACAACTGAATATAATGGAGGGTGTCAACAGATGGGAACGTTTTTATTCAGCCACTTTCAAAGTTAGATATGCATTCCAGAGAGGAAGAGCTTCAGTAGAGAAGAACAACAGCCATCAGTCAGTATTTAGGTTATGCAGTATCTTCACCACTGAAAAAGAAGTTCCATCTTTTTCCATGCACATACCAAACTTGTGTGCATTGCAGAGAGCCAGGACATGAAAATTCAGCAGGGTTTAGCCTGAAAGCTTCTTGTGTACCAAATGCAAAATCTTTGCCATGGCCTTGCAGATCTCTAAGGCTAAGCCTCCCCTGGCTGCATAACAAGAGCTCTGGGATTGTGCTCCAAAATCTCTGCTCTGTGTCAAGGGTTGCACACCAGGACAGGCAGTGCTGGTGCTTCCTGAGGGAGCAGCTGGCCCAAACAAAGAAGAGGCCAGTGTCAGGGGTCCATCTCCTCCTGGCATCCATCCTATTCTTATTAGAAACTGGGCACAAGTACCAAGTACCTAGAAATAGGTACTTGTGCCAGACAGGAGTGAGAAGGTTTCAGCCCAGTTTCCTTTCTTCCTCTACCTCCAAATAAAAACAGATTCCAATACACATCCCCTTAGCAAACCTTATAAAGAACACAAAACCTAAAAAAAATAAAAACAGTGCCTCCTGAGAAAAAATAAACAGCTGCCCTCAACAAACAAGCTTCATCATGTCCCAGAAATCTTACTGGTCCACTCCATTACATCATTTATTTTCATTTGAATAGAGAATCTCTCTTTAACATGCAGCATTAACTCCTTCACGAACCAGTACAGCTGCCAAAGGACAAGCAGACCGTGGTTTTGCTTACTGGCGTACGTGCAGAACTGTGCAGGCTGCACTCAAATATAAAATGCTCGACAGCTTCACTTCTCTCAAGTGTCCAGTGCCCTACTGACACATTGCTATACTGAGACTTAAAAAAACTCAAGAAAAGACAAGAAGAAAAAAATCACCACCACAACAAAACCCCGACCAAACTAAAAAACCCCAACAACCACCTGTGAAAATCAGAGGTCTCTTCACTGCTAGGGGCAACAGTCTACTTGCTCAACAGATCACAGCTTGATTCCCAGAATTCTAGGTCACCTCTATAATATCTGCTCACTTGTAAAATGAGGACTTGATTCAGTGCCAGTAGCAAACAAGAAACTGACAGATTAGGAGCATCCTCTTAAAGCATAAAACTGAAACATGCAAAATCAACATATACCAGCGATGCGACTGGTTCTTAAATTTTTGTCAGCACTATACTCTGCATACAAAAACATAAAGCACAGGACAGGTCTCTCTGCACAAACACCACCCTCACCACCCCCCAAAATTCTTAAGAATGGAGGATAAATGTACGCTGTAATTTCAGGTAAGCATTAGAAAGAAGAGATCCTAGAATAAAAAAAGCATTTTGAGCCTGACATAAAGGAATTGGAGGCAGGCTGGTGTTTTTAAAACAAATCACATTTGTAGAGTTAAATTATGATTGTGTATCAGCAGCAGTAACCATGTAAATGTCACATTCCTGAACTCCTTGTATGTTTTTGGTCTAGATGGTAGTCCAACAGCTTAGAGAAAAAGTTAATTAAATGCCATCAAGAAATACTGCTCTAATTCAAGAGGAATGAAAATATTTTATACTGAACTGGTATTAACTACTAGACATTTCAAAGATGCTTGTCAAAATTTCATCTGGAAAACACAATTTCAGTAGAAGGATTCAACAAATCACTTGCTCTTGTTTTATGGAGCCTATTTTGGAACCATTGCTATCTGCAACACAACAGCATTTAATACCACCTGAGCTTGTTGCATTATATGCAGTAAATGTAGTGGGTTTGGCCTGACACAGAAAAGAACAGAAAAGAGTATCAAATGCCAGAACTACAGTCAGGTAGGAAACAGGGAGAAGATCTTAAGACGTAAATGCAAAAAACTTCAAGATGTTACTGACTGCTAGAATATTTCAGCAGTCCACACAACATCTCAGTTGCAGGTCCTGCACTTCTCTGATGCAGACCAGTAAACCATAATGAACCAATTCACAGGGAGCAAAGAATGAGAACAAAGCATCTCGTTCTACAGGTTCAGGGAAGGGCACTGGAGAAGAAGATTCACTCATTATCAGTAGGGAATCTATTTTAAGCAAGGCACTTTCACATTAATAAAATGTGGTAGCATTAAAACATCTGCAAATGCAACAGTCACAGAGATTTTAACAGATATTCTGCAACAGAGATTTTAACAGAAACAGTTTAAAGAATTTACATGGACAAGCACAGAATTGGCAAAAACAAAAGCACCCAACACAAGCAATTTTATTTTAGTAGCTAGCATTTCAATAGCATCCAATGAAAGGGAATGCCACACCAGCCAAAAGTAGAAAGCATTTGGCTGCAATCATCCCGTGAATGCAAATTACAGCTCTGTTACTGGAGCCCTGAAAATCCTAGTGGGAAAAAATAAAGTACAAAACTCTCTTACCTCGACAGTGTCACCAATTAAAGGCACAATATCACCCAGTATAGGTTTAAAACTTTGTTGGTCATTGATGGTTAGTTCAGTCTGTGAATCTGTTCCCTTGCCAACACTGGCCATTGTCTCGTCTTGAGGATGCAAACTGGATGCTCTGAGTGCAGCAGACAACACCTCCACTTGTGCTGCAGTACACGAAAGAGAAACACATGAGAGAC
The DNA here is from genome assembly GCF_000277835.1 of Geospiza fortis. Taxonomy (NCBI): domain Eukaryota; kingdom Metazoa; phylum Chordata; class Aves; order Passeriformes; family Thraupidae; genus Geospiza; species Geospiza fortis. The sequence continues at coordinate 5,035,994 of NW_005054350.1, read as the reverse complement.
TAAACTGTAATAAAACTTTTAGCAAGTCCACAAATTCAACTTTTAGACAGAACTGAAAGATGGTGGAGGAACTAGAGGAGAGGTACACCAACTTAATATCATATTGTTAAATCCCAAACTAGGGACAAATTAAGTGCTAGATTAAGACTATTCCTTTTCTAGGGTACTCAACCAAACCATAGTCCAGTGAAATTTGTCCCTAAAGCTGAAATAAACAAACAAACCCCATAACTCAAGACGAATAAGGAGACTGCTGTTGTGGCAGCATCAGTTCTTTAACAATTTTAGTAAATATTAATGATGCAAATAGTTTTTTTGGGGCAGAATATTCCACGAATATTAACTCACAGACTGGGTCATTTGTGGGCAGTGGGACTAAGAGACAGAGGGACGAAGTAATTCAAACAAAGATTGAGAACAGGTTTCGTAATATACAAAGGATTTCAGTTCTGAGAGGTTGTTTCTCCCTCCACATATGCTCATTAAATTCTTACATTTTAATAGCAACTCTAAAGCAAGATCCATATAGAAAGATGCCAGACCCAATACTTCAGCCTTCTTGGATCCTCCAAACAAATAAGAAGGTTGCACTGTGTGATATTCTCTTATTCATCTAAAAAAGGCATTAGCACTTCATATTCTGCTATCTACTCTTTTGGAAAAGATCCAGCAGTTCTGAGGCTACTCTGCTTTCCATCCCTCTGTTTACTGCCAATTAGAAAAAGCTTTGTTGAGCAATGCTCCTTGGCTATAGCCTGACCTGAGATCAGATACCAGGGGCAATCTCAGTTGCAAGTGACACAGAATTCAGTGCAGATTAATCTACCCTGCCATTCTCCTCCTCCTCTTCTTTCCAAGAACGCAGGGAGGAATTATCTCCTCACTTATTAAATTTATCCAGTCATCCGGAAGATCTGTTCCTCATAGATTTTGTCTTCCAAGGTTTCTTAAATGTTCACTGTGAAATTACATGACAACCCATATGCTTCTTTTTAATCCTGCATTGCCATACTAAACTACAGAATTCTGAATTACTCCCTCCAGCATTTTCAGTATGGTTGTTAACAAGTACTAAATAAAGAAAGTTGGACTCATTTGTAGATAGAAGAAACAGATATACACATATACAGCTGTTACAAGAAACAAAAACTGTTAACTCAGCAAAATCTGAGATTAGAAGCCTTAGCAAAATCTAGCAAAAACTGGAAAACACACTGTGGGTTCAGATAAGCAGGAATAAAGACAATTTTTTGAAATACGCAATGCTAACTCTCTAACTCTGTTCAATTTCTGAAAAAATAACCCAAAGATATTATTGCTGTATTAGTGTATCCCTCAACATGAAACAGGAACAACAAACTGTTAAAAACTTAAAGTATAACCAACAAAACACTAATACTTCCACTATAAAACATGTGAAAAGTATAGTTTAAATATATATATTATAATTTACATATAAATATATAAAAATAAGGAAATTTACTGTTTCGAATATTAATAAGACTGACACAACCTTACTCTTCAAGTATTACTTCACTGACAATAAACTTGTGTACTTTAAGACCATGAGAATAAAAAAGATCAAGGTTAATAAATTTTTCCAAAACTTCAATGTTAAATAAATCACCCCCAATACCAGGCAAAATAAGTGGCTATGCTAGGGCAAGAAATGCCTGGCTTATTTCCAAACTATTTTAGAGAAATCAAACAAGAAAATGGAAAATAATTATATTCTGCTGCACATTGAGACATTTTTCTTGAAGATGCCTTTCATGAAGGACAACTTCATGAAAAACGTGCATTCCTCTCACCTTCACTGAAAAGTGAAGAAAGCTTACCCCGACTAGGTAAACACATACTGCTTCAATACTGTTTATGTATTTTCTGAAAAATCCACACAGAGCTAACAAAGATTACTTCTAACAACAAAAGTATCTACAGCAGGTATTGGGAATTTTCCAAGACATATTCCCCACCCATGCCCCACTGTCGGCCTGCATACCTGGACTGCCCTTGCTTAGGGGCTTTAACGGGATGGAGACAACACCTGTCCTGACTTCCTCTGCCTGACCTAGAAGAAATATGACAAAAATGTGCATTTCCTCAGCTTCTTGTCAATTCTACAATCTCAAGATGTGAGGGTGAAGGACAGGAGAAGCTAAACTCCCAAGGATGTCATTGACTGGCAAGTGCCTTCTTTCAGTGCTTATCTGTGACTTCAGTGCTGCCATTCACTGAAAGGTGAATGTCCTGAAGTCCATAAACATCTTAAGGTCCTTGCTAAAAGAAGAGCCAAGGATCGCTGCGGCTCCTTATCTCTCATAAAGAGATTCCCTACTGACATGAGACAGGCAATGGTTTGCAGAAAATCATTTCAAATTCAAGCAAAGGATAAGGCTTCTCCTTTTGTGAATGACAGAGAAATGTTTCAAGAAGGGAATCTCTGGCTAACCAGCTTTCACAACTACCATCAGTAAAACTTGGAGTGTAAAGGTCAGCTTTGCATAAAGCACACAAGTCAGGGAACTGTATTGCTCAGATAAAGTCAATGTTCACTGGATCTTAGAACATGAATTAACTCTTCAACTTTTGCTTCAGGGGAGATGTATTTTTAAACAAAAAAGTATTTAGTCTTGGCTACTGTACCTGCATCCTAAAATAACTGGTACAATCCAATCTGTAAATTCTAAATCATATTTTATCTGGTCTTACTGAATTTCCTTGTTTTCAGGAATTTCTGTCCTTTCAATAAACCTTACTGTTGTTTTCTGTTTCTCCTGATGTTTCACTAGAAGACATTGATGTTTCATTTATTCTTTTTCTTCTTTTTCCTTTCTTTCTTTTTTCTAAAGGATCTGCCTTCCTTACCCTTACTTCTTACTCAGAGGCAAAAGCTATGGGCTGTAATGGGTACACAGAGGAAGTAACTGAAACATAAGAACAGTTTCTTCTGCACTTACTCCTCACCTGTTCCATTAACAACATGTTTTAGACTTTTATTGCAGGCAGCGCTAGGAACCTAACTTACTGTTCTTATAAGGGAATGGGATCAATTGACCCCACATTTGGGCTGGTTTGTCCATATTAGGTCTCCTTTTGGCAAAGGACTTAGGCCACAGTTAGCCTCAGCAGCCTGCAAATCAGGCTTCCTCTATTCCCCCAAATAATATTAAGGAAAGCTGACATTACACGATTTAGCCCTTTCTTACACAGATCATAAGATAAAGGCAGTTGAAGAAAATGTCTGTGGAAAGAAAAATAAAGAAATAAAAACATCTGAGGAAAGAAAAGCAATCTCTGAAGGAAGTGAAGACAGCAGCAACCTCAGGGAACTGGAAAAATGTGACCTGAAAAAACTCCCTGTGATGATTTTTAAAAAGCCGGCATACTTCACAGGAACGTGCAGGTTCCCATCTCCCAGCCTGAGACCTTCCAGGTGTCTGGCCAGTGGATTGGAAAGGTCCTCTCAAGAGGGATTACAATAGCAGTGCTTAACTTTGCACAGCCTGTGTAGCTCTGCTAGCCAGCAGCTTGCCTGTGAGAAGACAGGCTCTCTTTATGTCATTTGCTGAATGCTCAACCACCTATTGCTCAGATTTATCATTTTGGCAATAAGCTAGTTCTGGAAGGAAAACCCCAAGGTAAAGAGTGAGATACAGGTGAAGCAGTTTATCCTTTTTTGAGAACAAGATTAGGGAAAAAACTATTCTATAATGGTTACTGACTACCGTTAAAAACCTGGTTTTGCTGCAGATCTCATCAGTCTCCACACCTTGAAGCAAAGTTCTAAGGCTTGAAACAGAAACCGCTCTATTGAGGTGCACTGAGAAAACCCCAAACAAACCAATACTACCCACCCCCCCTACCCAAAAAAAACCCCCAACACAAAACACCAAACCCAAACCACACAAGCACGACCAGTGTGTATGTAAACAGCAACCCCTTAGTGTTTGGCATCCAAGACATCTGGAAGATGGGGATATGCACTGAACATGCCATACTCTGGGCTGCACGACCTGGTGATGCCTTTCCTTTGACTCTCCCCATTGGCATGGTACACTCAGGTACTCCTCAGATAAAAACTGAGTTATTCTTTCTCAATATTTCTGCTATAATGATGCAAGACGGTGAGGGGAGAAGCAAGTCACACAACACACAAGGGTGAAGTGAGACATGTGAAGCAGAGGAATGTCAAACCCAGAAAGGAAGAGAAATGAAAATAAAAAAGGAAATAGGAGGGGGAATACATATAGTAGCTGCTAGGGATGAACATCCAGTGCAAAGCAGAGGGTGATGGGAGAAGGAACAACAACAAAAAAAAACACTAAGAAAACCCCAACAAAACCACATTTTTCTGACTCAGAAAGAATAACTGCTGGCTGAACTTCAGCACCAAATCTCCACATCTGCCTCAGCTGTCAGGGACAGGCTCTGAAACCAACTAGCAAAATAGAAATCATCAACCTCCTCTGATTGACCAGTGAAGAACAGCACCCTATTACCATCACTAGATATCCTGCAGAGTCAAAAAATAAAAATTCAGTGTGATCTTAAGAAACTGCAAAAACCCTGTGCCATTATGATTCCACACAACAGGAATTAATTTTCTTCTTTTCATAAATTTCTAAAATGCAAAAAAAAAAAAAAAAAAAAAAAAAAAAAAAAAAAAAAAAAAAAAAAGAAAAAAAAAAAAAAAAAAAAGAAGAAAAAAAAAAGAAGAAAAAAGAAAAAAGAAGAAAAAAGAAATAACCAAAACCCCACATCAAAAGAAGGCTGCTGAATTTGCACAGTCAAGCATAGAGAGGCAAGGTACAGCCACAGTCAAGGTCATCTGAACAACTTTATCCTACTGACACATGCAAAACATCATACACTGCAGTCTCATTCCCAAACCACACTTCATCACTTCATCTTGTCACGCCTTCAGGATCCTTGGCCAATGTGCTATAGAAGCCAGAAGATGTGTACCCATGGAAGCTCTCCAGTATGGCAGGCCTCCACTTACCCACCACAGAGAACACAGCATCTTCCACTCCCATCCTTTGGCTGGGAATGCAGCAATAAAGACAGGAGCACAGCATGGAAGCAGGAGTCCAGGACTTAGGTGACAGCAAGCCAATGAAGAAAATAAGTGCAAGAAAAAGATCACAGGGATTTAAAAAGAAATAAAGAGAGGAAAAAAACCCTCCTAGCTTGCTCAGTCATTGCTGTCAAAGCAAAGCCTACTCACAGTACAAGACTCAAAAACACAATGGCCAGCTTTGCAGAGAAGGGAAGTGCAGGCAGGGTAAGGCCCTATGGACCATTTGGGACCAGGGCTGTTTGGCATCCATTTGTAAGCCATGTATACTGGAAACAAAATTATCTGTGAAATTAGGTAGTTTCATAAAATTTCCATCAAAACAGATTAAAGATAAGCTTTTGACTGAATATTAATACCATCAGTTTGCAACATCAGTTTTAGATTATATTGGCATGAGCAAAGAGACAGGGCTCTGATCTTCTGGATTACCCCCAGAACAAGCCTACCTTTTGTCACAATTTAGGAAGCCTAAGATTCAAAACATGCGTATTGAGTCAGCTACTCAGACTAAAGTCTGGATATCTACCACTTCTATGTTTGCCACAGTGTTTGAGACAAGCATGCAAAATTAATACTACTTGCATTTTGTGTAAAATTAAAATTGCAATTTTACTAAATCGAAACAGGCATGTTGTTAAATTCCAGCTTCTTGAGCATTTAGACTGAATAACAAGAGCACAGGCAAGAGGAAAAAGAGTAGAAGATTAAAGAGGAATGTTTTATGGGGCTTCACTACACAGCCTTGACCAAGTCAGAGTGGGGGAATCCATGGTGCTGACAACCTAGGAACAGTTTTCTTCTACTTAAATGCACAAATGTTGGTCAACAACTCCACAGAAAATCTCCTGACACCCAGTCAAGTAACCAACAAACAAACAAAAAGAATTCCAGAAACCTGCTCTGAAACAAGACATGAACACACATGATAAACAAACTCGTAACACAGGACAATTCTGGATGTACAACTACATGCTTACATAAACCACTGTAATTTATGCATTAAGGTATGTTCTCTAACTACAGACAGAACAGCTTTACAAAGTAAACCTGAACAGCAGTGCAAGCTTCTGCAGTTGGCTTCAGAGATGGGTTATATGAAAACTGAAGTCATTAGCAAGGGTGAAATTTTTTTCTTACCTCTTTCCTTAGTGCCCAAAGCACTCCTAAAACAAAGCTTTATCTGCTGACTTCACAAATGATTAGATAAAAGTACAAAATGGATTTCAGAAAAGTTATTAGCATATCAACCTACTAACAATAAAATTAAGTTGAAAGCAGAATCAGTTTATTCTAAAATATTTCCCCCCAACTTGCCCCTTCTTCTCTTCCTACTTTTCCTGGTATAGAGGCATGCTTCCCCCCTAGAGATTCCAAAATAACAGGCTTCCTCCTTAGTGGTACCTCCAGACTTTCAGACTGTGACACTCAAGCCCAATGTGTCTTAGAATTTATTCAGCATATGAATACCAAGAAAAACCTATTTCCAGTAAGTGCGTGTAGAAGAGCCAAGTCCTTTTAGCTGACGAGGTGTCCCTGAAGTGCTGCTCCACCACCTTGTCACACTTATGAAATCCTTCTCCATTCTTCAAGAGCTTTTAAAATGGAGAATGTGTGTTCACTTCAAGAACTCAGCTTGGATCAATTATCAGCCTGATCTGACAAACTTGTCGCATTAAAGCTGTAAACATGTGACTATGATAACAAAGCCCTTGCAGAAAAAAATGGAGACTAGTTCATCCAAAATCAAACGGATAATGAGTAAAAAGAAAACCATAATTCACACTGATAATTAAAAAAATAAAACCCTCTTAATCTGCCTTATTTTGCATGTATGCTAATTAGGAATAAACTTGCTTATCAACAGCTTATGCCTTTGAACCATCCATTTGATTATAATGTCAAAACAGGCAGTCAGAACTTTATACTGCTAACTGCACATGCATTCAGTTTATAAAAGGAATTATACTCCTTTTAAACATCTTTACACAAATGCAAATTCCCTTTCAGTTGACTATCAATTTTCCTCAATCTCTTTGAGGATGAGGAGAAAACAGTACTTCTGACTTTTAAAACAACTAAGAGGTTAAAGCACAAACTGCTGAAGCAACATATACATATCTCCAAACATTAAAAATGCTTCAGTATCTTTACCATACCTTTAACATCTGGATCGTCTATATGGGGTTCCAAATTTTCTATCATTTCTTCTAATTCTTTCCTTGTTGCCATAGGAATGCTTGGAGACACTGGCATAGTGAGTTCCTGAATTTCTCTATCGAGTTTTATATCAGAAGTCTGCTGAAGCTCAAAGTCAATATCTATTTCAGGAAGTGGAGTCCTCCAAAAATGGAAAGAGTTGTATAATTCCTGCTCTGAAAGAGAGGTTTCCTGTGAATTCAGCCCAGCCTCCTGCACAGCTGTTGTACAGCAATGAGAACTTTGCTCGTTCTCATCTGCCATTTCCCCACAAGATTCTGAAGACAAAGTGCAATGGAAGGATGATTCAGTCTGGAAATCACTTTCCCTCTTGGAGTTATTTGACACTGTATTTTGATCTTCTATGACATTTTCAAGTTTTGTTGCAAAATCATCACTATCATCGCAATGTGAAGACAGATCCTCTGTCCTGTTGTGCTCTTCATCTGTTGTGCCATCTTCTGTGGTCCTGACTTGCTCACTGCTGAATGCCAAAGAAAATGGACATTAAAAAACCAAAAAAGACTTGTTATGCTCTTGAAAATTCCCACACATGCTATCAATTTGTTATTTGTCAAAGCAAATTTATTTACACCATAAAAAAACAGAAGTCATAGAATCACAGAAGGGTCAAGGTTGGAAGGGACCTCTAGAAGCCACCTGGGCCAACCTCCTTGTTCAAGTAGGGATGATCAGAACCACTTGCCCAAGACTTGTCCAGACAGGTTTTGAGTACTTCAGAGGATGGATACTCCACAGCCTTCATGGATAACCTTTGCCAATGCTTAGTCATCCTCATAGTAAAAAAAAAAAGTGGATTTTGATGTTCAGAGGGGACCTCCTGTGTTTGGGGTTGTGGCCATTGACTCTGGTCATGTTACTGAGCATCACTGAAAAGAGTCCAGCTTCATTCTCTTTTCACTCTCCCCTCAGGTGTTTACAAACATTGGTAAGACCCCTCAGTGAGCCCTCTCTTCTCCAGGCTGAAGTCCCAGCTCTCTCAGACTCTCCCCACAGAAGAGATGCCACAATCTGTCACTCTGTGGCCCTTCCCTGCACCCTCTCCAGTGTGCCTCTCCAGGTCTCCCTCTGGATGGCAGCAGGGTCCTATGGGTGAAGCAGCCACTCCTGCCAGTCTGCCATCATCAGATCTGCTGAGGCTACACCCTGCTCCACCATTCAGATCACTAAAGAGGATGTTAAACAGGACTGGACCCAACCAGTGCTGACCCATCTCGACACACAGTCAGTGACCTTCAACTATGTGCTGCTGACCAGTGCCCCTGGGCCCAGCCACGCATTCCTCAGCCCACCTCACTATCTCCTCATCCAACCCAACTTCAGCAGCTTCTCCACAAGGATCTTACAGGAGACCATGCCATAAAAAAACCCAGGTACACACTGCTCTCCCTTGTTTATCAAGTCAGTCATCCCACCACAGATATCCTAATTCTGGTCTATGAAGATGAGAAGATCCAGATCTTTCCATTTACCAAATATTCAATTTATCCAGGAAAGTTAGCTTTTCTAACACTTCATGGAGAAGATGAACAAGGAGGCAAAAGCAATTTGTAGATTTAGCAAATTTACCTGCTCTCCTGTGCAGAATCACAACCTTCTGGGTTTTTACCATCTTCTTCCTTAAAGTACTGGCCACTGCTGGATGGATTAGCAAAAGTTGATATGAAAGGCCCCAGAGACTGAAAAGCTGCTTGGCGAACCTAGGGAAAGGGCCCAAAGTGAAAAAACAAAATTATATATGTAAATAGATAGATAGATAGATAGATAGATAGATAGATAGATAGATAGATAAAATTATAGATAAATCTTGCTGTCCTAGAAAACATAAAATGCCTGCTACTAGGAATTGAAAGGGTCATAAGCCTACTAAGAAAATCAAGAGCAGAGGCTCTTGTCTGGAAAGAATCAGTCAGATGTCTACAGAGTGCCAAGTTAAAAAAATGAAAAAGCATGGTGAAACCAGTTAAATCACAGGTTACCAAACTGACAGGCTTATTCCCCACAGCCACAGGAGGAACAATCTGTTTAGATAATAGAAGCAGGCAAATTTGAGAGCTCAGCTCAGAATTTTAACAACTTGAAAGGAAAAAAACATCATGTACAGTAAACAGACATTTCACTTTCAGAAACTTGACTGATACGCATTATGTTTCTTTGCCTTTTCTATTTGGCTATGCTATGCATTTGCTCCTCCTTTCTCCAACTCTATTCTCCTCTTCTCAACAATTCTCTATCTCAATTTTTGTTATTTGATTAATTTGATCGATTTGATTAATTCTGCTGGGCTACAGCTTCCATGACTTTCTAAGATCCATGAGCTCATGCTTCCATGCAGATGATCCTTTGCTCTTGGAAGTTGTCTGCTTAATAACAAACTTAAGGTTTAAGAGTAAATCTTCAAGATGGCAAATAATAAAAAACTCCCAAACAAACAAAAAACCAACCTATCCCCCCAACAACAAAAAAAATCCCAACCCCCCCTAAAAAAACCCACAAACAAAAACCCATCACCTAAGAAACAATAAAAATTTAATTAATAAGAAACTCCCCACCATCAACATCCAAAACACCCACAAACCCCAAAACCAATCAACCTCCAAACCAACCACAAACTCCACCACGCCCTCCCTCAAAAAACAACATGGTGGTAGGGAACCTGAAGAAGAACAAGTATATCATAATTAATTTTCCAGTTTTGTTAATGATTCTCAGCAATGTTAATCACGGGCAATTCTGTAGCTGAAAAAAGCTACTTCACTGACAGAGTTTTTCTTACATGCTGCTGTAAAAATGTGAGGGACTCTCTACACCCATCAACGAACTAACCAGTTTAAGAACAATTTTGCTTGAGGTGCATGGAATAGGTTAGATTACCCACACCCATGAGAAGTTCTGCATAGAGTATTGCAGTAAAATCCTTCAAATATGACAGCTATTCAAAAAATAAAAAGCAATTCTTACCCATCGTGAAGGATCACTAATCAAATTAATAAAAAGGGTCGACAACTTTGTCCTCCGGACTTCCTGCGATGTTGCACAAGAAACTGCCATGAAGCACTCAGCACAGGCTTTCCTAACTCCCCACACATTATCAGAGCAGAGCTGGAAAAACCTTGGCAGCTGTTAGGAATACAGTGAGTGAGTTTGCAAGTCTTAATAAGCAACACTTGTTTCAAAACAAGTTCTCTTTTCAAATTAATTTTCTTCACCTGGCTGTCCACCTTCATACTCAGATGCACAGTTTAACATTTGCAAGACAAAGAACATACATTCAGTAGCACCATGCTTCTAATCTGCTGCTTTCATATTACTTACGGATACAGATAAGGAAAATTCACCTGTCTAAAGAACAGCAAGGAAGTACTAACTCTTAAACCTGATTTATACTCCCAGAAAGTCCCCAAAAAGCCCAGCTTCTAAAATACCCCCAAGACCAACAAACCTATCAAAAGACAATCATGTCTACACTGTTCTTTTAAAGCAAGCACAAGAAAAATAATACTGGTGCATTATTAGGAAGCAATTCTTTACTGCAAGGGTGGTAAGGCACTGGAAACACACTGTCCAGGTAGATTGTGGATGCCCCAAGCCTGGAAGTGTTCAAAGCCAGGTGGGTAAGGTCTTGAATAACCCGATCTAGTGGAAGGCATCCCTGCCATGACAGGGGAGGTTGGAACTAGATGATCTTTAGGTCCCTTCCAAACCTTACCATTTTTTGATTGTATGATTAACATTTTACCTATCAGAGACCACTTCAGATTTTTTGTAAGATTCTTACTGAAATACTAAACAGCATCTTCAGAAAGAAAAACCTTCCTTTTCTACCTACACTTCTCATTGTTAGATTTATCGACCCCTGCCACCCTCTATCCTACAATGCAACTGCAAAGAAGAACAGGGGAATGAGAAAAAGACTTCATTTCCCCAAGAGAAAACATGTTTGAACAGAGCAGTGGTTTTACTAATATAACTGAAGCATTTTGAAGGTGCTCAGGTGCTTGGGCTTTTTAGACACAGTAATGGAGTAAGGGTGGACAGAGTGCAGGTGAGGCACAGCTGTCTTGGCTTTGCAACAGGCACAGTGACAAAATACGAGTAATCCAATGGCTGTTGCTACAGCCTTGTTCACAGTTATTAATGTTCAGCTGTTCCTACTCTCTGCAGCCAACTATCCTGGACTTTGCCTCTAATTTAAAAAAGCTTTTAGATTACAAAATGAAGTTTTATCATTCAGCTTTTTACACCCCTCCTTTTTCCTAATAATAATCCAAGAAGAGCAGAAAATGGCATTTTCTGTTAAAGAAAGAGAACCCCAGCTGTCCTGCCACACATTACTGCTTTCAAACTAAATAATCATCACATTTTTATTGCACAGTAGTCTAAGTGCACCCTCTACAAAGTTTTAATCCAAATTCATTACGCTAATCACTAAAAAGGCAGTTGTGTGAGAGAAATCAATTTACATCCCAAATCAGGAAGCATATGGGATGCAAATCCACACAAATAAACTTCACTACCAAATGACTTGAATCACTCAATAGCTAGAGAAAAATGCAGCAAATGCTTTAAAAGTATAAGAAATGGTCTGAGAGACACAATAGGCCTACCTGTCCCAACACCACAACTGCAAAAAGTTGCAGAGCCTCTGGCTGAAGTCATGCCTGCATTTACGCTCTGTCCATATAAGTCCCTTGCTAATTCAGGGCATTGATTCATCAGCCTCTGCTGGCCCTCAACAAGCTCATAGTCCACATTCCCAAGAGAAGAAAGCTTGAAGAAGGATCCAAGAAGGATCCCAGAGCCTGCCAAGATGATTTCTGCTCCCTAGCCTTGTCACATCTCCAAATTTATCAACATCCACCAACTCCCTGGACCCACCATGGGAATGTGTGCACAGTTAAGGATCCTGTTCTCACCACTCCATCCAGTTCCCTGCTCTTCCATTTTGAATTTGTCTCTCTTCCCTTTATTTCATTTGTTATTTCTGACATTCACTTATTTCCTTTACTTTGCTTTCTCTT
>NW_005054350.1:4985816-5023475 GCF_000277835.1 Geospiza fortis | reverse complement strand
AAACTGACTTGAAGAAATAAAATCAATACACAAGCCTCAGCACTCCCAGCACTTTACTCCCCCTGCCACGCTCCCCTGTATCTGCAATCTCTCATGAACTGCTCTTCTTCTGTAGCTTGTCTGGCTCCACTCCTGAATTGTATTACGAAAAACCCATTAAGAAATGACTTACCAGCATTTCTTCAGTGGCCTGCTGTCCAACCACACTGCAGATATCTCCAAAATTGGCTGCACATACCTTGCAAACAGAATGCAAGAAATAAAGACTAAGACCACAGTTTTAATACAGCAAAATCCAAGGGGAAAATAATAGACAACTTCTAAAATCAGAACAATGCGTTTTGTTGCAAACTCATTGTGAGCTACTTTCCCATTCCATCACTTCCCATGTTTTTAAAACATGGAAACATTATTTAAAACATTATTTAAAACTTTATTTAAAAAAATAAATAATTTTCTTTTTTAAAAAAATTAATAAGTCTTTTTTAATCATAGAAGAACCCCAGAACTTAAATGACAAGAAAAGAGGATAAAATGTATTTGAGGTGCTGTCAAATTAAAGAACACATGCAGCTATCAAGGGAAATAAGCTATCCAATGGCAGGATGAGACCAAAGTGCAGCCTCCACACCTAAATATCATGATGGAATACTGGTTTACTTCATCTTTGATGAAGATGAGCGTCTTGAATTGCATCTGTGCACAGAGATATGAGCTCAGGTGGCTGATGCTGTATCAGCCACAGTTGGTTCAAGTTTTCCTGGCTACCAACACAACCATAAGGACAAATGCCCAATCACACTGCAGCTATCTATAGCATAAGGACAAGCAGATTCTTTCTTTGTTTCTAGTAATAAGGGTAGTGATTCTGGAAAAAAAATCTCAGTGTCAAATGTTAAAATTTGTGGAAATGCGAGATACAAAAACCCCCACAGCTTTCACTTACACATGTCACAAATGAGATCTACCAGGGAAGTTTCTTAGTCACACGCAAGTTCCAAGCACATGACACATTTTTTCACAGATAATCGAGACCAGACGCTCATAATTCATACCTTACGAACATGAAACATCCTGCAGTCACAGCACATCTCGCAGAACCTGGGAAGCACAAGTCTTTCCGTGATGTCCTTTCCAACCATGGAGGCCATTTTGCACATAATCTAATGACAAGACAGACACTAATCAGAGATGCTTGCATAACACACCATTCTGTGTCAGCTAAGCAGAGGCTTTTTACATCTACTCTTTATTCTGATGAACATAACTTTACTGAAAACTGTGAAAAATATTGAAAACAAAATGCCATTTGAATTGAAAAGGTTTGGCCACTTTTGCAAAAAACTGTGTTTCCCATTTCCTTGTCATGACATGACACAGGTGTAGAAGAGAACACTGATCTTCCAATAAACTGAATCAAATTCCCAGCTAACAAAGCTAATTGGACTCTTAGAAATTATTCTCCCATGTTACCCGACAGACCTTAAAAAAAACAAAAGTAATGATTCTTTTACTACTTCAATACAAAATGTATATATGTAAAATTATCAGGAAATTATTGACAATTAATATGCTTAAGAGACTTCTGAGTCCTGCACAGTTTACAATTAATTACAACACTCCACTGCATATGTGCAACTCCCAAACATAAAATTCCCAAAGAAATGTATCGCACCAAAAAAAACCTCTTCCCTCTAACTGCTCTTTCATTCTAATTTGTACTGAAACGTAAAATAAAAAGCTTTAAAAAGCAAAAAGAATTTTACATTTACCATTCCCCATCATGTCAGTAGAGCTACTTACATTCATTCCCCTATAATAACAAACGATGGCTTTTCTAACCTCTAGGGGGTTGATGAGGTACAGAAATTTCTGTCAAGTTTCAATACCTTCAAAACCATGAAGACAGACAACACTAATCTGCTTATACTTTATTCCCTTATATATAGTTGTAAGCTTCATCAAGAAGCGCTAGAAATTTGGTGCCAAATGCAACAGTGCTGGAGACTTTTTACTGTTTATCAGTCCAGCCACTGTAGGAAAGTAAAATATTAAATGAGGTCTCTCTCAAGCAAAAAGAACAGGAAAAAAAAATTCACCAAGCAGAGAGCAGCAATATAAATTGCAATAAAAAAAGGAAACAAAAGGGCTTACATCTGCCATTTCTCCATTATAAATTAACTCATCTACTAACTATTTTAATTAAACACATACATTTTAATTACAAAGGTTGTGTCTAATGCAAAAAAACGGCCACCAACCAACCAACCATGAGTTAATCAACTCAGATGCTTATTACTTTGTCCAATAAAACACTACAGAATCAATAAAGAGAACAGACATACAGCAAGAAGCAACAGAACTGAGGCATTAAAGCTTTTGATCTGATGGAAATTTTCCACACAGGCCATTTAAACTTCCATAAAATAAACAGACAAACACTCAAAAAACTAAAAAGCCAACACAACAGATGCTTTAGGAGTCAATAAAATTAATCCCCTGCACTGTTTTGTCCAGCTGGGGTGTTTTTTTAATAGCATATGTAAGTTTTTGAATTTAAATCTTAACTTGACAAGAGTCTACAGCACTGACACAGCACAGTGGAAGTTACAGATTGGTTACGGACAGGGAATATAACATTTTCTTTTTAGTAATGGCTGTGCAACTTGGAAACACACCACCACCATTGCACTATAAAGCATTCAGGCAAATTTTTGGCTGTGTGATTTGGCACTGCTGTTACTTACAGCCACAGCTTCTGTCTTCACATCATCATTGCTGTCTGGAGCTGTCAGATCTATCAGCACAGGGCATACTTTGGTCTCCACATCGTATCTCTCAATGAGTTCTTGCTCCAACAGCACTAACAACGCTGCCTGGCTTGTTTTTCTGACCTACCACAAAAAGAGGAAAATTGAACCAAGCAATTCCAAGACAGTTTTGTTTTTTGAAATACAATGTCGTATTTTGGAAGCTGTACCTATATACCAACACACAGCAGTACTAACTGCACACAGTGACAGGACAAGTGCTCCACAAGAGCTTTTGCAAGCACTTCATGTTTGCTGTCCTGTGTTTTGAGAAGTATAGAGGTGGATACCTGCTTTAGTTGACAATGTGCAGGTGCTTCTGGGGTTCACACACAATTTGTTTTAATGTCAAAAAGAGCAGTCACGGCAAATCTCAAGCAAATGTGCGAAGAAAAAGCAGCACAATTAATGGAGAGTAACAAATTTCTAATACTAAACAAATCCTCTTTTTCTGAGATTAACAAGAAATAGGCTGGCAAGGAGAAACTGCATTTATTTCCAATGCCTTTAAATTCTGAGACACAATTCTGCTTAGTCCCATTTTGAAACAAATTGTGCAAAAATAAGATACCCATTATTGATGTCATAGCTCCCTAGCCCCTACCTCCAAAAGGAGTAATTGCACCAGAAGAGAAAACATTACATACAGCAAGAGACTACATACACTGCAATGCAGCAATTTTGGAAACACCTTTGAGCTCTTTGTTTCAGAGATCTGCAGTCCAATGAACTATCCAAGAGAGGTTAACACAATGAAAACAATCACTGAATCTTCTAGCAGGAGAACATCAAACCAAAGTAGAGTTGTTGTATTATACATGAATTAGCAAAACAGCTACTAAGAAAAACATGTTTGGGTAGTTATTTTTAACTCCGTAAATTTTGAAAAGGGCAAGGAAAAAAAGTGACAAACTCAAGAGGCCTAAAATATTGAAAATAATGTCTCAACTAGCATTAGTCTAGTCTGAAATTACTAGAAAAGCCTCAAGAAAGCTTTGGACAAGCTAACTTATACATGCAGAGAAACAAACCACATGAGTTCAGTCCAAAACGTTTATTGGACTGATATACAAATAACTGGTAATGAAGGTACATCATGGTGTTAAAAAACTGAATTATACAAAGGACTCAGTTTTTTATTACTACTAATCCTTTTTGCCAGAATTTAAATTATGTAAACTTGTCTAAATGACTAATTTTATCCATATGAATACAGTATCAGATAAAAGGCCCCAATTCAGGACAGATCACATTAGATGTAAAAAACCTGTCATTACATTTTCTTTAAAAGATCTTCTTTAATATTTTCTTTAAATAAATTTATAGTACCATGTATTTCATGTCCATTCCAAATCCTTACATCCCAAAATATAACATGCTTGTACCATGCTAAATTTAAATAATTTGGCATCACAACAGTATTTCACCAGCTAGTAAACTATTCCTACAGGAAACGTACCTGGTTATTCTGGTCGGCAAGGTATCGCACCACAATTGGTAGCAGGTATTTGGAAAAAGCATAAGGGATTGAAGGTCTGTTTTCTTGACAGAACATAGCAATATGAGGCACCTGTTCCATCAGTTCTGCCCGCACTGTTGGCTCTGTAAGGGTCAAAACAAAACAAAAAAAAAAATGGCACAATATATGTTTACAAGCATGCTCCCAGATCCTGCAAGAGTAAGCTTCTTACAGTACTCTACATACTAAGTATGTTCTCAAGTGTTCATGTCAGTGTGTTTGTCAAGCTTCATTTTGACATCTTTTTACAAAACCAGATAGAAGTACACTCTGCTGCTGAACTACTAAAAAGTCACATCTCACATTCTTAGTAATAAAAAAGAAGAGGTGTAAGACAGCCAGCCATCAAACATTATGAGTATCAGAATGTGATGGTGTTTGCAGGGGTCTTAAGATGAGGGAAGAGACAAGAATGTTGACCCCATGTTTCAGAAGGCTTGCTTTATTATTTTATGATATATATTATATTAAAACTATACTAAAAGAATAGAAGAAAGGATTTCATCAGAAGGCTAGCTAAGAATAGAAAAAGAATGAATAACAAAGGCTTGTGACTGACCAAGACAGTCGGACAGCTGGCCTGTGATTGGCCATTAATTAGAAACAACCAACATGGGCCAATCACAGATCCACCTGTTGCATTCCACAGCAGCAGATAATCATTGTTTATATTTTGTTCCTGAGGCCTCTCAGCTTCTCAAGAGAAAAAATCCTAAGGAAAGGATTTTTCAGAAAATATCATGGCTACATCAGAATTGTCCAAACTCCCTATGAGCATCACCGACTTCACAGAAACCTCCTATGCTGAAAGTCAGCCCAGAACTGGCACCACTGTGAGAAGAAAGGAACTGAGGGGGAGTCTGGGCCACACCCTCTCAGATGGGAAAGATTCCACTGGGCAGGATAACCAGCCATAACCACAGATGCTGTTCTTCATTCTTTGCTTTTTAAGGCTACTGATGTAATTGTCAGATGGAAAAGGAAAGTATCTTTCCAGCTGCTTCTGCTAAACCTTTGAGATGTGTTTCTCACCAAAGTTGGTGATTATTTAAAAAATATTTAATTAAATTTTTAAATTCAAGAAATGGCACACTGCCTGGATGAATCCTAATCCCCACAGAATATGCACATATATCTGGGGGATGAGAGAAGAAGCAAGAGAAACAATACAGATGTAGATTCAATTCCAACTATTAGAAAAACAAATTCAATTTAAGAAGCAGGACCTTATTACGTGCCTAACTTCCCCCTGGGGATAAAAAAAAAATCTGAACTAAGTACCTCTGCCCTTTCAGGATTTGTTGATATATGCAGTTATCACTGGTCTACTGATTACTTACAAAAAGACATAACATCAGTTACTCTCAAACTACACTAATTTGATTTAGAATATTTTAAATAATAAGATGTATGTGTCACAGGATAGATACATATGCCTTACTGAATTTTTACCTAAAAGTTGTTCAGGCAAAAATGGTATAACCTGAACCATCTTCCTTGGAATACTTGTAATTAACATGATTCATTAAAAATACAACCTTTCGTTAAACAGAAGCATGCAACATGCATTTGTATTTAACACGGCAAATGTGTGCAGCACTTGGCTTTCTTGAACACTGGCTACAAGTGTAAACACAGGTCTGAATAAAACATAACAAAGACAAAGCAAGTCCCCTCCTGTGTGCAGTCTTTTCTTCGCTGAGAACAATGAGAACAGAAAAGATCACTCCACACAAAGTAATTAAATGCCTATGGGCTCCAGTTCCTTCACTATAGACTTAAATTACTTTTCCTATAGAAAAACATACCAAAATCAGAGTTGGAGGGGACCTTATAGATCATCTAGTTCCAACCCCTGGAGGTTGGGGTTCCACTAGACAGGTTGCTCAAAGCCCTATCCAACCTGGCCTTGAACACTTTCAGGGTTACTCTGCAAAGTTTATGAATTCCTGAACAAGTTGCAAAATACAAAATGGAGTCTCAGACAAATCAATATCGTATAGGTTTGCTGTTCATGACAATAAAGTAAAAAAGTCTTCCAATCTCTTCTGTATCTCTTCCCAAATGTTATCAGGAGCATACAAGAGAAAAACATTTTTGTTTAAACTTCAGATGCTCTGAAACATGTGCAGGTTGAACTCCATAAGCAATACTGGCATCCTGAGGTTCGTATTGAAGAAGTCAGATCCCGAAGAACACTATACACACTATGTGCAAGTTTTAGCAGATCTAACAAAAATTCACACCTTAACAAAATGCTGAACTCTAGTTTTGTGATCAAACACTCCATTTGTAGCACTGAAGGTAACAGCTGACCAAAATATGCAGCTGTAACTAGGACAAACTAATAGTTAATGAGATTTTTGATTCTGAAAGTTGGAGTCGCCATATCATACTAACGCAAAGAAAGAAAATCCTATTGTAATAACTCATCTTTTGCTTCCTTATAAAAATTTGCCAGAGCAGTCCTTAGAACAAGAGGAAGAGAAGGTGAAACTTTTCATTAGGATGAGGTGGTGTAGGGGGGTCAACCAAAGTAGATCAGGTGCTTTCAAGAGTCAAGTCAGCAAAAGTAACTGTTTTCTTCCTACATTTCATTAAATTCCGGTCCTTTTATCTGACAAGGCCTGGCTTCTTCAGTTCTGGAAGATGGGCTTGAAGTGTGCCTGAGAAAGGAGTCCTTTCACATGCCAACTTTGACACATCAATGTGGTTTTTTTCACCTGTGTTACAACCTGCTCAAAGGTGGCTGAGTTAAAGAAGCCTTGCACCCTCCATTTGCTACTGCCCAGTATCCACTGAAAGCAGAGCAACTACAAATGGAAGTGTCCTTCCTTGCTGAGTGTATTTTGAGATAAAGAAAGACATTATCTCGGCAAACAGGCTGTACACAGCCCCTCTCCCAAGAGCAATTTGTTTTAAAAGGGTGAAGATGAAAACAGAGCAAGATGAGGAACTATCAGGCTGGGTAAGGAGGATGGGAACTTGATGGACAAGAAATAGGGACCAGTGCCCAAGGCCAGGGTTGGAGGAACTCATGCCCACCTTTCCAAGAAAGCTGTTATTTCAAGACATGCCCAGGACATGATCAATTGGCACAGGAGACCCATGTACCAACACTTATCCCTAGGGTCTTGCTCTCCCATCTTAGGACTCATGCCTTGTTTCTTGTGGCAGACAGATGACTGGGGGAAGGGAGGGAGAGAGGGCAGAAGTTAAAGGGGATGGAGAGTACGCAAAATCAATCTGACTGAGGCTGCATGCATGGCAGCAGTGCTTCTTAAATGACTTCTAAATTTGCTTCGGGCAGTTCCCACCCTCCCAGACACAAAACCGGCAGCTTCCATTTATGCCAATGCTACTGCTCATGCAGCCAGACAATAAACCCTATCAAAGAACTGATCTAGCTGATGCAGCTTTTGCCTTACCACAGCAGCATAATTAAACAGCAAGAACTGGCACTTAATATTGATCTCCCTGTGCAATCACATAATTCCCTCAAGCAGCAGAACTGTCTGATGATGGAAGCAAGCAACGGTAAAAGAAGGTGCTAGAACTGAGGGGAAGAAGCAAAATACTGGGAAAGCCAATTTATTCCTCTTCCTAGTGTGAAGCTGTGCAAAATGTTCATGCCAGGCTCTACACAGAGTAACTGCACACTACTCATTTGATTGCAGTCTGAACTCTGTCTTGATGGCAAAGAAATAGCTCTGCAATCAAAGCCAACAAGAACTCAGTATTAAGCATATCAAGAGCTGTGTACATACTTTAGCCACCAGGCACTCAAAATGGGGAGACTGTTTCTGTACCTCTTTGACACCTCTAAAGTTTTCCCACCCACTGATAAAGCAATGGCAACACTCCCTTTCCATAAATTGATGAGGTTTGCTGTGAAACAGGATTTATACATTTCTTTATGAAGCACTCCAGTAAGAGTGCAGGATGTACCAAAACCACGAGATCCTTTTCCTTCAGAACAGGGTTCATCTATTATGCAGCACTTATGTCAGCTGCCTAACAATACTAACGACCTGCAGATGTAAAGTGAGCCCCTTTCTTCCTGAGCTGCCAAGTCAGCTCTGGCTTTGTGAAGAACACAGGCAGATGAGACGATGCAATTAAAGATTTGAAACATTCATGCCCAGGAGTGAATTAGAACTGTAAAGTCACCTTAGTTCTTACATTCCCTAACTTTTAAGTACCCGGCTCTGGGATCTTTGTAAGGTCGATTCAAAGCAACAAACAAGGAGGGCTGTGTAGGGAACTGGCTGTGTAACACAACACCGTAATTCGCCATCAAAAGGCATTTGTGCTGTTCTGGGGAATTACTGCTGCTATGCAAGAACCTGAACCTTAAGCTTACCAATTTAGATAACAGCTCAATTCTTCCAAAGGCTGAGGCATATGTTCCAGTGTGTACTGAATAGAGCCTAATCTTGCAGTCTGATGCAGTTACAGTAAAGCTTTTTTTTGCATTATGTTTCCTTAAGACCCAAGCAACACTGCCAAAAAAATCCACTGAAGTCAGAGAGGTTTCTTATTCCCTTCATCTATTCCTCAGCTTTGTCTTTAGCTTGAACAGGTGGCAGCTCCAAGCAGGGATTCCAGGAGGCTTCAATACATAACAGTGTCTGCCATTTCAGTTAAAACCTCCCTGTTGTTTAAAACCAAATTTACAGCTTGGTCACTGTGTTAGTTTTGGCCAGCATTAATTTTCTTCATGGTAGTTGGTACGGGGCCATGTTTTTGATTTTTGCAGGAAACAGGGTTGATAAAGGATGTTTAGTTATTGCTGAGCAGCACTTACACAGAGCCAGGGCCTCTTCTGCCTTTCACCCCACCTCACCAGCAATCAGCAGGAGACACACAAAGAGAGGAGGCAGCCAGGACAGCTGATCCCAACTGACCACAGGGACACCCCGGACCATGGTGTCATGCTGATCACATAGAGCTGAGGGAAGAAGGAGGAATGGGGGAAGTTTGGAATGGTGGTGTTTATGGTCTCACGTCACTGTCAGGTGTGACAGAGCCCTGCTCTCCTGGGGATGGCTGAACAGCTGCCGGCCCATGTGAAGTGGTTTATGAATTCCTCTCACATTCACAGTGAAGAAGGCAGCTTAAATGTTTCCAGCACAAATCCAAAACATGGCCCAATATTAGTTACTATGAAGAAAATTAACTCTACCTCTGCCAAAACCAGCAGTTATCAACAGAGTGAACAGTGCACAGCAGTTACAAGGTGTTTTGTAAAGCATAAGCTCATCCAGCTGGGGAATACACGTGCACTCTGTGTTTTTTGCACTGCAAAATATAGTCAAGGACCAGGCATTCACACAGTATAAACAAACCAGAAGGAGAATTTTGCTTCACGTCAAGTTTCTGTTTTAGGCAGTCTGGAAAAATCTCTGTGTACAGCTAGGCTCTACATAACATTTGCCTGGAACAGTATTTTTCTGTTCAGCAGAGGAAGTATTTTTAAATGATCTTTTCAAATAACCTCTTGAAAGTACAAAGTCTAGCTATTCCTTAAAATGGCAATCTACTAAAAAGAAACCCTGCAATTTGTTAAAACAAAACCTTTAAAAATAAATATTAATATAAAATACTAGATTTCCTTACTCATTAGCATTTTATTTCATTCTATCATATCTAGTGTATTATCTAGATACAAAATTACACTGAATTGAGTTTTAGGAATCAAGCAAAATTAAGAGAATGACAGAAGACAGTGAAAATAGCTTCCATTTCTTCTATTCATTAAACAATTTGGAAAAGAAGTTTCCAGAATAAAATGACACAGTTCTACCTCTCTTCATTTCCAGATCACACAAAACCATCAATATGTTCAAATCAGCATCTAAAGAACCTGGGCAGACTTTTTTCTGCATAAACAAACCCTCAGTTTTACCTATTTCAAAAATAACCATTCAAATCAAACTGACTCTAAAATCACAGAAGTAACTAACTGTTTCTTCTTTCATCCATGAAAAAAACATTTCCCCTAAAATCTGACACCATCTCTCATGTATAGTGCCAGCACGCTCACTTGGCTACTCCTAGCACATACACTCAGCTTGGATCTATAAATGTCTAATGTTTATTTCAGCCCTGCTGAGGCTTCAGTTCACTCTCTATTCGACCTCAGCTATGATGAAGTAAAGCACCACCATCAGCTGCATACTGAAAATTAAAAAGGGATTATTTTAGAGCTGCACAGTGTAATACCAACTAATTGCTTCAGATCAGCTATTTATAAATCAAGTCATTACTCCAGGGCCACCCCACAACTAGATTTATTTCACAATGCTTTATTCTACAGCAACGTACAGTATTTTAAAAAAAGTCTGCAGTGCTTTCATTACCCCACTATGACCATTCTGAAATACAAGCAGCAGCGAATTTCCATTAGATTCGTGAGGAGTTGTAAGGTTTTTATGTTGTAAAATTGTATATGAAGAAAAACCATTGATGATGTTAGAGCTGCTTTAACTGACAATTTTTATGGAAGTTTTAAGTACATCTGTATATTAATAATATTGCCCTTTGTTCTTACTAAGGGTTGTGAGCAACAGGGAAAGGTGTTTAAGTGCATGGCTTTGCATTAACACTTCAATTCAATAAAAGAGTAATTCATGGAATCACAGAATATCCTGAGTTGGAAGGGACCCAGAAGGATCATCAAAGTCCAACTCCTGGCCCTGCAGGGTACCACCCCAAGAGTCACACCATGTGCCTGAGAACATTGTCCAAATGCTTCTTGAACTCTGTCAGGCTTGTGCTGTGACCACTTCCCTGGGGAACCTGTTCCAGTGCCCAACCACCCTCTGGGTGAAGAACCTTGTCTTAATATTCAACTTAAACCTCTCCTGACACAGCTTTATCTATCCTCTTCTTTCCCCAGAGATAACCTTCCATTTCCAACTTTCTTCCTTCTTTCTACAAACACATGTATATTCCCTTTTGAGTTCTACCATTTCCCATTTCATACTTCCCTCTGACTTTGCTACCTCTTTTGAAGATAAAATAAAAGCTAGACAAGTGGAAATACACTGTAGCCAGAGCCCATCCCTTTTAGTGTAGAAGTCCAGCAGAAAGGCATGTGATGCATGTGCTGCTTCAGTAATCAGGCTCTTTTCTCCTACTAACCAGAAATGGATTTCATTACTGACTGGCAGCGCAAGGAGTGGAACATGGACTAATGAGGGAGGGTAAAGTCACCGTTAGTCACTCATCAGACGCATGGAGAGGCAAAAGAAGTTTACATCAAGCTCAGGAGAAAATTCTTAGCATAGCACGAGGTGGGAGATGAGGTATGGAAAATCCTGGAACATGAAGATGGAGAAGGGAAGAAAATGCAGCTGGAGAAAGGCAAATATTAGCATTATCATTAATAATAATAACTGCTTACATATGAAGATTTTTGTTAAATGAAATGGTGCACTATGTGCTGTTTGACAGGTAATGTTGGCATGTCTCAAAATACCAACAGCAGTAATTGAACCTACATTAATAAAGCTATTCAAGCACACTATTAAGTAATTAGGGTTGTGAGGCCATCCACATTAAGCCTGATTATAGAGCTTCAAAATTTAATGACCAATTAGCCTAATAATTGTTTTCAAATTCAGTTTGTTTTGGAAACTGCATTTACAGCTGATTCTTTGCAGTAAAGAGATTACTTTTCGTTCAGAAGAAAAACATCCTAGCTGGCTATATTCAGACAAATAAGCACCAGCCCTTCAGGATGCCATTTTATTTCCCCCCATCATTTATTTAAAAAGATATCTATTCCACAGTAAGCTACATTACATAGGCATTTTAGGAACAAAGATACAGACTTTCACTTTTAAAGAAACTTCAGAAAGTAAAGTTTAAAGCTTCTGGAGCCTCTTGCACACCAATAAAAATGCCAATAATGCAGTAATTCGAGCTGGGGCTAACTTTCAAAGCCAGCTAATTGCACTTCAGCACACAATGATGAAATCTTGTATCATCTAAGCCACTCACAAGCTGGTACCAAAAAAAAAAAAAAAGTTTGAATTATGCTTATTTGTTTAAGTGAGTAACTCAGACATAAGGCCCTTGTTCAAGCTCTCACAAGCCTGTGGCCAGTGTACATTTCAGAATGAAGAAGACCCAGCTATCTTAATACAAAGATAAGCATTTTTAATCTAACAAGGGTTTATGGGGGATAACTTAACATTTGCCAAGCACTGAGCTTATATGTCAAACTACTTCTTGGCTTGTACAGATTCAAAGACACCATAAAAAACTCTAAGTGAGAAATCATACCTAACATCCCTGAAGAAACAGAAATTACAAAGTGATTGAACAGCTGATTCAAAAGCAGTACAAGGGATCTTTCTTAGCTGTCACTACTCAAGGAAACTTGGTACCAAAGACAGCAGGGAAGTCCAGTTTAGGACTGAAAAATACCCAAATTCCACAGCAGAATCACAGATTTAACAGCAACACCCAACTACAGCAACGAAGGCAAACACTGAAGTCTTACAAATAACTCAGATTCAGAGAATAACTTTCTTTAGCAAGTAAGGGCCTTGGGGGCAGGGGATTATTCCCCAAATGCCACTGATGGGTTTCCTCCATGGAACAGTTATTCTGTGCTGCCATTTACGTACAAGAGCAGCACATGACACCAGGGCAGAGCAAATCCTGTGTTCTGCCAGCACTGGGAGCAGCTCATGTCCAGGACCACCTGAAGTGGGTATTTCTTCCCAGTAGAAACACAACATTTTGATGTTGTGATTGATTTTAAGGCTACAAGTGCAAACTGGAACTAATTCATTACCAAGAGTCCAAACTACCCTGTCAGAAGAAGGCACACTTTATATCATTTGTATGTGCAGACACAATGGTAATCAAAACTCTCTTTCACAAAATACAATTCACTACAACTCTACTCAAAGGGTCCAAATGAGTTTCCATCAAAAGCTATTTCTTTCAGATTTTTTTTTTACAAAAAGCTTTTATAAAACCAGTTTTAGAGCTGATACTTGCTTTTGTCATGATGCCTCAAAAATGTGTCTTGGCTACCCAGTTGGTATCTCAATATAGGTATCAATCGTAGCAAACCATACATAATTTTCTTCCATCCTACTATCATATTTGGACCCAGATATTTTTCTAGTAAAGATCATTTTTATTCCACATTAAAACAGTGTTTAGTGCAGCCAAGATGACATTTAGGTTCTCAAAGTTTTATCACAGTAGATGAAGAATGAAAATGATTGGAAATTCTCCTGCTTTTAAACACAGAAATGGCTGTCTCAGCATAGCCCCAGCTTATTAAAACAAAACAAACCTTAAAAAAGCCACAAAAAAAAAAAAAACCAACAAACCACAAACCCAAAGAATTTTTTAAAAACCCTGAGACTGTTTGTTTTTCAAGCAAAGACCATGTCTGAAAAACATCAACTCCACTACAAGATTTCTGAAAATGCAAGGTATTATTAACAGGACAGAACGCTCTCTGGGTAACTTTAGGATAGCTGGTATTTCTAGTTCACTGCTGTACCTCTACTTCAGAAATCAGCATCAGTAGCCCAGAAAGAGAACAGATAATATGTATCCTGGGTATATTCTTCAATTTCAACCTCATTATACCAACCAATGAAAAAAACAGGAAAAGTATCTCACTTTCTGTGACTTGATTTGACAAGAGAAGACAAAGAGCTCCAAATGTTAAAATAACTGGCATAAGACTAACAAGCACCAACAGTTACAACTGAAAAGACTTGTACTTAGTCATAGATTAGTTTGACTTCTAAGTTTGTTTTAATTTTTATTTATTTAAACATTTAAATGTGAAGTTTTGGCTCCAGGAGGGCTCTACCCATACAACTATCTTACCATAACCAAGCAAGTTAAAACACATGGACATTTTTACAATGTTTTCTTATTCCAAATTCAGGGGCTTTTATGTTTTATGGACAAATTGGAATAATAAATACTGTAAATGGAAAGAAGCAAGACAAAAATTAACAAGTCTAATAGTAACAACCTTAAACATACACACACAAAAACCAAAACCCCTGCAAACAAAACAAAAAAGCCAAAAAAAAAAAAAAAAAAAAAAAAATCCACTGTGCTGTGGTATGAATAATAGTCAAGCCCATATACTAAGATGATACAAAGCAGATCAAGCTCCCTAATGAATTTTCACATGGT
Source organism: Geospiza fortis (assembly GCF_000277835.1). Taxonomy (NCBI): domain Eukaryota; kingdom Metazoa; phylum Chordata; class Aves; order Passeriformes; family Thraupidae; genus Geospiza; species Geospiza fortis. The sequence goes on along the minus strand of NW_005054350.1, from coordinate 5,008,958 downwards.
TTAAAACACAAGGTTGTTCTAATAACCTGTCTTACCGAAACCAGCCAAGTCCAATACTGCAACTGCTCGAGGCACAAGACTCACAGTTAAGTTTGCAGAAATTTAATTTGTGGGGCAGCTGCAGAATCCAGCGCTACTAGTTTGGCAGATCTGAGACAACTTCTACAGTGCAGGAAAAGCCTGAACTGCTGCTTTTACTGACGCTGAGAAAATATCAGCTCTGACTAAAAATGTACCCCACCCTCGTTAAAGGCAACAAATTGATTTGAGCTCAACTCTTGGCTTCCACTACACTTCTGCCTAAATAAACTTCAATTTGACACACTTAGTTGGTCACCAATGAAAAGCCTAAGGCTACAAGTTGCTGCAAGAGGCCATTTTCCCTTGGACACATCTGTCCTATTTTCTAAGCTGAAGTGGAGCTTCAGAAAGTGTCTGATGCTCAAAACTATTCAGAAGGCCACACAAACAGGCAACTGTATATGCAGATTTCAGAAGCAGAGCTTTGCTAGCAAAGCACTCTATAAACAGTAGCATGTCACTGTTCTCAATTAAAGACACATTTTATTGTAAGTGAATAGTGACTTTTTTTCCTTTTTAAAGAATCCTTGGAGAGGTACTCAAAACAATTATGTAATGCTTACAACAGGCTACTTTTCCTGGCTAAACAAGGACATTCCCTCAGAAAAATAAAACCATGCATTTTAAATCAAGACAGTAGTGACAGAATAACAGAAATCAGCAGAATATATTTTTACCCTTGGAAAGCATTATCTTCTGCAGTTCCAGAAGAAGTGACAAAAACTAACAAACATTAAATAGAAGAAACATTTTCTTCTCATTCAAGATTTAATACAAATTTATCTTCATAGCATACCAACAATAACAAAAGAATGACCGGATCTTTTCTGATGTTCTGCTGCTAGACTTTCATCCTTCTGGTATGTCAACTGTATCTAGATATGTTGAAATCAAGCCCTTAATTCTTTCTAGGTAATTTTTAAACCAGAATTCTGTCACAGCTCTGTCCACATCATTTTTCCCTTCATCCACTTCCCCATAACTTTTTAAGCACTCCTTTTCTTTCACATTTGTTTTTCATTTTTATCTTGCTTTTGCCTTTTAATCTAAACACTCAGCAGTCCCAATACATCGACTTGCAACAGACACACTGGATCTACAGAGCCCTCCTACTCATTGCAAAGAGGGTGCACAAGCAAGCTCAGTACACTGGGTTTCAAGAGCAGACTTTTGGCATCTTCACGGATCTGCCTGGTGGAGGTACCATGGGATAAAGCCTGAGGGAACAGCTACACAAGAAAGTTAGTTAATATTCAAGGATCACCTCCTCCAAGTTCATGAGCAATACATCCCAAAAAAGAACTAGTCAGGCAAAAACACTGGGAGGCCTGCATGGATGTACAAGGAGCTCCTGGACAAACTCGAGCAAAAAAGAGGAAGCCTACAGAGGGTGCAAGCTAGGACTGGTAGCCTAGGAGGAGTACAGAAAAATTGTCTGAGCTGCCAGAGACTGGGTTAGGAAAGCTAAAGCCTCAAAGAATTAAAACTGGTCAGGGATGTCAAGGGCAACAAGAAAGGGTTCTATAGGTACACCAGTGATAAAAGGAAGACTAGGGAAAATAGGAGCCCTTTCTAGAAGAAAGAGACCTGGTTACCCGAAACAAGGAGAAGGCTGAGGTACTCAATGTTTTTCCCTCAGTCTTCAGTGACAAGGTCTCCATCTAAGTCCCAGAAGGCAAAGGTGGGGATTGGGAGAATGAAGAACTGCCCACAGAAGAAGATCAGGTTCAAGATCATCTCAGGAACCTGAAAGTGCACAAGTCCACAGGACCTGATGCAGTGCATCCGCAGGTCCTGAGAGAACTGGCAGAAGGAGTGGTTAAGCCACAATCCATTGTATTTGAGAATTGTGGCAGCCCACTGAAGTTCCCACCAACCTGAAAAGGGAAAACAAACCCCTCATTTTCAAAAAGAGAAAAAAAAAAACACAGGGCCATCTCACCTTGGTGCCTTAGCAACACCATGGTGCACTCCTCCTGGAAACTGTGAGAAGGCACATGGAAAATAAGGAGGTAATGCATAAGAGCTAACACAACTTCACTAAGGCCAAACCATTCCTGGCAAATCTGTTGGCTTTTTACAATGGGGTTAAAGTGTTGGTGGATAAGGGAAGAGCAACTGACACCTGGACTCATGCAAAACATTTGACACTATCTCTTTAAGTCCTTGTTTTTAAATCAGAGAGACAAATTTGAGAGATGGTCACTCAGTGGATAAACAGCTGGTCAGACAGCTGCACTCAAACAATTATGGTCAACAGCTTGATATCCATGGGGAGACCAGTGACATCTGAAGCTCCTTAAGGGTCAATACTGGGACCAGCACTGTCCAACATCCTGGTGGGTGACATGGACAGTGGGATGGAGAGCACCCTCAGCAAGTCTGCCCACTACACCAAGCTCTGTGGTGGGATTGATATGCTGGAGGGAAGGGAAGCAGCCACAAGGACCTTTATGTACCTGAGAAGTGGGCCTCATGAATTTCAACAAGGCCAAGAACAAGGTCCTGCACCTGGGTTGGGACAAACCTTGGTACCAATGCAGGGTTAGTAGAGAATGGACTGAGAGCAGCTCTGAGGAGAAAGATTTGGAGGTGTTGGTTGATGAGAAGCTCAACATGACCCAGCAACTTACAGCCCAGAATGCCAAACACATCCTGAACTGCACCAAAAGCAGCATTGGCCAGCAGGGCAAGGGAGGGGATTCTGCTCCTCTGCTCTGGCAAGACCCCATATGGAGTGCTGCATCCAGCCCTGGGGACCCCAGGATAAGAAGGATGTAGACCTGTAGCAGTGAGTCCAGAGAAGGTCATGAAACTGTTCAGAGAGATAGAGAATCTGTCCTACGAGAGAAGGCTGACAGAACTGGGGCTGTTCAGCCTGGAGAAGAGAAGGCTCTTAGGGAGACCTTACTGCAGCCTTCCAGTACCTAAGGAGGCCTGAAAGAGAGCTGGAGAGGGACTTTTTACAAAGCCATGTAGTGTTGATAAACAGTAATGGCTTCAAACTGAAAGAAGGCAGGTAGCAGAAAGTCTTCACTGTGAGAAAGGTGAGGCACAGGAACAGGTTACCCAGAAGCTGTGGATGCCTCATCCCTGGAAGTGTTCAAGATCAGGCTGGATGGGGCTTTGAACAACCTGGTTTCGTGGAAGATGTCCCTGTCCATGGTAGGTCCCTTCCAACACAAACCATTCTCTCATTCTATATTTGCACCTTTACCAATTCTTGCTGCTTCTCTTACCTGCACACCTAGTTGCCCAAAAAGGTGCAAAGGAACAACTTCAGCATTTAAATTCTATCAAAACTGAGAGTGTTGCACAGATGGTTTCCAAGTTTATTTTCAAGGCAAGAAACTAATCTTGATCTACAAATCTAAAATAATCATGTAGATCTTTTGAGTAGCAAAAGTAAATAATAAAAGTTACAAAAAAATGGACTGTTGGAAAGCTGCAGTCCTACATTTTGAAGGGGTGTAAATCTGTTGATGAAAATAGTAAGGAAAAAAGTAATCTTTGGGGGATGATTAAGAAAAATTAAATTTTACACTATTTTATTGAATTTGCAGAAGCCTAGTTTGAATATTGGAGAAAGAACATACTGCTCTGTGCTAAACACAGGTTCAGCAACTCTGATTTTCCCACATCAACCCAGTAAAATGTTTAGTGCTACCTACCTGAATCATCAGCTAATCTGCTGATTCTCTCCAACACAGCAATACAATCTCTCTCATCATCACTGACTTCCTTCAAAGTGTCCAGCAAACTTCGAGCCACCATTTGCCTAGTTTACAGGAAAGATTAAAAATCAGCATTATTTGTGTCCAGAAATACAGCTAAATCAAAGTTATGAATCACAGAAGTTTCTTACATAAAATAGAATTTTATATATATTCACTGAAAATTTAATTTATAAATCATAGTAAATTTAGTTAGCCCTGCTTTGGGAATTCTTACTTCTGATACCTGGCATAATCTTAAAGAATTGTAAGCTTTAAATATAACATTAAAAGTATCCCTTTCATTTACAAGGACAAGAGAAACCAGCCACCAAGACCAGAAATAGTAATCATCTGCTAAGTGGGCAAACAGGAGCTGAATGTTAGGAAGTCAGAATCAGCCTTCCATCCATCCTCATCTATGAAGTCCTTAACTTGTTCCATACAAAGCAAAGTAACACTAGTAACATTAAAATGTTTTTAAATAGAACTATGAATTTATTTCACAAAAGCATGAACACTCAAGCCAAAAAGATTTTCATACCAATGGTGTTATAGTTGACATTTAAACCAACAGTGGTTGACATTTAAAAGTCAAACTTCATTCAAATGCTATGGGTATACACTGTGAGTATATACTGCGGGTACATACTGTGAAAATAACACGTACTACCCAACCCATGTGTACCTGAGACATACATTAAGCAAAGCAGAAACATTAAGAAAATATGAAATAAGCCATCATCAACTCAGTTACTACTTCAAATGCACAAGAAAATTTTCTACGGATTAATTTATGAGTGATGAGATATAGACAGATTTGGGAATTTGGCCTCCAAGGTTCTGTCATAGCCTGTGCTACAAAGTCATACCCATCAGGTACCTAGACAGCCCTGAACACAGCTGGGAATGTGTGGCAATCAACCTTTCTCCTCAAAAACACCCTGCAATGGCATAACTTTTTCTTACCCTGCTGGATAATGTGGGTCACATGTCAGTTCAGAGAGCTAGCAGAATTATCCCTGGATAATGGAATGGGAATGGGCCAAGGAACAGTGTCCAAGGCACTGGTAGATCTGGTAATGCCCTGGAGCAACTCAACAAAACACTGAAGTAGCAAGTGTCAAGTGCCAGGTATTTCCAGAACTGAAGGACAGAAACACTCCTAGGATGTAGCCTAGGTAGAAGCACTGTTGACAAACAGCAGTACTGTAGACAAGAGCAGAGGCATACCTACACTTTATTATGTTCACTACAAGCAGTGAACGTGAGCAGTGGTCAACAACTTACAAGAGAACAGATGGTTACATTCCTAGTGCACAAGGGAAGCTCAAGAACTTCACAATTCCATGCAATCAGAGAAAGGCAGGAGGTTTCCATGAATTCCCAAAGCTAAGCACACATTCGCTCCTACTGAAAATCAGTAATTTAAATATTGCACATTGGCCAGTCGTAGAACTATTTTAAATTAAACTGTTTTGACATACAGATGTATAAAATCTTCTAAAAAACAAACTGAAGAAACCATTTGCCTTTAATGAATTTCTTCTCCCTCACTCTTTTCAACTCCACAGAAGTACACCTCTCAGCAGAGATCTTGATACACAGTTAAAATTCAGCCATAAAAACCCTAACAGAGGGAAACAGACTGCATGACACACTAACCTAGAAGCAGAGTTGACTTGGTCTTTTTAAAGGGCTGGACACCTCTGAAAAGAGAAGAGGAACAGATGAAGCAATTTCATAAACCAGCCTGTGTGGACACGTGTCTCCTACATATTTAATGTAGTCTTGGAAAGTGAGAGACAAGTCAACTAACCCACTGAGTCTCAGCAAGTAAGGAACCACAGTAAACCGCACTACTGCCAAGATGTGCTTTGGTCTGAAGAGAAAAAGCAGCAATAATTCCTCATATGAAATGAAGGATCTGTGTCCAGGAACTGCCTCACTATTCAAATATATTTATTGGTGAGTGCTCTACAACTCTGAGCCTTCTTAATGAGGAATGGAAGCAAGTTCATGGCAATAAAGATTAGAAAAACCCACGAGGGATTTTAACACAAAATAACCAAAAAGAGACAAAAGCTAAGCTCCAAACTGCACCAGCAACTAGCAATTGGTTTTTAAAGCAAGTAGCAAAAGGGAATCATCATCCTTGTGTGTATCTACACACACCAGTGCTACCAGACACAAGAAGACTCTGTTTCAGGGCGATGGCTTTGGTTTTCTGCTCAACATCTACTCTTGCTGCAATGTGATGTTGGATTATTAAGGCATATCCTAGAGATGCTACCCAAATCTGAACTGAAGGCTGCCTTTTCAATAATCACACCACAGCCAGACTCCCACTTGCCTTATTTTGGAAACAAACAATTTATTGTAATATTTGTCAGGTTCCCCTCCATTCTCATAGGCAACATCTATGGTGCTTATGAGCAACACCTAAACCAGTAAAAATGTAAAACATAACATACCAAAAGCTGTCACAAAGCAACACCTTCCATCACTTGGGAAGCTGTTAAAGGATTCCCTACTTCTCTCACTCTTTTTCAGTTATTCCTATCAGAAATCTTACATATTTAAACAAAGAAGACATTCCTATTTCCAAGCCTCATCTCCTGAAATTTTTTAGGACACAGACACTGACTCATTTCCATCTCAGAACAAGTGGCTGAGAAATCATGAGCGCTCAAGAAATCCACTTAAAGGAGACTAGATTTTAGCAGCAGTTGTTAAAAATCCCTTTAATCATTCAATACAATCACAGGCTGCAAATATGCTGCACAGGTAGGTGATTAACCAGATAGAAAGGGACAATAAAACCAAATGCAAAGAGAAATAGTATCTAAAATGAAATTTAAAGATCAAAACCTGCCACACTAAAAGCAAATTCATCCAATTAAAGGGGGAAAAAAAATCTTACCCTAATTTACCCAGATTCAATGATTATGTTTCAAGAATTTGGAATGTGTAACATGAAGCTTCCACATAAATGTAGGTTCCAGGTCACAGAAACAACTGAAACATTATTAACTCAATCATAGTATTTTAAAACTATTAAACTACTCATCAGTAATTGGATGTGCTGATACCATACTAAGACATAGGAATAAGCAAATGTAATTTAATTAATCTTTTTCGTATTAAATGCTCCAGTTCCTCTGCTTAGCAGAAATCCCTCCCATTATTCTGAGACTGACTAATGCTGAATCATCATAAACTGACTGCAGTAGTCACTATCATTTATTGTGATCTAAGTGCTACTCAGTTATACCACTAATAATTATCATTTGCTACTTCCTGTATTTTCTTATGCCACATAACACAATAGGCCTACAAAGAGAGCTAGGATTAAAAAATGTTTGTACCAGCAGAAATAATCCAAACAAGCAAACACAGGGAAAAAAAATCAGGAAAAACTAGTTACTCTGACCACCTTCCCCTGCAGGAAAGCACAGGATGCATAAAGCTGGATAGAGCAATTAAAAGGATTCCCAGTTTATGCATGCCCATATCCAGTGCAATCCATACTAAAAAATCAGACACAGTTTTTTCTTAGGTGGGCAAGTAAAATATGAGGAACAGCACTGTTGGTTAAAATTCAAGATACACAACTTGAGTTTCTCAAGATACTCAACTTGAGTTTCTGAGTTTGTTCTCCTCCCTGCTGGCTTTTATTATACAATTGTCACCTGGAGCCCTGAAAGCTCCTCTTCCCTCCCTCTCCATGAAAAGTCAAAACATGCAAAAACTCTCTCCTGGTAGTATGAGTGTCAATTTCATCTTAAATTGTAAAATACAGCAATTTTGGATTTCAGGAAAAAACAAAATTTGAAAATGGCGTGTATTTCAGAACTTATATGTGCATACAGGTTTATGCAGGTTATAACAAGAGAAACCATTCTGCAATTTTCAGCTTTGATTCAATGGTATGCTCACACATGTAGTGTGGAATTTTAAGTACAGTTCACGTGACTAAAGTTAAGAACAGGGCTAAATCCTTTCCAAACCCAGGCCATGAACAACAAAACAGAGCCTATCCTATTGGGTGGTTGATCACAGACTTTGCTTCTGCATATTACTGTATTAAGAATTCAACATTAAAGCAAACACGCTTCATCAAAAGCTTACTTGAAGCCCAAACTAAACCATGTTCAAATAAAATACTAGAAAATCTCAATGTTAACATATTTTATACATTTCTGTGATCATGTTACTGTTTACAGTTCCAATTAAAATAAACTGTGGGTTTGAACTTCTCCATTTGAGTGCAGAGCATCTGAGTGCAAGGGGAAGGGGTGGGATGTGTGTCTGTCTGAAGTATGCTACAATACCTGTGCTTTTAAATGAAACAACCATCTCAGTGGCATTACAGAAATAAAAAGGGGAAAATGCAGAACACAGCATTAACTGGGCAAGTTCACTTTCAATAACCAGAAGCAGCAATACTCAAGCTGTAAACTACAGAGGAGACTGATTCTGAAATAAAGTTCTTGGCTTTCTCCTGGCAATCTCCTGGCTGTTCATTATGCTCTCCTGACCGTTCATGAAGTATTTTCTTAAACTTATTTTCACACAGTTATGGATGGAGTTTACTATCACCTTACAGTCCTGTGCCAACAGGAATGTTAGCATCTGCAAAAAAACCTAAATTATGTTCTCCAATTAAGGAAGAAGTTCAAGAAGTCCTTTACTACAGTTGCTTAAAAGGTGAACTAATGTTTTTCTGTTATGATTAATATTTTGCTCGCTCTAAGTAGGAGGCAAATGAGCAAACAGAAGGAGGGGTGGAAACTGAAGTTTCATAAAGGTGTTGGGTTTTTTGAAATTATTTGTATTCCATGCAAATTAACTTCAGTCAGATTTGAATCAGATGAATAGTTTGCATACCATTAGCCAGACAGACATTTAAAAAGCATACCTGTTAAATATGTTCTCACTTGCAGCGTACTTGTCCAATCTTCCCAAAGGCGTCAACATCTCATCTTGTGAGACAAAGTCCAGGGCTGAAGGTATAATAATCACATCAGACTCTGAGTTGTAGTCATCCACACCAACTATCAGAGACATCAGAAATATTCCTTATAATCACAGTAGTTTGACACTAAAATGATGTCTGTTGTTGGTCTGAAATACAGAAGTCTAGGCAAGGTCCCATTGACAACATATTTAGTAACTGCATCACATTGTTCCCACCAGCTCCCCCAGCCCCCATAAAGTCTTTTCTATACAAGTGTGACTGATGATGTATAAATGGATTTTGAGTCATTTTCTCTAAGTTCCCAAGTAAGATTCATCACTAAACTTCCTGAGTATTTTTATACCTTATATTTTTCTCAAGCAAATTACTTTTATCTAATTGTAAAGTCAGCTTTTTGAAGACACGAACTCAAATCATAGCTGCAGGTAGCCCAAAGTTTATACAACATGATCTAAGAGAACAAAAAGACTTTGTTCTAAAACAGAAAAATCTAAACTAGCCATGTAAAAAAAAATCAGTGTGATGCTAGATGCTACCAAATAAAATGGGCACAAATCACTTTAATTACTTCATAATTATTAACGAGCAAATCATCAGGAACTTCATATACAACATTTATCGACATAGAACCAAAGAAGTGGAAGGAAGTCCAATCCTGTTCTGTAGAACTGCTTAAGAATTAAGATTTGAATTACCACTTTTTAGTTTCTGTATGCCCTCAAAACTGCTCTAAAACTCAGTCCCATAGCAAACACACACTTCTGGCTGCAAATGAGATCACCTGTTGGAAAGGTCACCTCCATTAGTCCTGAAAACACAACACAACCATACACTACCCCTACTCTTCAGTCTATCCAAATCTCCCTGAAATGCCTTTTCAGAACTTGCAAATAGAGAAGATCAGAATGCAGACCTACAGGTCCAACAACAACTTTTTTTAAATGAACTCTACAAAAGGAAGAAAAAATATTTCTGTCCTCTACCTTCCACACAATTATGCTGTGCTACATAAATTGCTTACCAAATAGTGTCATTATTTTCAACATTCAGTATACATAAACAGCTACCACTGCCCGAACATCTTCCTTACTGTACTTCAAATGTCAAAAGACAAACACTGAGCTCTGGGAGAATTATATTTTTAGACATAAACTAAGGTAATGGCACCCTTTTACAAATGAAGTAATTCTCCCATTTTCTACATAGGGAATCAATGGACATCAACTGATCCTGTCCTTGCACAAAAGACCAGATTTTGCAGTTGCTGATAGGACATGAAATTCTTGCCAGAAATCAAATGAAAAAGTGATGAGGAAAGAGCAAGAGCGTAAGAGCAATCTAAGAGATGGGAGAAAGGAAGAAAGTGTACTAGGAGCCAAAGGAAATGGAAGAGCAATCTGAGAAGGGGAATTAGTGGTGTTAGATATTTGTAAGGTAGAGGATAGAATAACAAACTGCAGGGCGAGGAAGGGAAGGCTGAAAAGAAAGATCAGCTGCAAAAAGCTATTGCAACACAAAGGGAAAGTGTTTAGCAACTCCAGGTTTACATAACTGTTTGAACTTGTGTTTGGTTTGGGTCTGTGGGTTTGTTTGGGTTTAATTTTTGTTGTTTAGTTTGGGCTTTTTGCAAGAATCTGTTTTATTTTCACAGGAAGTGGGAGGCGAGTAAAAATGAACTCATAGTGCAAGCTAGGACTTTATGCCAGGTTAAGTTAACAAGGAACAGGCTACATCCTTTCATAGGCCTTTAATTCAACCCACAAATCCAACTGAAAGCAAGGATTTTTCTGTGTTTTTAGTTCTGCCGTGTCACACCTAGACTATTTCAGTGGAAGAAATCTTCAACTATGATCCAGTTCAACTGCCCAACCACCTCAGGGCTGACCAAAACTTAAATCACTTCCTTCTCCACTTCCCATTCTCAGGAATCTACAGAAAGTGATGAAGTCACCACTCAGCCTCTTTCTCTCCAAACCAGACCGTGAAATTACTTCTATGACAGCGTCCTATTTTTCTATTTCAGTGTCTGTTGATCATACTGTAAATTTAAAAACATAAATTAAAGAAACTGTGTCAAAATACCAATAACTATACTGCTGACAATAGTTACTTAGCTATCAAACTCATGAATACAAAAAAATAAAATGCTGACCATTACATGCACCACCAATTTTACTCACTCAATTTCCCTGTTCCCAACCTCAGCCTTGTTCTATGTTTGTCCTTGTACCCTCTACATTTATTTTTCTACAATTTTTGCCTTACGAAACCAGTTAAGTCAATCCAACTGCTAAATCCACTCAATATCAGATGTAAATACCAATGATAAAAATATGAGCATCTGCTTACAATTTATCTGTTTGAAGTCTCCTACTAGTTCAAACTGTGAGTTGTGTGGATTTTGCTCTGCTGAGTTTATGAATTGTAAAATTAGGCTTAGCACTACACTGAGCTTGATGTGCCTCTGCTACCAAACAACATTTATTATTTAAATAATTCCAGCATCTCAGCTCATAGTCACAGAAGAGATCATTCAAATGACAGCATCTTGACTAACACAACTATAATACAGGGAAGAAAAGGGTGGTAAAAATAAATCAATCAGCACATGAAGTATTATAGTTCTAGTAAAGTGCTGTTACAGTTACATTACACACTTAGTTTTCACTTTCTCAAAATCTGTGCAAGTCAAAAGAGACAGTCCATTCTAACAAAGAACTCCCATTCCAACAAAGCCCCTCATGTGGATGCTGGTCTTCAACGCACCACAAACATCAATCACCAACACCTGACCACTCCTCATCTAAAATGCATAAGAACACACTTCGCATTATTTAATTAACCAAGTCACTGTGCTATTCCCTCCACATTACACCAAAACAGTGACCAAAAGGGCTGTGAACTGAATATTGCCACTCAGATTTGAGCACTTAATCGACTAAGTACCGCAGGACCCTCTGTGAATTTTACCAATGCAAGTCACACCCCTAGACAACACAAGTGTAGCAGTTTTCGCTGGGACAGCATTAAAGTTCTCCACAGTACCTAATAAGGGGATACTTTGCACATTTCCAACCTATTCACTGGGAGGGCACCATGAGGAATAGAAAAGGGCCTGACAATGTTTAAGCTCTGTCTTCAACAGTAACTAACGCATCAGTGATTAATCAACACTAGTTTCAGCACAAATCCAAAACATTGTCCCAGATAAGGTATTATAGAGAAATTTAACTCTATGCTGGTCAAAACCAGTACAAATTTTGCCTGATTCAAATGCAGAACACACAAATTTCTTCCCGCTTCAGAATGCAGAGCAGGTAACAGGGCCGTGTACTACTTACCTACTGCAGAAAAACTGTGGGTCAATTTTCTTATTTTTCTCCACTTTTTCAAACAGATACAAGTATGGACCAAATCCACAGAAAGCATATAAGCTACAAGACACCACTGAAAACTATTGCTAGTGCAGAGCCTTTACTACTTTCTAACCTGGTCTTAGGTGCTCACATGTAAGCATGCAAAAGTGGAGCTAGAGAAAACAGGAGTTTCCATAAGAACTCGCTATCCCAGGAGTTCAAAGTCACTAGTGGTGTCAAGAGGAGAAACAGCAATTGTACAATGATGTCAAATGTAACCACAGCGCTTCTATTTCCATACATTCAAGTACCAAAGCAGAGCAAACTGAATACATTCATCATTTATCCAGACAAAGTTTGCAAGTTTCTCTTCAAAACTCTATACAATGACTGCTAAACACAAGGAAGCATCATGTAACAAGACAGGTACGGCCTTTTGCTTCCACGTCTGACTGCCATTAACTTCTGTTGTTATCACAGAAGCCAAGTAACTCCTCCTGTGTGTACCTTGATTTTCCTACCAAAACATTTGAGTGGTTTTTTGTAGAAGTTGCTCAAGCTTGTCTATCTATCTTGTACCTGGTCCATACTGTACTGTGTGAAAATGTATATTAACATTCCCTGCTTTAAGCTCTCCTATTTCCCTTAAGCTCCCCTCTGTTTTATGGCAAGGATACAATAATGTGACACAGTTATTAACTAATGTGAACTATACAGCAATCTTGCTGAGGCAGACTACATTTAGGGGTGCTTAGTCAACCACTGCCAAGCTTGGCTGAGCATACAACAACAAAACAGAGGTCCATTTAAAACTCAGTCTCCTATAAAACCACAGCCTCTAGGCCAATTTTCAAGGGAGTTGGTTTTTCTACAATATATCTCACCCTGATAGTATCTTTCACAAAGGTCTCTCATACTGAATCTTTTACAGAGAGGTGCACAAAATCACATTTGAAAAACATAACTACTATTTTTTCTTATTTAATAATGCAGGAACAATTCAGTGCCATAGACTGTTCAGTAACAAGGCCTATATGTACTCTTCTTGTTCTTCTGTACTTCCTATGAGCCCCATGGCAGAAACATATTCTTCTTTGTTTTGGCATAGAAACTCAGTGACAAGAAGTCAATTTAAAAACATAAGCAACTTTCAATTCTGAAAACTGAACAACAAACAGCTTTAAGGATTCAAGATTTCCAGCTAACATTAACAGTTCTCTCATTTTATCTTCTGTATCCCCAAAGAGTTCTCAAGATCTATTGCAAAAACTATATGGCAGATATATCCACTAAAATGGACAAATTTTAGTATAAGCTACTTATTACACTCTACATCAATTGTTATCATGTGAATATTCAGGATAATACAGCACTTATATGCAGAAAGAACTGAGTTCTGTTCTGCTGTTCAGGCAAGTAATTTTTCTGCTTAACTGTAAAGCAAGAATTGTAATCTTATGAGCCCAGACATTTGATATCATGACCACAAAACAACAGTAGCAGGTTTTGTTCTAAATTACTGCCTTCCATGCTACAAGAGAATAAATCCACCTTAGGTTCAGACTTCTGCAGAACACGAGTAGTATTCTCAGCCCTTCAATACTGTAAACACATTCATTTCTATGTAACTTTCTGTAAGAAACATCACTTTGCATCTGATGTGCTGCAAAGAGAAACTCAGCTCAGCAGGAGCACTAATGCTTAAATATCTGCATTTGCTCACAGCTGAACTCACTACTCTTAACTCTTTGCTACTGCACGACGTCCCAGCTCTGGTTCCATGGTGACAACACAGACCCATCAGTGACATTATTTCAGATTAATTTGCTACCACATATTTATTGCACTGCTTCAGTAACACTAACCAACAGCTATTGCAATGGCAATCACACAAATTTTACAAAATGTGCTTGTCATGCTGAATTCTACCGTATTGCCTGCCCCATCCAGGCATCACTCACTGGTCATCACAGAACCCACCATCACAAAGCAGGAGCTGTTTTTTCCCTGAGACACTTAAAACCTACTTTCTCTGTTTTCCTCCTGCTGTAGTCTGAGACTGAAAATGCAACTGAGAAGCCACAAGATGTATGATTCTACTTGGCAAAAGTCATCACTGCAAGGGATAATGTTAGATTCCAGACCACCTACCACATTAGCAGAAACAAGAACCACCCTTCTTCTCCTTCTGTCTTTCTCCCCTAAATTAGCCCATCAAACCACGGAGCACTATCAGACTTGAGCCTCTTATGAATGTCAAGTTACCACATCTGTATTCACAGACTCTGTTGTCTGAACTCCAAGTTCGGCAGGACTGGGTTTGGGGGTTGGGCAGAAGGAGTAAAGAGGAAGGAGCGAGGAAGAAGATAAGAAAGGTGGAAATGCAAAGCAGCTCTGACACAATTACCACATTAGCCCTATGCAGCACTTTGATAGCAGAGCTTGCTAACAGCTAGAAGCACAGACAAAGCAAACTCTTTAAAATAAAGCTTCAGTACAGGTTTGGGGGGCTAGGGATGGGGAGCACTTAGCAGATGAAAGACACAGGAATCAAAAAATCAGCAGCTGTTTGCACACAAAACTGATGCAAGCACTACACAGCAAATTTTAAAGACCCAGTTGTCTAAATGTAACAGGCCATGAGAAAATTTTTATTTAGCAGAGGTCTTCACAAAAAGATAGCTATCAAGCTGCCACAGGAGCTGCATTTCTCATCAAGCATCAGAGGAAACAAGGGGCAGTACAAAATTCTTCAAGCAAGAAAAGGTGGAGCTACACACAAGTTTGCTTCTTTCAGGCAGCAAGCAGCATTGAAAATCCTGATTTGCTTGGAAAAAAAAGGAATAGTTCTATCTCATATTGCTCACTAGTAATCTATTTGCACAACAGCTGAATGCATCTTCTACTGATTAACAGTTTGACCTGCAACAAACACTGCTCCAGAGGAAACTGGAACAAAGAGAAGGACATCCAAGCCACCAGTTAAAACAATCAACAGTTTATATTCTGTCTGCCTATTTCCTGTAGGGAGCATGTCACGCCCATCACCAAGGCACTCAAGTTCCCTGCTATTTAAGTCCCTGTCTTCTACCCCTTCCAAACAACGGCATGCACTTAAGAATTGTGGAATGAGGCTGGAGGGAAGCAAAAGCCAGCCACTGCAAGTAGGAAGCTCCTTTAAGGTACTTTTTTCTCCTCTAAAAGGTCATTGCTGTCAAAGAAAGGCATCCCTTTTCTCTCTGCAGAGCACAGCTGGACATAGGATTTTTAACTGACCTCATGACTGACCGAGAATTTTGTAGCACTGGGAGGAAAATCCTACTTCCATCTTCAACCAACATGTTCTCTCTGGTCCTACCAAAACAGGATACGTGCATTCACTGCGCTTGGGGCCATGCTCAAATTCTGCCACACAACTGGGTATCTGGTACACACAAAACCACCAAGTTCAAACTATATGTGCCTTAACATTGGACTAATTAAAAGGAAGAGAGACATGAAGCAAGCAGCTGAAGCTCAAACACTCCAAAGACTTGACCAAGCTTTGCAACGCTTGATGTGACACCCTGAGTTATGATACATCAGCTACAAGTGCTGCCGCACTGTGCAGGGACTTTGACAGCATCATCGCAGTAACTAAAATACACTTAGTTGGGCTAAATGCTGAAGAGCATCATCGCAGTAACTAAAATACACTTGGGCTAAATGCTGAAGGCAAGCCCTACAACTGGGACATCCATAAGCTCTAAAACATGGCTTTGCAACATAAATCCCTTTCAACCTTCTAACTGCACTTTTCCTTTCTCCGCTTAAATCCCAGACAATGTTCTTGAGACACTGCTTGACAGCTTTCAAAACCCTAGGTGGGATAAACATCTGTGTCTCCTGGGCATACAGAGAAATTCCTGTTGCAGCTCTCCACACTCTTCCTGTCTATGCTCAGTATAAAGTCTAAAACTGGTCTATGGGAGAAGGTTGAGCAGGACAGAATGCAGCAGATTCACTCTTAGAAAAAGTATGAACATGGCTGGGGTGTTCATGGGTGTTCATTTCAATGCAATTTAATGTTTACATTGCTTGCACAAGCATGCATCCCTACAGACTAATCAAGCTGTTCCTCCTGTAGCCTAGAGAGGAAGGAAAAGGTAGTCTCTCCTCCATTCAAATATTTGGGAACTGTTCAGGCACTATGGCAACAACACAAAAAAAATTCCCTAAGCGGATTTGTTTATCAGAGAAAAATGTTTCAACAGCCTGCAATATCACTCACATACCACATCCATTTTATACATTAACCTATTTAGCTTTTCCAGAAACTGTACAGAGAATAACCCATAGTTATGCTATTATTTGCCTCTCTATTTTCTTTACCTTAAACACAGTAAAAAACCCACCAAACCAGTAGTCTCAACTGTCAGTGCTGTTGGTCCACTGTTGCAAACAAACACTCTTCATAAACATACCCTGACACTTTTTTAACCTGTCCAGTAGGGTTTTAACACCCTACTGCCAGAAAGAACTGCAGCATCCCTCTCAAACCAAGGAACAGCCACATTAATTTCTCTTATACTGTACCTTCTAAAGCAGACAGAGGAGCACTGATATTCTGGGAACCTTTAGGAGCAGCTGTCCCTGGCTGGGTCTTCCAAAGAGGGAACTGTTCCTCCAGCTCTCAGAGCAGAAGCTATCCTTTCATCCAGTTCTGCTCATGTTATAACTCTTGCAATGAAAACCTCCTGCCCACACAGAGGGAAAGCCTTAGCAGCAAAAGGCACACATAGGAAAGAAAAGCATTTCAGCTTCAACACACTGCAGTCTGCCAGCTCCACAATAGGTCAGCAGTCAGAAATAACAGCAAGCACCAAGGTTTCACTATCTTAAGCCTAGGATTTTGAACATTTCCAGCTCCTTCCTGACTCTTTCACTCCCTGTTTTTTAGCTGCAAGTGGGAGAGAAAGGAGAAGGAGGAGAATATCCAAAGCCCTGGAAGATAAATCATAAGACAATGAAAAAAAAAAAAAGCTGGCAACCTTAACTGAGGATCCCTGCCAGAGATGGGATAATAAAAGTTGGCTGGTGAAAAGCACATTCCCACATCAGAAGTGATGCTAGTGGCTTCAGAAAGCTGAAAGCCTAGAAAATTACTTCTTCAATCCTCTACTAGGTGTAATGGAGAAAAAATGTGCAGCTGCACAAGAAAGGTTCATTAGCCTACATCAAATCAAGCACAATCCTTTCCTCACATCATCTTCTTTTCTCTAGGATCCTAAGAGGTTGCTGGAGAAAGAGACTAACCATTACCCCACCTGAGACCACTAACACCAGAATTCCATGGGGACACAGCCATCCACCTGAGTCTCCCAGTTTCTATAAGGGTCAATCACCACATTAAAAGACAAAGAAATGAACTGAAGTTTTGGGAGAATTAAACCCTGATCTCCAGGGAAAACAAGGGACTTAACAAGTGTGCTTCATTAGCATTAAGGAACGGTTATTGGATTCCCAAAGGAGCAGAATCTCAGTCACACCAGAGAACTGATTCCAATCACTACAGAAAGTCTGCCAGTAATTTCTGTTATTACTTTTTTGCAATGTTTAAATGCCAACGCAGTAACTCAGACTATCTCAGCACTCTCACCAGAGCTCAGACTCTGATGGGACCAAAAGGTCAGTACTGCAACTGGGCATCTGAACCTCATGTTGGAAATTTAGCTGTACTCAAATCTGGAATTAAGTCTAAGAGTGACACAATGTGCAGCCTATACAAAATAACTACCAGCATAACAAAATCTGCTAATTCTTATTCTGTGGTAAAGGAACAAAGAAGCCACAGTGCAACAGCTTCTGATATTACTATGTACAGCTGTGGGAAAGGGAAGGTGAATTTTAATATATTGAATGCATGTTATGCCAGCATAATTCACTACCAGAGAATAAAAACTACTACACAGCATCAAGCTGTGACTGTGATTTGACACCGCAGGGAAATACAGACTGATTTTATAAAAACAAAACAACAACAAAGAAAAAAACAACTTTTTTAAACTTAAATTATCATTAAAAAAGGTTAAAAAAAATTAAATTAGCTTCCATTTTGAAAGAGGCTTGTGCCCTACCCTAAGTCTAAGAGAATAATTTAATTAAAAGCATTCAACCAACACAAGCTCACTGCTAATGCCAGATGATTTGCTCATCACCTGGAAAGAGAACATAGCATCAATGATAAAACAGCTTTTGACATCTACAGATGCACAAAGAGAATTTTCTTCAACTCAGCTAAAAAAATGTTCCACTCACTGAGAAGCCTGCTGGGAGGAGAGGCTAGGAAGACCTGTCCTCCCTTTTTAATCAATGGAAAAGAGCTCAATAATAAAAATACACCTACGTTGGATCATCACTATTCTGTTTTTAGTTTTTAGAACTGTTTCATGCACTAGTAAAATCCAAACAGTAACATTAGATTTGCCAATTGCAAAAACTACCTTATTGCTAAAGAAATAAAGCAATAAGCGCTATAGAAAACAAGTTGAGGCACAGGAGTATCTGTATATATATATACATATACATATATATATATATATATGTAAAAACCCATTTTTAATAGTTCTAAACTAGAACTGTCTAAACAATGTGTAGATAGTAAAACTCAATTTTCTGCATTTTTAGTTAAAACATCTGGAGACCAAGTGTACAGAAAAAGGAATGGCAAAAGGTAAAGTTTCAAAATCCGAGTAAGCTACATAACCACCAAAGCATGCACATATACTTGCAACTACCAGAAGTCCTGACATTGCACGCAAATGCAGCTGTCAGCTATCACTAACAAAGACTTTTTCCAAAAACAAATGTAAAGCAATATTAAAACCAGTTATCAGATCAAAATTTCTCTTCTCTCCAGATTTAAATCACAATTAAAATACTGAGTTGAATAAAGCTATCCCCTTCCCAAATCCAAATTCTAATTGCAGATGGCTCTATTTTTCAGAGCACACATCCTGCACACATCAATGGTCAGACTGAAAGACGTCAGCATCATGGTACGTTTCATTTCATCTATCTGGACTGATCAGCTCAGCCTTCAGAAACAGCCAGGGGAGGGGGGAACACAAACTGTCTGGCAAGAGCCATAAAGAATGCTTCATTTTCCACAAGCCCAGGTTTGCTTTTCAACCATTTTTGCTGCCTATTTTCTTTTCTTTTCTGTACTTATCTTAGACAGTTATACTACTCTGTTTTGATTTTGTAGGCACAAAACAAAAGATTCGAATAAAAGCCAAATTTTCCCTGACTTTTTGTATACTGTGCAAGATTTCAGACAGAAGAGCAAGGAAATCAACAATCCAAGTAGTGGGATGGAGATTCTTCCTCAGGCTTCCGCTTTGAATTTTTTAATTTTCACTCTATTGTCTTTAGAGTGAGGTGCCTTTATTCTTTTTTTCCTTTAATGGATAATATCACACAAGGATTCTTCTTAGCTTTATCTTTACATACATGAAATGTAATTGTATGTTCCTTATTTGGGCGGGTTAGAGTCAATTAATTGTCTTTCACGAAAGAACTCACATCTAGGAATTAATTTTTCTTTTCTAGCACTCAGTATGTTCAGCCAGGGTACACTCACTGCCTTGGGTTTGGGTTACTTTTCCTTTTACTTCAAACAAGCAAACAAGGAAAAGCCACTGCCTAAAGAATTCCTGAAGAACCAGAATTTCTTCAATTATTATCACAGCCTTTGACATCAGGAGCTATATCTACAGAAGTGAAATATCAGCTAAAATCAAAATACTGAAATACCATTTCATTTGCAAGCTATGTAACTACTTAAAGCAATCATCTGTTTAATGTACCAGGTGTAAAGTATGTATTCACCTCAAGAAAAAAAAATCAGAGCCTTCCAGTGGTTACCAAGCAACCAAGAGCAGAAAAATAATATGAAGCTTTCAAAATAGAAATGCAAACCAAAGCTGAAATTAATTATTTAAAAGTCAATCCAGCTGGTTTATCAACCACTCTCTGAAAGCCTTTCTTATAAAAGCTCTTGTTTAATCTCTGACCTCTTAAACAAATCAACAAAAGGAAGGTTGTTGTTTTTTTAAAAGATGCCTTCCACAGCATATATTCTGAAGGTCTCCACTACTCCAACAGCAGATTTACTGCTCCCTGTTGAAATCTAGGAATGTTTCATTAACCTAAATATTTATCAAGTTTTCTTCAGAGAAAAGGTAAACTTTGTTTCACGAGCAGCTATTAAAACAGCACTCCAAAGAGATAATATTTTACTCTTCTATATTTCAGGTTAATTAGCTTCTAACAAGTTGGCATAATGAATGAGGAGAAGAACAAATTGTACAGCTGTACAAGTTGTTGATTAAACTCCAACTTTCCAGTAAAACACTTGACTCCAGAAACCTTAAAAGACAAGGATCATAAACCAGCTGTTCTTCACTCTGCCTATCTAAAAGATGCACAGATGCTTGGTTCATTGCTTTCTGCAGGAACTGTGCATGGCTGTTTGCTCAGCTCCAGGACTTTCTCCTACTGCTTTAGAACATGACCAACAAAAGGGAGCTCTTAAGTCACCTTAATGATTCCTTCTTCAGGAGGAAACACTGAATCACACTGGAAATTCTCATTACCAAAGGGAAAAAAACCCAAAACAATACAACAACAACAAAAAATGTTCACAATTCAGACTCAAACCTAGGCTTACTGATGAGCTACAGATGAATACCTAATCTAGTGAAATGTCCTGAGCCATATGCACAATCAGATACTCATCTTCACATGTCCAAACCAGACCTTGACACATGCATCCAGCCTTAAACACTCCTGATTTCTCCAGCACACCCGCACAGATGTCTTGCTATTGCTTGATAACGGATCAGTTAAAAGCCCAAAAATTTACTGAAAACATAGCTCACTTTTCAAAATAGCCAGTCAATCAGACTATTTTACATTTATCTTATTCCTCCTCCTAAATTATGCTACCAGGACTACAGGTATGCCTGCAAGTATTTCTCTTATTTGTCTTTAACTTAGCACACTTTTAGCAAGAATGCAGCTGGCAGAATCACACAGACATAAAAGCTGCCAGCACTTCCAGTTTTATCACTATTGCATTATACTACTTCAGTAATACACCTCTAAACCAGTGTCTAACCCTGCTACTTGAAAGAGCTGCAAACATTTGAAATATTTCCAACAGAAGGATAGTGTAGGGTGGGGTTCAGGCAGCAGTTGCAACTTTGTGTCTTATTTTTTTAATTGTCTCTTTCATACGTGCAACCAATCAACTGGAAACACTTCCATAATTGTGTAAAACATGTTGTATAGGGGTACAAGGCACAGCTATTTCAAATAATACTGCACAAGAAACAGTACTTTTGACTAGATATGTACAGTCTCCTTGATCTGTATTATTTTTCTTTGGCACACAGACACCACCCAAGAACAAAATCATGTACAATTTAGAACCATAAAAGCCACTGTGTGACTGAACTACATCCAAACAGCACATATTGATTCATAGAGAGTCCTGTTTTCTCCTCCAAAAATACCATGCATAAGTATTGAGACATTTGCTTTTATCTACTTCCATCAAAACCTCAGTAATTTTTAATGAGGTTTCAAATCTTTATATTTCTATGGTTTCTGCCTTCAGGATGCTCTCATCTGGACTGAGTCACGTCTCCAAGCATTTATTTTTTTTCATTTTTGAAGACCATAACATTAAGACCAGCACCAGGAACCCACACCTTCTTCCACCCCTCCAATGACTACAGATAACTTCAATTCCTGTCTTACAGTCAACTAAAACCATAATCTAAGTGGAAACTAAAGAATGCACTTTATTTTTTTGTTAAGTGTGTCCCTTCTGAAAAAGTCCTCTGTAATGACAGAGTTTTCAAACAGTGACTTATCACACTGAATTAAAAAAAAAAAGCCTGAGGGAAAGGCTCCCTCTTTGTGCAAGGCAAAGCACAATAGGAGCCTTCTAAATGTCAGCTGACAAACGTGAAAAAGAAGATGTATCAGTTAAATCCTGAAAAGTTTAAATAGCTCTCCTCTAAAAATGTAAGCCACAAAACACAAGGCGTTTTTCCTGCACTCCAGCCCCGGTGAGAGGATGCCCTGCAGACTGCACAGCCAACACAACACCTTCAGGCAGCAACCAGGGGGTCTGCACACCCAGAGCAGGTGCCTGCCTCTGCCTCCATTTTCACTTTCCACCCAAAATTCATCCTCCTCTGCTTCCAAGAAACTCCCTCAGTACTGACACGATCAACAGACACCTTCTCATCTGAGTAACATCCTAGTCTGCCATGCTAAGGCTTCTCAGCCCTGAGCTAGTAATTTTTGCACCACCCTGCCCACAATTCTGCGACTTTGCACCCTGACATCAACTCTTCTCCACAGATCTCTCCAGCGGTGTCAGGACTCACAGAATCAGTTAAGTGTGAAAACACTTCTGAGATCATCTCTCCAACCTGTGACCAAATGCCACCCTGTCAACTGGACCATGCCACTGAGCGCCACGTCCACTTTCCTTAAGCACCTCCGGGGACAGTGACTCCACCATCTCCTGGCCAGTCAATTCCAATGTCCAAGCAGCCCTTCTGAGAACAAATCCCTCCTGGGGTCCAGCCTGAGCCTCCCCCGGCGCAGCCTGAGGCCATGGCCTCTCTCCTATCGCTGGTTGCCCGGGAGAAGAGAGCGACCCCCACCCGGCCACAACCTCCGCTCAGGCAGCTGTGAAGAGCAGTAAGGTCCCTCCTGGAGCCTCTTTTCTCCAGGCTAAACATCCCCAGCTCCCACAGCTGCTCCTCACAGGACATGTGCTCCAGACCCCTCACAAGGAAGAGAGAGCCTGAGGGGGAGGGGTGGACGGGGGGAAGGATGGGGGACACAAAAAAAAAGATATACAAAACACAGAGATATAAAAGGAACGGGCAACCCACATGCTGCTGCAGATGCAGCAGCCCTAGCCTCCTCCTGCTCCTCCCCGCCGGCG
>NW_005054350.1:4970868-4984868 GCF_000277835.1 Geospiza fortis | reverse complement strand
TGAGGCGAGGTCACGGAGCTTCCCCTGCCGTGGAGTTTGTGGGGTCACTTGGAGGAAGGGCCCGAAGGTGCTCCTCGCCGTGGTCACCGTGGGGGCCCTTCCAGACGGGGTAGCGGGGCCGGAGAAATTCTTGCCGCCGGCGTCGTGGGGTTACCTGGGGAGGAAGGTTCCGTGACCTAGCAGAGAGCAGAGTGTGGCCCGCAGGTCCGGAGAGGTGATCCCCCCTCCTCCTCGGCTGGGCACTGGTGAGGCCACCTCTGCAGTGCTGTGTCCAGTTCTGGGCTCCTCAGTACAAGAAAGACAAAGAGCTACTGCAGAGGGTTCAGTGGAGGACCACAAAGGTTATTAGGAGTCTGGAGCCTCACTCATAGGAGAGGTTGTGGGAGCTGGGCAATGTTTAGTCTAAAACCGGAGACCGAGAGGGGTTCTCATGAATGCATATAAATATCTCGAAGGCGGGTGGTAAGAAGATGGTTCCAGACTCTTTGGTGGTTCCCAGTGACAGGATGAGGTGCAATGGCCATAAATTGAAGCACAAGAAGTTTCAGCTCTACATGAGGAAGAACTTCACGCTGAAGGTGGCAGGGCAGTGGAACAAGTTGTCCCAGGAGCTCATGGAGTCTCCCTCTCTGGAGACATTCAAACCCCACCTGGATGTGTTCCTGCCTCACCTGTTCTAGGAGACCTTGCCTTGGCAGGGGGTTTGGACCAGATGATCTCCAGAGGTCCTTTCCAACCCTAACGGTTCTGTGACAGGCAGCCATGCCACCACCACTGTGTAGCCCACGAGCATCCTCCTCATGTGAATTGCCAAGTTTCTGCAGCTGGGATCCCCTGGCTTAAACACACAGGATATTGCCCCACTCCACTGCTGTGCCTTCTGATTTCTGCTTTAAAAACAGGCACTTTAGGTGTACATAGGCACAAAGGTGTACATGGTTTTCCGCTTTTTTTGGCTGTACCTTTTGGTCACTGCTGATGGTTCTCATTTCAGCTGTTTTAATAGATTTTTCCACTGTAAATTGGAATATTAAAACCATTGGATGAAACAAATGCTCTATTCAGTTGATAACCAGGGCACTTGATAGAGGAAAGGACCAGTACTGGTATAGTGCTACCTGGGCATATTACCTGAGTCTTCCCCAATTTGTTTTAAACCTCCATAATAATTGATGAAGTTGTTAATACACAGAAAAGCAAAATAATTTTTTTTTGCTTGCAAAAGAATATGCAATTTCATTAGCACTGTTTTTAACCGTGTGTTTGATAGTATGTCTTGTAAGCTGCTTTTTAACAATTTTTGGTTTTATTTGGTGAATTGTACAAGGATTGAATCTCCATAACCATTCATTCTCTTTGCCATGGTGAATGAAAATGTGTAATCTTCTTTTAAAATCCGTACATCCCTTTCCTTACAATCCTTGTAGTGGAAAAAGCTCTGTCCTATTTGACACCTTTTCAATCTTTGGATGAGCCACTAGGGCCCACTGGATACTGATTATCTTTCATTTTCTTTTGTTCAGATATATAACCTCAAAAGCTGAGTAAATCAAGTAAATTCCCCATGACTAAGTTATATGAACCATGCTATTCTCTGCCAGTGTCATTTAAGAAGAGATTCAGGGGAAATATTTGACATCACAAATCTCTGGCAATGCTGGATGTGATAGCAATAGACTTAGAACAGAAAAGCTAGGTGTACTTCAAGACCTCATTTTATTATCTTTATTACTGCAAGTTGTTTCCAGGAAGTTTTCTCACATCTCCTCTGCATCATTCACCACAATCAGTTTTGCTCCCACTGAATTCAGTAGAAGTGAATCTAAGAATGTCTCTCACAACTAAAATTTGATGCACTTCATTTTACTGAATGAATCAAGGGGTCTGACTCCTTTTTCCAACCATTTAGAAAGAGGCACTAATGCTCACAAGCATTTTGATGGTCTGAGACCATCAAAGCTACCTTAAGCATTATTAGGGTTATCATCATAAGGAGAACTTAATGAGATACATCTATGAGAACTGGGTTTACAATGACCAGCTCTTTAAATGCATTAATAATGTTAATTATCATCAATTAATTATTGCTCCATATATATTTGCCTCTAGAGTATTTAGGATTTTTTAAATTTTCTATGTGTGTATTTGTTTAAAGAGAGGAAGCGTAATTTATTGAATCAAGCAATGACAATTGCAAGCAGTCACACTGAACATAAGATCATATAAATTAATTTTGGATCTTTCTATGTACTTGTGATCTTCAGTGGTTTTTGGTTCTTTCTCTGTAGGCAGGACCATGTGGTATTTAAATAGCACAGATAACTAGGATCAGTGTGCTACAAATGATAATTGTTCAGGAATTGCAGGGGGCTTTGTGCTTGGTGTTAGCTCTAGAACATCAGGCTTTGCTCCTCAGGCACAGTTGGGTCCAGCACCATCACTAGGAGCCATCAGGAAAGATCTCTTTCTTCCAGGAACTCTGGCAAAACCTTTGGCTCATACAGTGACAACACTCATGGTAGGGGGAAATAATTTAATTAAAACAAACAAACAAAAAAGGGTTAATGCCAACACTCAATGAAAAATCCCATTTAATGAATAAGTAACCAGGTACTTCTAAACTTGTTGGCCTCAGTAAATCCAGAGGCACTCCTTCAGGGTCTGATCCAAAGTTCAAGTTGATGGTAACATTCCCTGCCACCGGTCACGGATGAGGCAGACAGAGAACCTTGTAAGTGTCAGACAGATGCTGACTCTGGCAGATGAGTGGCTGTTCCAAACCAGCACACCTCATTATGGAAGAAAATTTTCATGACAGCCTTGTTTTATTAGATGAGACCCGTTAAGGAGCAAGTAATGTAACACTTAACAAAACATTCTAGCAGATTTTGTGCTGGAGTTCTCATAGTCAGCTCAAGTACCCTTACAAGCACTGGGAAGTAAAGAACTGAAGAATGATAAACTCACATTCTCACACTCTATCTCAAGGAAAAAACACACTACAAACACTACACCACTGCTTCAAACTAAGGATGGAAGGATACAAATGGAAGACTCCTTGACAAGATCCTTTGCACATGATAAAAGACACCTGCATTGTTATCTCCAGGATGTATCTCAAAGAAGTCCAGAGCAATCAGCAAGACATTTCCATAAAGTAAAAGTGTAGTTTACATAAAGTGTAGTTTACATTTCCATAAAGTAAAAGTGTAGTTTACATAAATCCTTTCAAACTTGCATGCTAAACATAATATACCCAACATCCACCTAGACATACTTGCAACAAGTTATTCCATAGTTTGATTGGTGACATCTTTCCATTTAAAACTGTTCCAGGTCTAAGGACCTCAGGCTCAAAAACACTGCTGCACTTGGAACTCACCCATGTTATTTTATTTATTATCTAAGGTATTATTATCTATTTTTGCTCATTTGCTTGAAGAAGCAGGTCTGATCAGATAGTGTCAGCTTTCAATGTCCATATATTAACTTGCTTTGCATTTCTCCCAGGCTACCTTCATGTGTGGGAAGAGCTTCCCATAAATATCTGCAGCCATCTCTCTATCCTCCTTTGGATTCCTCTGTGAAACTCTCTTTTCCTGTGAAGTCTATCAAGAAATGGATCAGAGTTAGACTGCTGGTGCACCAAGGCAACTCCTTACCCTCTTGAGTAATCCTGACTCATTGTTCTCTTGGCCACCTCCAGGATTCCATGTGCCTGCATGTGTTGTCCTTGATGGTTCAACCATTCACGCTTTGCTTTCTGGACCATCGTTTTGTTCTTTACAGAGTGTTTAACCAAATTTGGCCCATAAGTAAATATACAGATTAAGATACATATACATACAGAAGCACACACATACCTTTAATAAGTATGGATACATGTGAAAACCCAGTGGCTGAAGCCTGGGATTTACAGTCAGTTTGCATTTGACAATATAGTAAAGCATTTCTGCTTAAAAGAGGTGTTCATCATAAAATGTTTCTTTTCTTCTCCTTTCCCTTTCCCTTCTCTTCTTCCCTTCCCTACTCCTTTCTTCCCTCTCCAATAAAAATACTGGAGAGGGGTGGTGTTTTGTTTGTTTTGGGTTGGGTTTTTTTATATATCTCTATTCCTTGTGGCTGCAAAAGTTTTTAACTGTGCATCACTCAGTTTTATTTAATTTTTGCTGTTTCCTGGGTAAGAGTCTGCGCTGGTGACTACTGGCAAACCTGGTGATTTTAGCATTAAAGTTCAGCTACCACTACTCTCAGAGAAAGCCTTGCAGAAGGATTTTAAACACACAATATGCCAACCGTGAATAAATGAACACCTACGTTTGCTGAGAAAGAGCCCGGTTAATATAAAGTTTGCCTTGTGGGTTCCTCATGTCATTCCAGGTCAGCAGCAAATTCTGTGGCAAGTTCAAGTGACTCTCAAACCTCTTAAAACTAGGAAATACCCACCTGAGGTACATCCCAGCATGGAATTAAGGCTGCACCTGGAGCTTGCAGTGGCTCTTGGCATTAATTTTCAAGTAAATCTCTTGCTCTGGTGACATGGAGATGGCAGCTGTGTGGGCAAAAGGAAGAGAGGCATGTCCTGAAGAGGAGACAAGTCCTGATGCCTCATTTTCCATTCAGACCATGACCAGTGGTGATATCCACAACTCCTTTGGCCAAAGACCAAAGAAAGAGTGGTCTGTCATCTCAATAGCAGTGAAGTGAAAGTCTCTGTCTGTATCTGACCCTTCAGGTGCTGAAGTTGACAGTGAAAGAGCACAAAGAATTTCTGCATCAGGGGCAGTTTCAAGGAGATGGGTCTCAGAGTTTGACTGCAGCACATGTGCAGGATTCCTCATGTCATAGCACTCACCTGGATACAGGTTTTCCTTTAAGAGCACTTAAAATAAGTTTTCCTTTAAGAGCACTTAAAGTGCTGCAGCTCTGAGATATTCTGCTTCAGGAGTCATGGTGTCATGCATATGTGTGTCACAGGAAGACTGAATCACTGATCAAACAATGCAGAGTTCAGGTGGAACTGCTCTACGCTAGCTCTGGATTTCCTGGTTCTCAGAGGTGTCTATCTCGCTATCAGATCAGAAGGGAACAAGGCTATTGAATCTTCTCCCCACTGAATTTCCTGGGGGGGGAAATTTGTTGATTTTTGGGGGGGGGGGGGGAGCATTTGTTTGTTTGTCTTTGTTTTGTTATTTTGGTTTTGTTTGCTTTGATAAGAGAAAAAAAGGTGAATTTTGGCAATTTCAAGAAATTCCAGCAACCACCTATATTTGCAGCTGGGATACCATTGTAGTAGATACATTTATCCCCCAAGATTTCATCCTAGATCTCCAAATCATTTTTGAAAGAAAATAAATTATTGTCATCTTACGGGTAAAGAAACAGAGAACAAAAGAAGCAGTGATGTGCTTGATACTGCTTCAGGCCTGAGATGACAATTAGTGCATAAAATAAAATACACCAAAAAAAAATCTTCTGTGCTATTTTTTGCTATCTGATGCCATTACATATATGACAGTAGCAATCTAATGCATAGTTCCTACTGTGCCAGCTCTCAGTTGCATGCCAGGCCAGACTCGCCCTGTTAGATTAGCCCTTGGACTCTCCAGCCTTTCCTCAGCCCACACAGTCTCCCCTCCCTACCCAACTAGTCCCTGCCTGGAAATACCTAACCTGATATTCAGATGAACATATTTGCATTTATTCACTCCTTTGCTTCCTGGTCTACTGAGTTTAAATTTGCATCTCTTTAGATCTGCTTAGATATTGGCACACGTACACATGTGAGCTGATGGCTCACATTCTTCTGAACAGAGATCAGTTACCAAAATCCCAGAACATATCTCAAAGGGACAAATGGGATTGAATTGTCAGTACTTCCAAACCTCCTTTTCCATGAGTTTCACATCCCTCCAACTGGTCTCTTCCTAAGATGCTTTCTCTTCTTGCTTCAGCACCAGCTCTCCCCACTGTCCTCCATTCCAAACTCGTCTCAGCAAGCTGCTGTGTACAGCACATTTAATTCTGTTCTTGTTGACAGTTTTTGAACCTTCTTGCTTATTTTCTTATACTCACACTGCATTTTTCCAAAATAAAACAGAAACAAAACCTAAATCCTGGAAGAAGTGAAGTCTGGCACCTTGTCTGCAGACCTTTGTCATATTTTAACTGGACTTAGGTTGGACTCAGGAGTAGCACTCTTTCATAACCTACATGAATACGAGCTAGCTGGAAGTCTTCTTGGCACCCTATTCAGCCAACAAGTGTGTAATCCATTTAGTCAGGGAGGACTGGGTACATGCCTATACAGGCAGCCAAGCTCTTTTTTTGCTGATCTGGAGGGTGGTAGGTGCCAGTGGGAAGCATGTCAGGAGAATGATTGTTATGGGACACGGCTTGTTATCGTGGTCTGTGCAAGTGCTAGGACCTGTCAATCCTTAAAAATGTGAGGGGTGGAGAAGTCAAGAGGTTACTTCCTAAGAACCCTTTGTTTAGATAACCCTGGCTCTTGCAGGAAGAACACTGAATTTCAGGGTCAGTTACACACGTGTATTTTAGACCTCTGAGGGAGGCAGCCTTCAGATGTGTTTGTTCAGTCTCCTGAGGGCAGATGTGAGCTCATTCTGCTTCTGGTCCTCCTCAATCAGCAACTGTGTAATTACACTTCAGGTAGCACTGAGCCCAGACAGAGGTACGGACAGACTGTGGCATGACACTTGGAGACCAGTCAAATATATGCAAAATATAGCAGAGGTCCTTCCACTGAAGAATTAATTAAAACTGAAACTGTTGTTCCTCTCAAACTGAAGGCTGACAATATCCAAAAAGACTCAATGCTTATCTTATTTACAGTGTTAGAAAAGGATTACAGACTATGAGGAAAGAATTCTATAACAGAGGAAACAACCACCAAAAAGTTACCCAAAATAAAGAGAAGAACTGAATGATGGTTCTTGAGATGTGCTAGTTCCTACACTGAAATTTTCAGCTATTGAACTGGGAGGGACTGCAAAGAATTAAGTGTTTTATCTGAAATAAATGTACACAGAACTATAGGGGATAAAGATACATGCAAAACCCCATGTATAATTTCTGAAGAAGACAGTGATAAAGTATGAGTTAAGAAATCTGACTACATACAGGGCCAGATGGTTTGTAATAGAAGGTACCAAAAGTTTAAAGAACTGTCTAGTGCAAAAATAGTTTCTCTGTTTAATTAAATTAGCTAAGATACGAAAGAGCAATTACAGCCCTAAAGCAGCTCCTGACTATGCTGATTCTTACAATAATTTCCAAATCAGCTTTTCTCACTTGATATAAAAATGATTATTTCCTTTTCTTTTACCATCATATAGGGCTTGACCTCCTGGGTGCCTGGTTGAGGTACAAATGTAAGCTGTAATATTTTTTAACTGTGGGAACAGTTGAAGGGTGTCAGAAGAATATATTAAGAAGCTTTACATGATGCATTTCAAATTCTTCTTGGATTCAAGCTCTGGAAACATTCCAGGTTCCAAGGTTTCTGTTTAAAATGAGATTTAATGTACATACACTGTAGCATTGCCAATAATATCTTAAACTGGGTGTGTTTTATTGAGTGATTCATAAAGTAAGACAGACAAAGTATGCACAGTGGTATTGGAATTTGGGTGGGATCAAAGTACTGATTTAGTCTAATATGTTTGTCAAGCACAGCATACAGGAAATCTTCTTTCTGAATGAAGATGGATTTAGCCCATGAGAACCTCAGTATATTTCCAACTGCCATTTATTCCAGTGAACCCCTCCACCTTTGAAAATATTAAAGTAAAAACTAAAAAAGCTGCAGCACTCACCCTCAGATATTCCATTGGCAATGAGACTACAGTCAGACTTGTTGGAAGTAAAAGACAGGAAAAGTATTAAAATTAATAAAAATAACATTGATTTAAAGGGACACTCACTGCAGTTGCAACACAGAAGAAAATTCTATCTGTTCCCTAACAGAGTAGCTGCAACATTTTTATTTAAATGCAATTTTGCTGTGAATTTAGCATCCATAAGCATACTGAGCTGGGTATGCTGTGATTGTACATTTGCATGCATGTACCTCACCCTCTCTGCACTCTTCCTGTTTGCATCTCCTTCCAGGCAGTATTTTGAAAACCACAGTGCTGATTTTGTTTGTGAGACTAAGAAGCCACTCGTACTGAGAACAAGGAGCTCTAACACTGAGAAACTGAGCCCTGCTTAGAGGGCTTCATACTGGCAGGAGGGATAATCCTGTCCTGAGTTCCATTATTAAAAATCAAGCTATTACATTTATGAAACATCTGTTTAAATACATTATGTTTGATTCTTCTTTGACCCCTGATCAAGAATTACATCTTTTTTTATCATATACTGCTCGCTAAACAGTAGAAACAGAGTATTCTGCCTTTATCACTGCTTTGTCCACTCAGATGCACTCGGAGGGCATAAACACCTAGTTAGTCTGGCCCTGCCTAGTCCTAACTGCTCCCTTGGCAAAATTCATGCATTTGTGAGGTGGGACTGTTACTGAAATAAAAGAGAAACTAGCGAAAGGAAGGCTGTGGATGCCCTGTTTCAAGAGGAAGAGTTTTATGGAGGAGAAGGAGCTTGCAAGACTCACGTTCATACAAAACTGACAGAAGGGGACGAGGTGAACTCTCCTGCTAACAGGAGCCAAAAGGGCTCTCAGTCTGCCCCTAGCGCTGGAAAGGCTTCGGTACAGGAATCAGCGCAGATACAATGTTTTCAGAGGGCTTTCCCCCTTTTCCTTTGGGAAGTAGTCTGCTGTTTCGCAAGACCTGTGTATAGAGAACTAATATTCCAAAGGTGTTATTTAGTTCTCAGAATTTCCTATCAACTGTGATTTTTTTAAGGGTATGAATGCTATTAACCTATAGGTTAATGGATTAGCTTCAAATAATGTATTACATCCTTTCCCTCAATTAAATGTTAAGATTTATATTAGATTAAATACACAGGGAAGATTTTGGTTTGTAATTTGCCTCAGTGAGAAACAGATTAAATAGAAGGCTGCGCTTTCTGTGGTGTCCTTCAGTTACCCATGAAAAGTTAATCTGTAAAGTTCTCAGAACAGTAATAGAACAAAACTTCAGGATATTAAGAGCTTGAGAATAAAGGAAAAATTATTTCTCCTGGAAAGCTCTGGCTTACATGCATTAATTATCTCATGATACCTTTTGATAAGCAAACACAAAAGCAAGCAGTGTACAGCATGCCAGTGCAAGTTAGAGGAGAAGTTGTGAAAAATTGGCTTATCTTGAAAAAAAGCAGTTGTAGCGTGATTTTGTTTCTTTGATCTGCAGACAGATCCTTCATGAAGATAAGAGCAGGGAGCTGCATGTCTTGCTTTAAGGCAGGATTTAGGTAATCTTATCTTCAAAAATCTCTTCATTCTTTTTTCTTCCACATTTCACTCCTGATATGCCACTAAGACAGCATATGTACATTGAGTCTGATTACTTGCCTATCATACTTCTTCCCTTGGACTAGGTAAACCAATCAAACAGCCCTCGGTGTGAGCTTATTTTTTGGGGTGACAAGTCCAAAAATAGGTGTGCAATAGGTGTCCTCCTCAAAGACATCTTCATGTCCTTGCTCCTGTGATGGAATAAATATGGCATTTTGAACTTTCTGGTGTTGTGGGATAACACGCCCAGGCAGCTCTGCATCTGGATGGAAGTCTTTGAACTCCCACAGTATTGCTAACCTTCCCTTCCTACAGGATAAAGCCAGACAGTAGTTCAATTTTTTCCTCATCCTCTGTGCAAATCATTTGGGAGCCAGCTTCCCAGATACTTTCTTATTTCCAGTGGTCTGATTTCCTTACATTTCAGGCTATTGGAAATTGCTATGATCTAAGTCACCCAGATGCCCAAGTGCTCCCATTCTCCATGTAGGAGCCAAAGGGATATTCCCACCAAGATGCAGATCATCTGAGCTTTTTTAAAAGAGGAATTACAGTCAAGTCACATGCCCAGAAGTTAAGTCAACAATAGTGGCTCACATAAAGTCCAAATTGCTCACAAGCTAGGCTCGTCCCTGGCTAATGACTGCATGAACACCTGGATCAGGGAGTCAAGGACCAGATCACCATTCCAGCCACCTGTCTTACTGAAAGGAATTACTTGGCACTACTAGCTCAAACTCACTTCAACCAAGGCTTGAAGATTGAATTAGAATTTTTTAATATGTTCTAATACCAAAATGAGACTTCTGACTCTTATTGGGTTTTGGTGAAATGATATTTTGTCTCTGCCAGAGCATCAGATTTATTTTCTAATACATTTTACCATCCTCCTGATATCATAAGAAAGTTTATGACCATGTTAGCTTCCCTTTAAGGTTGTTCCGCAGATAGGCCTTCACTTTGCTGATTCCTTTGCTGAAGATAACTAGTACCAGTTCTCTTTAAGTTATACCTTCACAACTTACTACTCTATTACTTTTTTATTCTCATCTATTCTTAAAATTTTTCTAACTGTGAAAGTGAGAGATATGATTCCATGATCTATGTGTGATGAAGCTAAGTCTGCAGACCCTTAGAGTGCAGACCTAGTATAGAACTTTTCTTTTACATTTAATTGCCCTAAAAATAACATTTAAAACCTCCTAATGTACTGCAGGATTTTTGGACCTAATGCACCCATCATCTTTAAAGAAACCACAAGAAATGATTGGGAAGGAGGGTAAAATAGCTGGACCGATAAAACAGGCTGCATTTTGCATATTTCCAGTTTCTGCTCCTCAAGATAGTTTCTTAGCTATTAGTTGTGTCAGGGTAATCAGCAGTTAAGGTCCTGACAAGTTATTGCTTTTTTGAAGAGATTACTATATTATTACTCTTCATTAGAAAATTAAAGCTATTGATCAAGTAAGGCATTCTTTCCCCCCTTGTAAAACATTTTAATAATATATATTAAAAAAAATACAAAACAAAGCACACTAACTTGTTATTTATTTTTAGGTTTGAACAAACTGAGATTATCTGTGTTGAAGCCAGATTCTGAGGTCCAGAAACAGGCAGTACTTCTGCTGCTGTACAAGGAAATTGAAATAAACATTAAGCAAAGAGTTGTCCTGAAATGAAAAGGGGCCGACATCATTACCAGCAATAATTATAAATTGTGTTGTCAAAACTTGGCAAAGCTGTGGGTTTCTTCAAGGGTTAATTTAGCCTTATAAAGGACATAGACCCAAAAAGGGAATTTTGAATTTATATCAAAAATCCTTTGCATTTCAGGGCTGTTTAGACTAGTGGTGGGAAGAGGGGAGGTCACACTTCCAAACTAATTAAGAGTTTGAGACTTAAGCTCATTTCAACACACAAAAATGTTATTCGTAGCAGAAAAAAAACAAAAGGGGTGGGGGAAAAAGCACCTCTATCTTTTATGCTGTAGATTTTTTGGATTGATGAGAATTTCTTTCTCATCATCAAAAGGGTGAGATTTTTATCCCTCTGAAATTCCTTTCTCATATTGTTTTCCTGTTTTCTTTCAGGAGTGCAAAGATCCCTCTCACTGTTAAATCTAAACAAAGGAATCAACTTTAGTATGTAAGACTAAGGACTAAGACATAAGATAAGTCTCCTCTGTCACCACCTGGCTTACAACTAATTTAATTTCTCCCTTGCAGCTGCTTCATGATTGTTCCTAATGAGCACCCAGTTTCACTGATGCAGACAAAAAGGTAGGAGCGACACCACAAGCTGGCTACAGACACCCTTCTCACTGCCTAAACTACCGTAAGATCAGGATGGATAGATGCATTCTCATTTGAAAATTTTCATTTGGGCCTTGTTTGGAAGGTCCCTGTTTGGGTCTTCTGTAACCAGAGGAAGCACCCATCAATGTACATTCACTGCCTGCGGATTTAATGAGAAAAATCAATGTAAAGTTCAAACCTTCTCTGGCTGGCAGCACATGCTGGGTATGTTTTAGACAAACCTGATGCTCACTTGGCAGGACAAATTTCTGAAGTATAAGAGCGCTCTTATCTCTCCTTGGCAGTATGCACAATAGAAGCCTGCTTGCTTGACAATAGAACTTTGGCCCTGATATAAAACTCTTTTCATAGTTTATAAGGCTAAGCTTAATTAAAAGGAGAATTGTGTATGCTCTCCTTTCATTTGGTAGTAAACACAGGCTCCTTCACCTCATACAAAGCTAATGGTGGTAAACCAGATACTGCACCACTCTATACAAGAATAGTGTACTGTGGAATATCCTGCTAGAAGGAAACAGCATGTCTATTCAGTAAATCCAGTTGTAGTTTATGAGAACCTCACTGGGCTGCTCCTGCAGTGAGCTGGAAGGCAAGAAGGTATCACCGACCTGCTGCAAAGACTGCCTGAATTTTGAAGTAGAGATCTCAAGTTGTCACTCCAACCAGACCACCGACAGTTGGGTAAAGCTGATCTTCACATTCCCTTTTCAAGCAGCAAGTAACAGGTGTCATCTATGCCAGAAGCATGAAAGGAACTGAGCAAACCAATGTCAGCACCACCAAAAGTAAACTGAGACAGTTTTTGTTATTCTAGGGGCTCACTCAGGACAATTGTCATGCCGTCTTTACAAACTGTTCTCAAAACTGTCCAAAATGAGGACCTGCAAAACAGAACATGTTACAAGAACTACAGAAGCATCAAAATTGCAACCTTGAATATCCCCCAGACAGTGACCCACTGTTTTGAACTGCGCCTTGGTACAGGAAATCACAATAGCCTTTTGTTTGGATTGGTGTTTACACTGCAAACACCTGCATGCTCAGGCATGGTTTTCTACGGGATGATACATGACAAAGGATTCGTGCAGCCTTGTGGGCTCACATCAGAGTTTTCATAAGGTTCATGTGGAAAATGAGTTTGATAATGAGATACAGAGCTTTCATCAAGAACTGACTGTATGAATTCATACAGTATAAGGAATTTACAGGATGCAGCAACTGGATTGATTTTGC
This sequence comes from Geospiza fortis, assembly GCF_000277835.1. Classification (NCBI taxonomy): domain Eukaryota; kingdom Metazoa; phylum Chordata; class Aves; order Passeriformes; family Thraupidae; genus Geospiza; species Geospiza fortis. Next base: position 4,971,881 of record NW_005054350.1, on the reverse strand, counting down.
TGGACTGATTCCATAAAATCACATAGATGATTTCAATCTCAGCAGAAAGAGCTCTAACTTGATTCCTTTGTGAGCTGATGTCCAACCTCAACAGTTGGTGTTGACTGGCTGTCATGGTTTAACCCCAGCAAGCAACCAAGCCCCAGGCAGCCACTCACTCTCTGCCCCACCAGTGGGACTGAGGAGAGAATCAGAAGGGTAAAAGCTGGAAAACTTGTGAGTTCCCATAAAAACCGTTGAATAGGCAAAGCAAAAGCTGTGCACGCAAGTGAAACCAAAAGGGGAATAAATCCACTGATTCCCATGGGCAGGCAGGTGTTCAGGCAGGAGAGCAGGGCTCCATTATGCATGGCAGTGGCTTGGGAAGAGAACCTCCATCACTCCAAATGTCCCTCCCTTCTTCCTTATTCCCACACTTTATAAACAGAGCCTGATGTCAAATAAACATTCCTTTGGTCAGTTGGTGTCAGCTGCCCCAGCTGTGTCTCCTCCAGTTTCCCACATGCTCCCAGCCTCCTCCCCAGCAGTATGGAGAACGGAAAAGGCCTTGGATCTGTGTAAGCCCTGCTCAGCAATAACAAAAACATGTCTGTATTACCAACCCTATTAATTTGTGTTCAGCACAAATCCAAAACACAGCCCCATTCCAGCCATTGGGAAGAAAATTAACTCTAGCCCAGTCAAACCAAGCCCACTGGCCAATTTACTTAGCAATATGGACAAATAATCTGTTGGATCACTGAGTCTTGACTTCTGCTTTCCAAGACATCTCAGAGACTTCTTTTTACCTGTATAAGGCTGTACCTTTAAATTAGTTTACTTTTCATTTATTTTTCTGGCTGAGCTTTTCAAAGACTTAGAAAGCCCTAATCCTAGCTTCCAGACTAAATCCATCTGAAGCTAATTTAGGTCTCTTCTTTAATTGAGCCAATATTTTGCTTTAGCTAGTTCTTGTCCCTTCTTGGTGCTTAATTCGCTATGGTATTTGCAGTGTTCTCAAGTTGTAACATAGC
>NW_005054350.1:4966397-4970835 GCF_000277835.1 Geospiza fortis | reverse complement strand
TCCCCATCTGTCAGTGGAGAAAAGTTGCACTATCACCAGCTTGAGGCTACGGGACATCATTTGCAAAGAATGAGAAGTCTTGCATCATTTTTCACTCCTTTGATAGGAGATTGCCTTGGGGATTAGCACTGAATAAGGAGAGTAATCTTGACCCTCTTGACAAACATACATCTCTAATGCCAGAGATGTCAAAATGTTTCCCAAACACTTTAGGAATAGTGCATCTCTTACAAGGTCCAAGAAGAATCATGCTGGTAAGCCTTACACAAACAATTCCCAGGTTTTGCTCAACAGCAATAATGGTGCTTTTCAATGTTCTTGGCAGTCAAGCTGCAAGTAGCGTCTTGCAGAGGTTTACTCCCCTCTAACCTTTTCCAGCAGATTTTTCTCTTCAGAAGGGAGTGACTGGACCATCCAAATGCCATAAACAGAAGACGATAAAACATGAAGCAACACTACAACAAAATGAAGTAGCAGCCAGCTACATAGTCTCCAGGCATGAATGCTGGAACCAGCGGGTTATAAAGAACCTAACTCACTTTTTGCATGTGCAATGAAGTGGAATAAACCTTCTCAAAAAAAAAAAAAATTGCAGTGGCTTAAGACCTGTGTAGCTGACATCAGAATCATGCTCTTATTTTCACCAGGTCATTCCTGTACTTCTCTGTTTTTCATGTCTCAGGACTCTCATGATGCTTTTCCAAGGCAGTCCTTTTCTAGCCTTTGTTTAAGTAAGCAAACTTTGATTAAGTAAATATTTACTTAGCTCAAGTAAACAAACAAACAAAAATAGCATCTCCCAGAATTTTAGCCATTTCATAACCACTGGATTTTGCATGGGATCTAGGAGCTGGAAGCTGCTCCTCCCACTCAAGGAACAGCTTGCTCAGCAGCAGCTGCTTTCCTTTCAAGAGATTTTGGCAGTTTCTTGGGCAAGCACCAGAAAGATTTCTGTGGTGGCAGTCATTACTGTACTGCAAGTTTGTGTCATCCAAGGGATGCAGAGGCATTTCTTCCTGGGCAGCAGGGAGTTAACTTGCCTCCTGTTCCCTGCCTTGGGAATAAGAGCTGGAATGGCAGCCCATAGTAGGAGGGTCTGGATTGAGTTCGCCAGTGAAGGGGGGGATAACATTTTTGTGTGAGAAAGATGCTTGCCAAGAAATCGAGAGGGGAAGTAACATGGGAGAAAGGAAGTAACTCATCAGTGCTTGGGACAGACAACAGCAGTTTCAGGATCTGGGTACACATCAGGGTCTTGGATGGATCTTTCTCTACCTACGTCACTCACAGAGAGAGAAAGCAGGAGGAGGAAGTGTAGATGCCTTCATAAGCTTACAAACACTGCCAGAACCTCAAAAGCATCCAGTTTCCTACCAATAGAGGCTTTCTAAATAACATTACGCCACTTCTAGAGAGGAGGAGACTGAGGTCATAGAAAACTTTTAACCATGGGACTAATTTACCAGCATGAGCCACATTGGGGCAGACACATGTGAGTAGGGGCAAAGAGAAGGGCATCAGCAGCCCCAGCTGCCCTTGCTCCAGACCACTGGAGGACACCATGCCATGATATGAAAGCTCTAGAGGAAGGCTGCTGAAAACCAAAGCCACTTGGCTTTGTACTTCCCAAAACCAAAATACAGTTGGTTAGAAAAAAGTGCTTCAAAACTTACAATTATTCATTGAATAAAATAGTACAAAAGGAAGAAAAAAAAAAAAAAAGAAAACAAGCTTCTGGGATGCAAAGATTTGTTTTCCTTTATTTTTAATCAGCCATTTGAAAACACTGCAACATGACCAATTCTGCAAAAATGTTTTCCTGACCACAGCGTCTTGCATGCAGACAAACACAAGGTTTATGCTCGTTCCTGGAAGAATGAGCATCAGTAACTTTTTTTAATACCGGAACACATTTGTTGTTTTTCTCTCTAATTTTCTCTCTTATCTCCCTAATTTTGGGGATATTCAAAATTTTTGGGGATACCTTTTTTGTTTTTTTTCTTGTTCATAGGCTCTTTGTTTAAACAAGTACTATACATTACTTTTTCCTCTGGTTGTTAATTTTTGTTGGCTCTTTAGATTTTTTTGACTGTACAATAAAATTGACCCTAACAACCTCTCTTCTGCTGTTTCAGCCTGAACAACTTCCACCGGGTCATCTTTGTGCTACTGTTCTAAAAAATTTGCTTGTTTGTAAGTAGCTAATTAGTTATTTGTTCTATTCAACAAGAAACTTTTGAGGTCTGGGCTGTAACTTCTTTTAGTGAGAGCTCACACTACACCAGTGTGTATTTGAGAAATTTCCCCAGGTAGGATGAAAGAGGGGAATCTGACTTGCTTTCCTGGGCAAATATCTCAGGAACTTTTTTGTATTTTGGTGGTACTCAGTCAAGACAGCAAGTGGCCATGTAGTAATATGATTTTGAAATCAGTGAGATGTATTACTGTCTGAGAAATGGACAGGTGTCCCTGCCCATGGCAGTGGGGCTTGGGACTGGATGATCTTTCAGGACCATTCCAACACAAGCCATTCTATGATTCTATGAAAATGTAATTCCAGTGGGTCTTGCTGAAATTAATTCAGGTGGCATAATGTTTCACATATACAGTAATGAAAAAAAAATCCCAGACTTCAAGAATTACAAAATCTGGACCAAAGGAAAGCGATAGATGACTAATAGCATACATGAAAGATACAGAAATTTTTAAAAAGTCACAAAAACCCCAAAAGAATCTATGGAAAGGTGATCCTGAACCACAACACTCTGTAAAAGAATGGAGTGGGATGGTGTAAAACCTTAAAATTTTGTATCTCCTGTCAATTTGTTGAACTAATTACTATCTGAAATTTGTAAAACTAATTAGAAGCTGCTTTAAACTCAATGTCCTGAGTGCAAACTGTAGTTTTTCCACATCAGGGGGTGTATCCATATGCTTATTGAAATACTTGAGTGTATAATGCATTCTTGTGGAAAGGCAATGAGCAGTCAGAATCCTTGCAATATGCTTTACTGGTTGTCTAAAAAACATGCTGTGTTTTGGTTCTCTGCTAAATTCTCCTAAAAAAAAAAAAGCTTAATTAAATCAAAAACATCTCTCTGATGAGCCCCTTTGATCTCTCTCTTTTGATAATCTCTCCCTGACAGGCTGTGAATACTCTGCTAGCAATACTTCGTGCTTTCCTCCATGGAGATAACAACTGCTCTGCTCCAGGCATTTCTTTGGCCTAGGATTTGGGATTCTGGAAGTGGGCAAACATCTCCATCCAGCCTGTTGGTGTGAGTGCAGGGTTCCGTGTGGAACTAATTAGTGCTATAATGAATGCCACAACAGTTTATTGCCAGGAAGCATCTAATGACCTGGCAGTAATCTCACAATGACTAATCAAGATTTTCTTCAATTCCCTTTAGCAATTTTACCTGATAAAACAGTGCAGGGAAAAAAAAAAAAAGAAGGCAAAATAAAACTGTAAGCAGAACGGAGCGGCTCTGATTTAAAATATCTGATGGATGATGCTCTTCTGCCTTCCTGGGGTTGTTGTGCGCAATTCTTCTCCATAAATTCTAGAACCCTGCATACCAAGAGCAGAGTGGTTATGACTTCTTCTTCATTGATTTCAGAGGACTAGCCTTAAGCTGATGAGTTTAACTTAAATTTGGTATGTGATGTGTGGGCTGCAACTGTACTACTAACCTGAAGCTGACTGTTTTAATCCAAATTGGGTGCGTATTACCAGGATTGGGTAAAAAAATTGAGGTATTATTTTCAATTATTTCTGCACATAGCAGGAAAAGCTAAAAAAAAAAAAAAAGAAAAAGGAGATGGATTCAGATGGTTCACAACCAGAGCAGTCCCTATCCCGTGCCTAGCCCAGCACATGGAGTGTAGGGCTAAGCATATGCACAGCCCCCTGCAGGATGCCGTCTCTCACAGACTGTTTTTCTCTCAACAGCAAATATTTACCCCGCAGTACAAGAAAGACAAGGAGCTCCAGGAGGGGGTCCAGCGAAGGGACACAAAGATTATTACGAGTCTGGAGTATCTCTCTTATGAGGAGAGATTCTGGGCCGCAGAAAAGACTGGAGGGGATCTCACTAACACATATAAGTATCTCAAAGGTGGGTGCCAAGAGGATGGTGTCGGATTCTTTTAAGTCGTTCACAGCGACAGGATGAGGAGCAATGGCCATAAACAGAAACACAAGAAGTTCCACCTCTGCATGAGGAAGAATTTCCCATTGAGGGTGGCAGAGCGCTGGATCTCCATGTCCCTCTGGAGACATTCAAACCCCGCCTGGATGCGCTCCTGTGTAACCTGCTCCAGGTGACCCTGCCTTGGCAGGAGGGTTGGATCTCCAGAGCTCCCTTCCATCTCTAACCATTCCGTGCTGTCCCCGCTCACCAGGCTCAGCCCAGGGCGCGGTAGCAGCCACGGACCG
>NW_005054350.1:4944892-4965547 GCF_000277835.1 Geospiza fortis | reverse complement strand
TTTTTTTTTTTTTTTTTTTTCCTTTCGCTTTTTTGGCGAACTCGCGCGTGCGTTTCACATCTGGAGCAGCAATGTGCTTAGCTCTGCACTTTGGCTGCGCCTGCCCCTCTCTGCCCGGCACCGAGCGAGCTTCCCGGCAAAATGTGCCCACCAAGTTGGCACAAGCACCGCCGCGGAGCAGAACCACCTCTCCTGACAGTAACCAGCAGAGCATCACTATTCCAGTACACAAGTTTCTTTCTAAAAGTCAAACATCTCAAATTACCCGCTGCAAGTTCGGCTGCTTTTAGGCCCACATCTCCATAAGCCCTCAGAGAAGCTGCATGAATGAAGGCTTTTGAGAGTGAATTTGCTTTCATGCCGTCCAAGTGAGTTGAACATTTGAAAACCAAACACAAATAGACGCTCCAGCTCTCTCTGATTTGTGTTGACACTTAGCCCAGCAGGAGTGGGTACCTTGCCCTGGAGTAGTTCTTGTCAGGATGCGGTGCCAGGGCCCTGGAGAGTTCAACCCAAAGTATTTGGCAGTGACCATTCCTCCTTTCTTGGTCAGAATTCCTGCCTTCAACTTTTATAATGGCATAGTGACAAAAATAAATGTGGTTTGTACAAACATGAGGAGTCTGTGGTAGAATATGTGGATGTGTCTTTGCTTGTTTTCTTCTCCAGCAGAAAATGTTGTAATTTTATAGAGATGAAACATCTTGTGGTATGAGATTCCACATGTCCATAATTTATTGATGTTTTGTAACATTAAAACTTACTGGGGATTTTGTAAGGCAATTGTTTGCTTCTTTTTTTTAAGACAGGAAAAGGAGCCTATAGTGCAGCTCTGTGTTACTAGGAGTATGCAATTACTCTGTAGATGCATTAAAATGATGGGGTGGCGGTGGTAGCATTTAGGGAGATGTGTGTGTAGTTATAGTCACTTAGTAATTAGTGATATGTTCCTTCTGTTTTAAGAAGGCATAGCTGTAGAAAACCTTCTCCTTCTGATCACAGACATCTCATTTACCATGGGGATTGACACTATTTTCCCAAAAGAGAGGAATCCTTCAGATGATGAATCCCCTCAAAAAGTTGACATTTCTAGAGCAGGGAAACTCCATACCTGTCTGTGTGAACAAATGGAGGCATTAATCATCTGATCTGCTTGAAAGCTAGATGGCAACTCAAAAATACATTCTCAGATCTACCAAAAGAAATCTTGACAGTTGTTTTTTTCAGTAGGTCCTGAAAAAGACCTGGTTAATCTGCACTGTATGTCATAGATCCTTTGATAATCAGTCTGGCATGTTCTAGTCCCAAGACAAGTTCTTATCCTTGTTAGAAATATGGATTAAAGTGGTTTGTAAATCCAAATCCCTCTCCACTTCTGAACACAGCCCTAGACCACACCACTGGATCAGAGGATCACTGACAGTTTGGCTTCAAGCTGTGCAAAGGTCCTGGGCTTCAGCTGTTTCTGCCTATTCGGAATTTCCCAGTGGGAAAAAATTGCAGCTGGTGCAACGTTTGCAAAGCCAGCTTCTCCACAAGCTCTGGAGCCCCATTTGGCTATAGAGGGTCTAGATAGGAAGATGATGAAGAGGACTAGAGAAACCAGAGCTCTGGTCTACACTGCCAGCCCTACAGGCCAGTGCAGTACTCCAGGGCCAGTGAGTGGCCTGGAGCCATTGCACTAAAGATGGGGAGTAGGTTATTGGCTCCTGGATGTGACCCCACATTGCCAGGAGGGAGCCTGGCCTCTAGTTTTTAGTATTAACCTAACAAAACAGGATTTGGATGTCTGCATTTCATTTCTTCTTCCTTCAGAGTATCTTGGGGTTTTTAAAACTATCTGTGGGTGTCACAGGAGTGATTTGGAGCAGCCAGGACTAGTGCTCTACAAGATGATGGTTGTGGGATTTGTAGCTGTTGGAGGAGACACGAGCGAGAGAAGGGCAAAGGGGAAATCTAGGGCAGCAGGAGGGTGGGAGTGAGTCACTTTGGAAGGAAGGCTTTGTTGATTGCACAGCTCTCTGAGAAGGGATGGTTCCAGCTTGCCAGTGGGCGAGGAGGAGCAGCATGCCTGTCTAATTGTCCCGTGCCTTGCAGCCTCGGGTGTAGGAGCTACAGAGGTGCAGTTGAACAGCTCTCTTTAGTATGTTGCCATGCAAGTGTCCTCAAGCCTGCTCCTAAACTACTTCCTCCAGTAAATGATTGCTGCTGGGCAGTGAGGTGTCTGCATGTGGAAGGGGTTCATCTTCCTGAGTGCAAATGCTTGAGCTCTGCTCCAAGTCCTGTCTTGTTACCCCTGACTCTTCCTGGTCTCTCAGCCCAGTTTGTTGTTTGTTCCCAGCAGTTGTCCCTGTGTTAGATGCCACATGCTTCTGGGTCTGAGCAGGTTTTAGCTGCAGCTCAGTGTGTGTGGTGAAATGGAGTGTAGCTCTCCTTTGATTTGCATGGTGTTTCCATGTGGGCACCTTGTTGAGGGGCTGGAGGAGTGTAGGGGAGCTGCTGTGTTCCTGAGCCATGCCTCAGTGCTGAAATGTGGCTGGCTGTGCAGCTGCCAGCTTTCCTAATCTGTCTGTGGCTGCTGAGTGCCCTGTGCCTAGCTCCCAACATTTTCTTTATGTGGGCTGGAGGAGCGATTTACAGCTCCTTGCCAAATCCTGACATAATTGTGTGTGGCAGCCGCAGAAGAGATTGCCAGGTTTACGACTAAGGCAAAGTTTCTTGTCTTTGTCACTTCCTGAGGAAACTTTGACAACTCTTCAGACTTTGGTGAAGGGAGGTGGTTTGCTGACTACCATCTAAAGTGACCTCCATTACTCCTTTCCTTCTGTTTTTGTTTATTACATTTTTGTGTTGTGACTCCATCACAGGACCAAAGGAGGTAGCATTGGAAGAGGCTCAGAGGTCATCCCTTGTCCCTAAAGCCCTTCTTATTCCTTACATATGTTTGTTTCCTCTGTCTTTAAAAACTCACAATTTACTCCCTGGGGTTATGTCCCAGAGCTTAACTGCTTTTCCTGTAGAAAGTTTTTCTGGAACATAGTGCCCAACTCTTCCCTGGTTGACACTTTGTTTCTTCACCCTTCTGTTTGTGCCTCCGTTTTCTTGCCTGCGTTCTGCTATCATGAAAATGCTGTCTGAAGCTGGTGAGCCTGCATTTGTAAAAGGAGTGACATTTCCTCTGTGGAAATTACACTGTGATACAGATGTATACACAGATCACTGGGAATCTTTTAGTTTATGTCTAAAATGTTTGTCATAGTCAGTGCTTTTATGGCCTACACGTCCCAGCACAAATAGGAAAGCTGCTGTTAAAAACAGAACAGCATCCCCCTGGCTGGGTTGGACCAGTTAAGGAGCTTTCTTGTCACCAGATATGTGCAAGGTGGCCTCCATGGAAGGTGAGCATGCTGCTGAAGACAGCAACGCTGCGCAGTGCAGAAGCCACGGGTGCATCAACAGCTGCAGTGTTGAAGCCTAAAACAGAGAGCAGAGCAAACAAAGAGAGTCATGAAAAGAGGAAGAATGTACTGATGAAGTAAATATGTGCCTTCTGTAATTTTGTCCACAAAAGTATCTTGTCTGAGAGAAGAACAGAGACTGCCAAGCAATTTTCCCCCCTATGTTAATGGTTCATCATTACCTAGTCATTCATTCTATTTTATTATGTAAACAAGTAGCCCTATCATGAGAGAAATTTTTGAGTTGTGATCACATGGCTGTCTGTCTTGTGAAGTCACTGGTTTGAAGTGTCCATCATTTCAGCCTTTCCATCAAAGGAGCCCTTTGATCTGTATCTCTTTGCTAGCCAGTTATGTTTTTGCATTGTAGTGAAACATCAAATTACAGGTAAAACTGAACAGTGATTTTAAGTCCTTGGAGAACTGAAGACAGACACATGGCTAGCTGAACTGCATATACCTGATTTTCTTGGGGAATGTTTTTTCTTTGTATTCTTCTTTGGTGAAGAATACCCTGAAATATGCACTTAATGTGAGCACATAGCACTACCATATTCCATTGCCCTGCTTTGCCAGTCAAAAGAAGCATATCTTGATACTAAAGGAGACTGGGACTGGTGATTTTGTTTTTATTGTGTTTGTCAATATTGCATAAAAATCCAGTTATACACCGAGCAAGAAAGGCCTGTTCTCTTGTATCAATAAAAAAGTGTCTTCAGAAGCCTAAAGCAGCTTTTCCATATTATTTTATAAGACATTTAAATAGCTACAATCAGATTTTTTTGCAATATAGACATTAAATATGTAGGTAAACAATTTCTCATAATTTGGAATTCAGGATTTCATGTTGATCTTGGCCCTATTGCTTTATAATGTATCTACAAAATTTTTTCTTTACTGATTTCTTCCAAGGGTATTGTGTGGGATTGCTCAGAAGAGTAGACTGGAACATCCTTCTAGGAAAAGGTATTGTGGAGGCCACACTCTGCTTTCGTTTCCAGTGGCCCAACCAAACTGGATTTCTGAGGAAGCAGAAGGAGGAATTTGAAGCAGATTTTAGTTTCAGTAGCAGCAAAGCCTCAAAGGGGAAGCTTGTCACTAATCATCTACTGGGTAGCAAAAGAGTACCCTGTGGTTGGTGCTTGTTGCTGCACTTCATGGGCTCCCATTCGCTGATAACCATCTCTGAGCTCCTATCCCATGCTTGTAACTTGCCTGTTGAATGAGTCCATGCAGTGACTGTCACCCACATGTCATATGCAGGCTGTAGTTCTACTGTTTTTCAAATTCTCTTTATATTTAGATTTCCCCAGCCCCATGCTTTTTTTGATTTCTGGCCAAAAAATTGGGAAACTTCTTGGTTTACAGTAGTTCTGGAGAAAAAAACTCCCACATTCTTTCTTTCTGCCAAAATAAGGAAGTTGAATGGTGATAAACTCAAATTTTTTTCATATAGTTGAGTGCAGTTTTAGCCCTACTCAGTGAAGTAATGCTGAGACAGACTATGTGAAGGAGGCAGAAACTTTGCATGCAAACAATACATGGGGAAAAGAAAAACCCTCTCATTTCCATCAGGTGGTTCCTTTTAACTAGCTTAAGTCAAGCCATATTAAAAGGCCATTTATAATGTGCATTTAAACTGTGTTTTCTGAAACTCTGGTTGATGGTAGGACTTGTTTCTAAGGTGATAATTTGATTTATTGATAGGATGTGTTGCAGGTACAGTGCAGTTGAGCTGCCCATGGGCAAAGGCCTTTGAGTCTGCAGGGCTTTTGCATGTGGTGGTGTTTATAAATTACAGTGCTGGTGCCTTTTAGTTGTGTTGGGTTGTGTCTGAGCTGGGTGCAGTGTGGGTGCTGCAGACTGCAAGTGCACATACAGGCTGGAGAGACCTATTCTTGACCCATTCTATCTAAAATTTCTCAAGCTAATTGCTTGTTTAGAGAAGCATTTACAGGGAGGCTGGAACCATAACTCTGCTGCTCTTGCTCTTTTGCCTCCCTGCTGCTCCTTCTTGCAAATGCCACTTGTCCAGTCATCAGGCTGCTAGACCCTCCCAGGACTGCTATTAGTCATGGATTTCCTGGCCACATCTCTCTTCAGATAAGATCAGGACAGGCACTTTTTTTTTTTCCATTTCCTGCAAGGTGGTTTTGAGGGGAAGGGAGAGGGGCGCATTGAAGTGAACACTTTGAAGTGAACTGCTTTAGCAGGTTTGCACTGTTAAAGAATGATGGAATGGTTTGAGTTGGAAGGGACCTTTAAGACCATCTGGTTCCAACCCTGCTGCCATGGGTAGGGTCACCTTCCACTAGAGCAGGCTGCTGTTGGCCCCACCTTCCCCACAGCTCAGGTGCTGCCTCAGAAAAGTGAGTGCAGGGCAAGGAGTTTCTTCTCAGCTTTGGGGGCTCACCAGCCTCCACTGATGTGGGGGCTGGTTTTGGAGCTGTGGTCTCCATCATGAGATCTGGAGCTTCCTCTGCTCATATTTTTCTCAAGGTGTTTCTGGGGCCAGCCAAGTGCCCAACACATGGTTAGAGGTACCTTCCAAGAGGGTTGGGAAAGGAGTTTGGAAGCTGGGTAGAGTTGGTCTGCTCACAAGCTACCTACAAGTCTTACCTCCATCCAGTGCTCATCACACCTATGGGTTAGGTCATTGTGCCAATGAGTTGGATCATCCTGTGTTTTTTAGAGAGAGCAGAGCAAGCCTCCAGTGCTTTGCTCCTTGTCATGTTCCCCACTACCTCCTGACTGTAGGCCAAGGGCAGCTGATGTGAATGTAACTCTGCAGAAGGTGTCTGGAGCTGCCGTGGGACACATGCGTCCAAAGTAAACCAAAATAAAAGATGTTTTTATTCTTACAGAGTTGTTTTTCTTCTCACTACATACCTTGTAGAGGCTGGGTAGTGGTGTCAAGGTCAAGGTGAAAGGAAATTTTTAAAATTCCATCTCAGTTTGTAGGATGCCAGGAAAGGCACACATTTCAGTTTTCTTCTGAAACATCTTGTACACCCTTTCCGTGAATGCTCGCCGTTTTGAGCCCCACTGCCAAAGGACAAATCCAAGCTTTAGGAAGCTGCCAGCGGAGGTGGATGGGAGGCCAGCTGGGAGCACAGCCTGTGGTGTACACATGTGTAAGCACATGCCAGTGGTTGATTTACGGTCTTTGGCCTTGCAGGGCTGTGCTGAAAGCCGAACAACAGGCAGTGGAACAAACGCTTTTTATTTTCGCTGGGATATTTTTAAACAGAAATGCTGGTTAGTGCACGGGTTTTATATTTTTTGCAGGCGAGGGTAGAGAAGTTATGGTTTTTCACTTTTTGTTTTGGCCAGGGTATGTTCTTATTTGGGCAACATGTGGAAGTGAATGTGCATGAAATCCAGCCACTAAATACTTAGTGTCCCTGAGTTATTGTTTCCTCCTTTGTCAGCAGAGTGACAGGATGCTGCGGACGTCACTGGGTGTCCTGGTTGGACCCCTCAGGGGACTGTAGTCCCTGCAGGGTACTATAAAAAACTGTAAATGATAAATATCAGGCTCTTACAGGAATTCACCTACAGTTAGGGGCTCTCTGAAGCAGATTCTCCTTCCCTTTAAAGCCTGTATACAGAGCCAAAATGAGTTACAAGAGATTCCTAAAGTGGGTTTAATTCTGAAAAAAAATTTAAATTTGGGGCCCATTCAATCTGCAGCAAACAAAACTTAAGTGTTGGTAGGATCTCATGGTTCATCAGCAAAGCTGTGCTTCTGGGTGACAGAACGTGTCTGAAGTCACCTGCATCTCTTTCCACGCTCACTGATGACCTGTGGGATACAACTGGAATAGCTTTAACCTTCTCTATCTTATGTTTGTAATTGGTAACTGATAACTCATCTCCAGTACTACTGTTGTGTCAATTCTCCAGATCTACCCATTTCTTCCTGTGAGGGAATTCAGTGGCAAGAAAGAATCCTTAGGTCAACATCTGGTGTGTGCCAGCAGAGAGAAGCCATACTGGGAACCTCCAGACTTGCCAAAGACTGATTGAAAAGAGCATTTTCTTGAATGTGGTCTGGTGTCACACCAAGGTTCAGCATGACTCTTGAGGCTTCAATTTTTAGCTACTTGATTTAAGGGGGCAAAAATATGTTATCACTATGGTCAATAGTTTAGGATTTAGAATGATATTGCAACTGAGATGTTGGAAGTGTTGGTAAACATACGGTCACAATTTTCATTTTGAGCATCTTCTACTATCCGTGGAAGCAAATACTAATTTTGTTTGCTTTAGGTAGTCTCTGTCAATAAAAAACCCTCAAACCACAAAAAAAGTGAACCTCTCACTGACTGATATACACCACTATATGCCTGTAAGGGTCCACTTCCACTTTGGTGGATGAATCTTGCAGCTGATAATTCCTGGAGGGGTTTAGGAAATGAGAAAGGGAGTATGTTCTTTCGTGAATAGGAAGCCCATTATCTATCTTTTTTTTTTCCTTATCCTTTGCATACTAAATATAAGTATTTCAGTGCCTATTTTAAGAATCAAAATAGCAACACTTGAAATATCCCTTCTTAAAGCTGATATGAACAGGAAGCCTCCAACCACTTTTAGGCCAGAAGTTATTCATGGTGCATAGTCCATGCTGACTTCAACTTTTCCAATACTGGATAGACAAGCTTCCTTTTAGGATATTAATTTTCTGAATGTGCTACAAACATGGGGGGTTTTGCTACATTATCCCTTACACCAGCAGTTTTCTTTTTTGAATGTTATTGCTCTTGTGAAAAATCCAAGGAAAGCTCTACTTTGTTATTGTCTTGGTTTTGTTAAATGTCAGTGAGGGAATTAAACCTTGTCTTCAAGTGTTATGACTCCAGCAGCAGAGTGTAGTTTATGGGAATAATCCTCACAATTGATTGTTCTGTCTTAAATTGATGTGGTTTTTTTTCTGCCTTGGATATTTTTGTTTATTTTTTTCCTGCAGAGTGTGCTTGAAAAGAATAAATGCATGCCAGGGCATTAGACAGACAGTTGGAGTATGTTTTATGTGACAAAAATGGCAGTTGGATAAAACCAGATAACATGAATTTGATTTGAGATTATGTTACTGAAACCCTAATCTGAGTAGCATCCTTGAGCATATATTTGATTCTGAGCATTAGGGTAATCCCCCTTCAGCAGAGTATCAGGGTACATCCTTCAGCCTTTGCTGCACGGGCTGAATTGAATCCCATGCTTAAAGCTCAGCATATGCTTTAATACACAGCTGAATGCACTGCTGTGTGGAGAATAAGATAAAATGTTTAGGTAAATTAGGTATTTGAGATTATACAGCTCATGAGTGATTCCTGTCATTTGACATTAAAGCCAGATAGAATAGCTGACATCTCCCTATTTTGTGGTCAGGTTTGTCTTCTCCCTTAGGCTGGTGTGGAAAATGGCAGAGAGAAAGCCAACCTTTGACACCATAACTCCAAATTTAAAGAGGTTGTCTGAAGGAGGGTGGTAGCCCTGCAGCCTAAAAAAGTTCTTCAGGAAGAGTTTATGACTAAAGAATGGTTTGGGTTGGAAGGGACCTTAAAGATCATCTCATTCCAGCCCCCCTGCCATGGGCAGGGACACGTTCCTGCAGACAACATTGCTCAGGGCCTTGAACACTTGCAAGGATGTGCAGATCAGTAGAAAAAGGGGTGTAGAAGTTGGCATGGAGGAGATTTGGAGGAACAGAGAATAACGGAGGAGGAGGAGGAGTACTGAAACTGTGAGACCAAGGAAGAACATGTGGGAGCGTTGTAGGGGGACTGGTGAGAAGGATTGAGGAACACAGAGGAGTAAAGTCAGGAGCAAGGGAAAGAGAAGCTGAGGATAGTAAAACAGAAAGTTAAACAGAGCAAACCAACAAAAGATAGTAGAAATAATAACATGGGGTGAAAAAACCCTGCCAACTTCTCCCTTGGTTTTTAGCCTTCAGTTTCCTTTTAAATTATTTTAAAACCCTGACTTTGTCTTAGTGCTTTTTCATTTGTGTTTCGAAACACTTTTGGCCAGTGGAGCCTGCAGAATTGTTGCTTGCATTGCTTTAAATTCAGCTGTATATCTCAACCAGTCAAAACCACTGTCACAGATGTGACACAGGGAAGTTTTGGTGGGATCTCATTGGCCAGTTGATATCTCTTCCTCAATCCCTGTACCTGTTGTTCTGCCGTGTCTGCGATCTATGGGAACTTTGGAGTTACTTCCATGTAGTCCCAAATACTCAGGCTGTGACACTGGAAGTGTTTAGTATCCAGACAGTCTGTCTTCAGGGGGACTCCTCAGCACCTCCTGTGGGGCTTTTCCTACTTTGGAGGGAAAGATGAAATGCACTCCTTCTACCCCTTTGTCCTTTGAGGAGATGTCCTTAAATGTACTAAACTCCATGGTTGAGCATTCCATTTGAAATGTCCCCAGCATGTTTTCAGTTGAGATCCGCAAAGTCTACACACTTTTGACCATTTCTGGTTCCCAGTTTATGAGTGAAAATGAGAAAAAATGATCAGGTGAATAAAAACTTCCTTCTGCAAGTCAGTTGTAAGTTAGATACTGGTCTCCTAGTTATTTTTGTGATGGAGAGAAGAGGGTGCCTTAACAGTAAGAGCAACAAAACCTGGTTTTCCTTAAGGGCCTTTCCCTAAAAAGTTGAATTTCATGGCACTGGTGTTACCAGCTTTTAGAAGTTGCTGCGTTTCATTCCTGATGAAATCAACAGGAGGTGAACACATTCAAGAAGTCAACTGCCTAAGGGCTACAGCCTTGCACTGATAATTTCTCCAATTTGTGAGCCTGTTTGGTGCAGATAGCTTTAGGTTTAGTAACTTCACAGCAGCACACAGTAAATCCACAGATAAAAAACTCAGCCCTGGGTTTTATTATACCATGCTTGCTGTTATCTCTTCTCTTTGCTTGCATGAGTGATAGAGGGGAAAGCGCCAGGTGGGTCTTTATATGACGCTGTTTAAAATAAGTGGTGATGTTTGCTGTCTTAGGGAAAACTTTACATCCTGACAGCAGGTGGAATGAATATGAAATCACTACTAATTGAGGTTAATTAAACCTAACAATTGGGTGAAATATTTCTTAACACTTATTTAGGTAAACTTTTGATTGTCCATTTCCCATCCTGCACATGAATTCAAGAAATGAAAACCACCAGTTTCCAGGATTTTAAGCCTCTCCTTCATGTTGCCGCCTAATGTCCACATGGATGCATAGTATCTACATGTCATTTGCAGTTAATTGTAAATAACAAATAATGGCAAATTTCAGAAACTCTCGACTTGTCCCCTTCCCCTGATACCCCCTGCAGCAGAAACTTGTTTTATTGTGTCTGGAAGGTTGATGGAGGTGGCTTTCCAAAGATTGGCAAATTGTAAAAGCCGCTGGCATAAAGAGGGTGCTCCTAGCAGCTGGGCAGCCTTTAGGCTGCTGAAAAAGGAGACCAACTCTCACCTTAGATGGTCACCAGAGGCTGCTGATTTTGCAGGTTGTTGTATCAGCTAAAAGGAACTGATAATCAGAGGCAGAGTCTCTGGCAATAAATCCAGGTAAGAAATCCTTAGTTCCTGTCCCACCTTTGTGCCGTTTCCTGACCCACTCCAGGCTGATGATGTCCAGCTGCCTTTGGCCAGTAGAGACCAGTGGAAGAGTTATTTGCTTCTGGTTGTTGGTAGGTGACATACCCAGTCCCAGGGCTCTGCTAATTTGGAGCAAAGATCCTTGGCCATGAGGCTGGTTCCTGTTTGTGAGAGGAAATGTGCATCTTTATAGCTGCCCCCTGAAACTGCCCTCTTCCTCTCTCTTGCCTGTTGCTGCAAGGGAGAAGGGATTGGGCTTTCTTGTCTCCAGGACTGAAGTTTTCAACCAGTGTTTCAGTTGGAACTCATAATTTAAGTGGCCTTTTTTCTTCCTCTCTGCTATGAAATGCGGTAACAAGTTGCAGGTGGGACAGTTACAAATTGGGATGAGTAAGTCTGAGCATTGAATTTAATAGCACTTATTGAGCTTGGTTGAACAAATTTGAAGGTAATTGAGCCCTTTTACAGTTTTTCCAGGCAATTGCTGGACAATTTTTATACTACTGAAATAGCAAGCTGAACAAAAGAGCCATTTTGTCAGATGCTGTGGTTGATGGGAATATTGTTGCTTGTGTAAGAGCCACTGCCTTCATTTAATAAAAGAAAATGACCTGATGCTTGTTGGCAATCTGCAATGTGAAATTATAGTGTTTGGATTGGATTATCAATTTCAGGCTGGTTGGAAGATTTTTGATATCTTCTATGTTGGGACAGGAATATTAATTATTTTGTTTTTGTATTTACTAGGTGACACTAACAAGCCTGTATTTCTAAATCATGACCCCTAATGATAGAATTTGACAATGAAAAGAGTAGGGTGTTGGAGTATGAACAGCAACTTATGTCAAACAGCAATTCAAGTCAAAGATTATCTTCTCATCATACCAGTATTTTGAAAGTGGCAGATGTTACAATATATGTGGGGAAGGTTCACTTAAGAAAAGAATTTGGTTTGGAAAGAACTACACAAAATTTTTATCCCATTTTTTTGCTGGCAAATTGTACTTGAAAACAACATTTGTCAGGATGCTGTTGCTTAATGTGTTTACTTAACTGTGAAAACCTCAGGTTATTTATGCATGTTGTCTGAAAACTAAATTTAGTTTCTGTGATCACTGCATTGCACAATGGTGATGAAAGATATTTAAGCAAATTGTTATGCTGGTGTGTATGCATATGGCCAGTGGAGATAAAACCCCTGCAATCAATACTCATTATCACTGACAATGTGAGGTACAGTGACTTGTATGTTACTTCCCTTACCTAATTTTTCAACTTCAGAGACAATTATGAGGATTTCTAAGTAGGAACTATTCACACATTTGTTACTGTATCTTTAAATAGGAATTCCTCTGCACGAGTAGTACTACATCAAGTGGATTTTTGTGACTCCATCTGTGTTTTGAGATAGGGCAGGTAGGAAAGGGACAGCAGCATGCAGATGTTAAATGTCCCAAATTTGTCTAGAAAATTAACTCTGACCATTGGAATTGCCAAAATCCAGGTATTACTATCAATAAAATTGCATAGGCATTGAAGCAGAATCTGCAGTTTCAATTTATTTTAGCTTTATTTAGCTCCTCCCTGTTTGAGGTTTGACTTGCTGGAGTGATCTGTGAAGTTTGCTTTTAGTTCCTGTTTTGTTGGTGTTGGGAGTGGGGTAAAGCAGGGCCCATTTCTCATCCTCACCTGCAAAATGAAATGGTGAACATTGGAGAGGTCATACTGAAGTGTCTGTGGTGGAGCTCAGATGGGAAATCAGCAAGCTGGCAGCAGGGAGATGTCATTAGGGTGAGCTAGGATGGTAGGAGAACACCTCAAACATGGTTTGAGGTTCCTGAGGGAAGCTGTGGGTGCCCCATCCCTGCAACTGTGCAGGACCAGGCTGGATGGGGCTTTGAGCAACCTGATCTAGTTGAAGGTGTCCCTGTCCATGGCAAGGGGGATGGAAATAGATAATCTTTAAGGTCCCTTTCATCCCAAACCATTCTGTAATTCTATGATTCTGTAACACACTTACCACTTGGAAGGTACCTGTCAGGGTGGGTTTAGTGGGTTTGTCTTCTGGTCTGTGTTATGCCATGGTCAGGAGGATCCTCTGATCCAGTGCTCAGTAAAAGGCAATTAGAGGTGTGATTCTTGTGTGGAAGATAGTGACTCCATGAAGTCCCACAACTGTGGTCTCCTAAAAATTAACCCAAAAGTTTCCCCTCTGCAGCATACAGCATTGTTGATACTGTGCAGGTTTGGGTGGGGTTTTTGTGGGTTTTGTGAGGCTTTTCCTTTCTTTGTTCATTAATACAATAAATTAATTGTGGGATAGGGGCATTCCTTTGAAGCTGCCTTTGCCACATTCACACTACCCATTGCCGCACAGGGCTCCTCAAGGTGGTCCCAGCAGTGGGAGATGCCTGTGATTCCAAGGGAAGGTGCTCAGGCGCTCTTCTTTCCCTCTCAGTCTGCCTCACCTTTCTAGTTCTTGCAAGTTCACCCTGCTGTCCTCTTTCCTTCCCTCCCCAGGCTTTAGGCTCCCAGCTCACTCGAGTGGAGTCAGTGTCCCTTCCTCCTGCGCTCCAGTCTCAGCGTGGCCAAGCGGAGCCGGTTCCCTGCTCCCGCAGCCCCAGGAGTCAGCAGGTGGTGCTATTGCCCAGGGAAATGCCCTCCGTGCGCTGCCCACAGCCCAGCCCTTGCTGAGGGGCTCGGTGGGCTTGGTTTTGTGATGGAGCTTGCTTTGGTGGGCAGCTGGGTCAGGGGCTGCCAGGGGTTCTGTTTCTTGCCACGGGTTCAGTCTTGAGACTGTTCTATTGATGCAAAGTTGTTTCCTGTGACTTAAGCAGCCAGTGCCTTGTTTGACAGTGAGGTCCCCCAAAGGCTGGACTGCTTCTGGATAGTTTGTGCAGAACTCAAAAAGCTCAAAAAACTCAAAAACTCAAAAGCTGCTTCACTGTAGTGTGGAGCATAAGTAAGTCTCATTAATGATATCCTCAGGCTTTGTACTGTTTGGTCCCTGTGCAATCCAGTGGGAGGGATTTTTGCTCATTCATTGGCATGTGCTGCTTGTCCAAAAGAGATTTGTGTGTGTGTGACCCTTCAAAGGTGCTCCTCTTCTTTCTCCTTTCATCCTCTCATCTTATTAGCCAGCCAGATTGATACCACCTTATTTGCAGCTGGTTTTTGTAGAGATTGTGCTCCTACTTGAAACTGTAGAGGCAGTTCACAACATGGAGTTGAACATCTTAAATGAATAGCCAGTGCCCCCAAAAGCCACAATTTGAGCTGAAAGAATGCAAATAAACACCAAGTTCCTTCTTCCTTTTCACCAGGCTAAGCAATTCTCTCTCCACAGCCGCCCATGCCACATGCTGAGAAGGGCATAAGAAATTGATTGAGATTCTGCTCTTTGATTTCAATTTAAAATCCCCCATTTCTCTTGGCAGCTCAGCTGCTGTTCTGAATTTGATAACTTGTGTGCAAAGGGGAAGGAAAGGTGTAAGAAAAGACACAGGGAATTAGCTGGGAATTTGATGTGGGGAAGCAGTTTTTAAATAATATTAGCAACAATCAAAGGCTGTTATCTTTGCTGTCCACGCTCACGGTGGCATAGCACTGTGGTTAGCTTGCTCTTTGTATAGTAACATGCAGCAATTAAGCATAAACAGTGGAATTGGATTATGGATTTGGGTTTTGGGTTAGTTTTTGTTTGGTTGTTTTTTTTTTTACTAGAGTAGGTGAGCTCTAAAAATAGTGTGAAGCAGAGGTAGGTTGGCTGCAGTGTTAATTTTATTCCTGAAGAATAGGTCTGTTGTCCCTTTCCCTCTACAGCCCCCTTTCTCATATATCAGGATTGCTTTATATTCCTGTGTCAGCTTCACAGACAAAAGAGTTGGCAGGTTGTGGAAGAGCAGCAGGTCCTGGAAGAGAAAATATGCGGCAGACACGTGGAATACTTTGTTGGGGCAATGAGTATCACTCCAGGCTGGGGCATGACAGATTGAGAGCAGCCCTGCTGAGAGGGACCTGAGGATTCTGCTGGATGAGAGGCTGGGCATGAGCTGTCAGTGTGAGCTTGCAGCCCAGAAAGTCAAACACGTCCTGGGCTGCATCAAAAGCAGCGTGGCCAGCAGGGCAAGGGAAGGGATTCTGCCCCTCTGCTCTTGTGAGACCCCACCTGCAGGGCTGCATCCAGCCCTGGGGCCCTCAACACAGGAAGGACATGGATGTGTTGGAGAGAGCCCAGAGGAGGCCACCAAGATGATTAGAGGAATGGAACATCTCTAGTACAACAAAAGGCTGAGAGAACTGGAATTGTGAAGAGAAGAGAGAAGAGAGAAGAGAGAAGAGAAGAGAGAAGAGAGAAGAGAAGAGAAGGCTTCAGGGTGATCTAATTGTGGCCTTCCAGAACCTGAAGGGAGCCTACAAGAAAGATGGAGAGGGACATTTTATCATGTGTAAGTGGCAGGACAAGGATGAATGGATTCAAGCAAAAAGACAATATGTTTGGATTAGATATTAGGAGGAAGTTTTCTGCTGTGTGGGTGGTGAGGCACTGGAACAGGTTGCCCAGAGCTGTGGATGCCCAGTCTCTGAAAGTGTTCAGGGCCAGGCTGGATGGAGCACTGAGCAACCTGGTATATTGAAAGATATCCTTGCCCATGGTAGGTGGGTTGGAGGCAGATGATCTTTAAGGTCCCTTTCTATGATTCTGTGATTCTTAAGGCTGCAGCTGTGATTCTCCATGCCATCAACCCAGCATGAAGAGCTTGGAATTGGAGCCCTAGTGATGATAGCAGAATAATGCCAATTATCTTGGAAACACTCTAGGAAAGACTTTGGTTTTATATAATATTACATGCATGGATATGTCAATGTCTCTGGCAAAGTGAATCTTTGCTAGCATTAGCTGCAATATAGAATTAGCTGCTCTTCAGTCTCTCTTATCTCTGGCCAGGCACATTGCTTTGGTAGGATGAGAAAGTGCTTTTGGCCATCAATGCTTGATTTTGTACTTTATGGTATGGTGTTGCTTGTGATCCTTGGGTATGTCTTTGACAAAAGTAGATAGTTGAAGAGATTGTAATTAATATTGCAATCTATGAGTGAGGCAGGGATAGAAATACTCTTTTTTATCTATAAGAGAGAAAACGGATGTGGCAAAATATTAAAGAAAGCATAGTTGAAACTTGGGCATTAGAGGTTTTTGTAGTTTCTGAAAGATGACTGGGCTGGGATCTGGTGGAGAGCAAGGGGCCTGTGACTACAAAGAGACTTGCTAACTCCAAAGAAGCCTACAGATAGCAGGACCGGTTGTCTGGATTCTCTGCATTCTCTGGCTCCAGGTATTGCAGATACTGGAGCAGCTATGCAGGCCTGAGTTTAATTCCACAGGAAGATGTGTGCAGGATGTGTGTGGAAGGAAACCACATGCTGAATAATCACACTGGTAAGGGTGCCAAAACTGGTAATGCAGCAGGCATTTGGCTTTGGGGACTGGCTGGGAACAGAGGTGGACAGGGCTGTAGACTCCTTTCAGCTCTGAGGTGAAGCAGATGGTCATTTGCTGTACCTGTTTTGCAAATGGATGTGGACTGAAGGAAAACAAACCTAGAAAAGGGATCAGATGACGTTTTCCATTCAGAGATACATTGGATTTCCATGGCAAGGCTTTGGTAGTGGCGGGGGGTTGCTGGGGTGGAAAAGGTGGATGCCTCAGGGAAACTGTGACCACATGGAAAATTGATGCAGGAGGAGGCTCCTGCCAGGACCTATAGACCCATGAAAAGAGGAGCCCACACTGGAATAACTTTGCTGGCCCACCTTGTTACTCCATGGAGGACCCACACTGGAGCTGTGTGTGCCTGAAGGATTGCACCCCATAGAAGAGTCCTGGAGCAGTTTGGGAAGAACTGCATCCCATGGGAAGGACTCACATATGGGCAGAAGAAGAGTGTGGGGAGTCTTCCCCCTCAGGAGGAGTGAGGGGCAGAGACAATTCTCTGGTGAGGAGCAGTAGAGAAATTGGAGTGAAGTTAAGCTCAGGAAAAGGGGAAGGGTATGGAGGAGGTGTTTTAAGATTTAATTTTTATTTTTCATCATCCTACTTTGATTTGATTGGCAATAAATTAAATTAATTTCCCCATTTCAAGTCTATTTTGGCCATGGCAGTAGTTGGTGAGTGATCTCTCTGTCCTTATTTCAATCCACTGGGTTTTTGTTATATTTTTTCTCCCTTGCTCAGCTGAGGGACTGATAGGATGACTTTGGTGGGCACCTGGTTTCCAGCATCAGCCCACCACAGGAGGCCAGATACATTAAGCCCTGACTGGCAAATGTTTTTCTGTTTTAAAACAGCCAGTAGAAATCTGCAGGTGGTATTGAAGATGCATATAAATACCAAACAAATAAACTCAGTGCTGACTATCTCTTAAAGAACTTAAATAGCTCTTTGTTACTGTACTGTCTGAATGCTTTAGAACTATCTCTGTTTTACTTCCCCACAGTGCTGTTGCAAGGTAAAATCAAATACGTATTTTCATATAGCAGCTAGTGAGCTGAGAACAATAGAGCCAAGAATTACTGTGCCAAATGCAGTCCTTGCAGCACTAGGAGGAGGGATTGCATTCTGATACAACAGGACTGACCTGATTGTGGGTAGAACAAGTGCTGCACTTTTGTGTGTTGAGGATGTTGATATAATTCTAATGTGCTCCAGAGGAAAAAGTCTGATTCTGTAGCTAGTTTTTGCTCTGCAACAGCAATGTTGGCCTGAAAGCAATTAGAAATTATGTGTAAGGCTTTTTACTGTGTGGGAGTTGGCATAGGTCATCCTAACTTAGTGGGAGTAATGTACCAAGTGACTTAAAAGACACCTTTACTACCATTATGAGTTTAAAGAAGGGAATGCAACAAAGGGAAATGCAAAAAGGGATTTTCATGTAAAGTTCACACAGGGATAGGTGACTAGAAGAACTGCGGTGGTTCCTACTGAAGTGAGACACTGCAGAATCCAGCCAGAGTAAACCCACCAGAGAAGGCCAGTGGTGGCCATCCTCCTCTCAAAACAGAGTTGCAGTGAGATCCATGTGTTTGTGCTGGGATCATGGGCAGCTGGGTTCCAATATTCAGTGTGAGTGTTGTTCATTTGGCAAGTACTCTTCACTCAGGAAAGAGCACGACAGCAAAATTACACTTCTGAGAGCCAGCTCTGGTCCTAGTTCTTCCTTTTCAAAAATTTGCTTTGCAGATGAGTATCTCCCAGATCTTTGCAGAAATTCCTTGAAGATCACTGGTGGTATACAGCCACAAAATTTTAATTTGGAATTTACAGAAATCATTAGTGTCCTGGATGAGATGCCTGTATTTTGACTGCAGAAGTGAGGCTTCAGAGCGCCTGTACCTGCATCCCTGTGGTTCAGGCTGAAGCCTCAGGCAATTTTGTCTTGGTGAAGCAGCTGAGAGCCAGTGTGTGAGTCTAAGAGCTGCTCTTGTATTTTCATCTGTGCAGTTGTGCAGTGATAGCTTTGCCCACTTGATACATCTTGCAGATGGAAAAACTGAATAAAGGCGGGGAGCTTTTTTTTTTCTTCCTAGACACCACTCCAGAGTGCATGGCTTCATTTTCCCTGGGACAAGCCTGACACTTGGCAGATTCAATCCAGTCCCAGGGGTGTCTCTGAACCTCAGTCTCCTGCAAGGTATTTCTCCTTACAGCAGTGTTTTCAGACAACTGAAAGTGATACCCAAACACAGGGAAGGGCGAAGGATGTGTTTAAGGATAGCGTAAAGTTTATTGGGCAGAGTAATTCTTGGATTAAAATACTGCCCTTGGAAACTGCCATCAGGAATCTGTTGTGCATAACTCTTCCTTCTATGTTCATACAGTTGATAAAAATCCAAAGGCAGTTTCAGATGCTCTTCAAGCTGCCTGTCACAGCCTTCCAGAGCAGCTGTAAGTGGATTAGTAAGACATGGAAAGTATTGCAATGCTACCTGCATTTGATCAGCAGAGTAATGATTAAAATGTTGAAGGCAGGCACAGAGGACTAAAGCAGGCTGCAAATTGCAAAGCTTTAATTTATTTTTCAGCTTGTTGGTTTTTTGCCTCCACTGGAATTTAAAAGACAGCCATAATCCTGTGCTCAGCCTTACTGTGTCACATGCCTTTGGGTTAAGAACTGGCAACCCTGAAAGCATTCAAAATGCAGGTTGGGTGTCTCAGTGCTGCATGCCAGACTGTGCCCGAGGAGTGGCATTCCTCCTGGACACCAGGCTTGACCAGAGCTGAGCTTACATTTCTGCTAAAGCCCAGTGATACTTTACAGCCCAGGCCCTGCAATTTGTTTGATGATAGCTAATGAAATGCAAACCATTTAGCAGCTCTGAGATGCGATTACACTGCTGTGAATTTTCAGATTCCATCAAAGTCCTGCTGAGGGTAATGGGAATGGGCCAGGGTGATTCAACTGTAAATCAAAAATGAAAGCCTGGCCAATTCTGGCAGTGGAAAGAAGAGCTGTTCAAATGTGCAGAAGCTGATTTGCCAAGTCAAAACCAGCTGTGCTTTACAGAGCTACTGGAATGAATGGTCTCTCTGCATTTGTATTTTTTTTTGTGACTCATTGATTATTTTTCTTCCCCTAAAGTTTAAATCCTGTCTTTCTACCTCAGGTTTGCCTGGCCAGTTGCAAAGGTTTTCAGAGCCTGTTTTTGGTATATGAAATACTAAATACATTGATAATGAAGGACAATGTTCTCCTTTTTGGTAACTTCATACCAATTAAAGTGTATTCATCTGTACATCTTTAATGCCTCAACAGTGAAAGCTCTGCTCAGAACATGACAGGGACCTCTCCTTCCTCTCTGCACTAGCACTGGCAGGAATCAAATCAGTGTTACAAAAAGTGGAATCTAACTTGGGAAATCTTGAGCATAAACTGGCTCCTCTGTTATTTTTCAGTTAGGGATGAATCAGCCAAGAGTTGTCCGGTGGTGTGAATATGTAACACGGAGCCAGGAATTATTGCTTCTCTTAACAATGAGGAGCAGCCAGCTTCCTCTCTGAGCAAATCCTCTCCTCCCCACCCAGGAGAGTGGGACAGCTTTTTGACTGCACCCCAGTTCTGTGTATTTCATCAAACCTGGGGTTTTTTTGTTGTTTTTATTTTGTTTTGTTTTTTGTCTGAAGGAAGACAGAAGGTGCTGTTATCTCACTGGATGGTACACCAAGAGAATTGTTAAAGACAAATTTGACCACAGATGTTTCTGCACTCTGTACTTAATTGTACTTCTTGATGCTGACCAGTCTGGAGAAAACTTCAGAACAGCTTGCTGGTTGGCTCTGGTGCTCTCGAAACCCTGAGTTCCATCAGTGTGAGCAGCTTTGTAATTCCAGCCCTATACCTGGTAAAAAAGCTTTGCCATGAGAGGCTTCCTGGGGGTTGCACTAAACCAACCCTGACTGCATTGGTTGTGCTCTTTTTCTTCTGATCAGGGATCCTCAGTGGAAGGGTTCAGCCACCAAACGCTTGTGGTGCCTTTGCTCAAGTTAGGGTGGTTGGTTGCTCAGCTTTTGGGGAGCCTGGCACAAATGGGTGCTGAGGAGC
>NW_005054350.1:4943175-4944870 GCF_000277835.1 Geospiza fortis | reverse complement strand
GCTGAATTTGATGGAAGCCACATGAGCTGTGGGATCAGTTTCTGGCATGTGGGAAAGGATAAAGATTTGTCAGGTCCAAATGTTTCTCATATTATTACTGAAATAACATCTTTGCCTGGGGATTTTTGGACACTTAGTATTTATACCCTCCAGGTTGCTAGGGCTCATTCTTCTTTTGATCTGTAAGACTAACTCATATTAAACCCTGTCAGATTTAATGAGACCTGTCTGTAGCTGATGTCTCAGTGACTCTTAGTTATTTTGAGGAATGTTTTGAAGGGACCGGCATTTTTAATTTTTAAACATTTTTACAAATTCACATTGTAAATCTGATTGAATCCTGGCTTTGTCTAAGTTGATGAGAAGACTTCCTTTTGAAGGAGCTGTATGTGGGATCCCTATTTATACAGAGGTCAGTTCTCCATTGCTTCTTAATGCAGATTTTTGTGCTGCCTGTCTCCAGGGTGTCTCAACCTTCCTTTAAAGCTGAAATGGGAAGTTAGTCATGAGATCCGTGGTGGTTACAAGCCAGATGTTCTTTTTTTCTTTTTTTGTCCTTACTTTGCAAGTAGAAGGACAGAAGGCAGTTTCTTCAGCGTGTTCATTCTTAGGGTGCCATTTCCTCGTGTGAAGTGCTGTCTAGTGTTCTTGTTTTGTTTGTATTTTCAGAATCCTAGAGTCATAAAGGATTTTTGTAAGGTTTATCTTATTTAACACATATTTAGGAAGCCCTGTCTGTTAACATAGCAGAGAAAGACTCTGCATAGTCGAGACTAAAAAAGCTCTTGCAGCAGTGTGCATGATTATAGGGCTGCTGTTTAGTCATCAGTCATGGTATGTGTGGATTTTTTTTTTTTTGTGAATCCAACATTTATTCAATTTCAGAAGTAGAAAAAAAATTACACGAAGAGATTAGTTTAGTCAGCACAATAGGGCTTGACCCTCACTCTATTAAAAGCTATTATAATATTAAGGCTACAGACTAACAGCCTAATCAGGGATGTGTTTACAGGGACTATAGCTTCCTCTGGTTTGGAAAAGTGCTTGGAGGACCAGGCCCTATGTGCAAAGATATAAATGAGACATCCAGATTTAAATTAAAGTACTCAATTTTTCTGCATTAGCTTTTTCTGCTGGGATAAATGTGTTCGGAACAATAGACAGAGGAATATACCAAATGCCTATTTGTAATGGGAAAATGGTTTTCCTTTTTAATATATTGCTCATATTTTTCTGCTTGCTTTTTTTTATCTCCCTGTAAGCTGCTGCAAATCAGCCAGAAGCAGCTCAGTTGTTGCTTGCCTGCAAATGAGTTGCCAGCATCCTGTAATGCTGCTGGCTTGAATCTCCTTTACAGCAATGAGAGCCGAGGAGAGCCAAGTGGGGTGGTTCCTCAGGAGCAGGAGTGTGGGTGGAGGCACTTCTGTGGCATTCTGCTCTCCGTTCTGGTGCTCTTAAAATCCTCACACCTAAATCTACCAGTAAGGGATTTTGGAAGAACAGAGAATGTGTTTTCCAGGGTTAAACATTAAAAGTCTGGAATTAGTCATGCTTACATTGGTTCCTTATATTTATCAGAAACATCTGATACAGTTTCAGGTTTTTTAATCCTTTTTGCTGACCAGGGGAGATTCTGAAGCTACAGCTACTTATTCTGGCAAACTAATAGTGGCTCACTTACTGTGAATTACCTGC
>NW_005054350.1:4889984-4942480 GCF_000277835.1 Geospiza fortis | reverse complement strand
ATTCCTGCTTCTTTCCTTCCTCCCTACCCCACCCACTTTGCTTATCTTGCTACAATGTGGTTTATAACTGATATTTTGTAAGTATGCTAGGAGGTTTATGAAGAATTAAAAGAATAAAGACCAAAACCCTGTAGTTGGTTCCTTGAGTGATTCTTGAACACCTTGGTTCGCAATAATTATTTTATATTTATTAATTTCTTGCCGCTTCTTTCCTGGATTGGTATGCTCTTGATCGTGATGAGTCAATGACTGTAGTGCTGAAGCCCTTGGGTTTCCTGTGGATGAGGATTTTCCCAAAGAATTGCAGGATCTCTTCCTTGAAGTGCAACGTAACTCCTGAGGGCATCTTCTCAGTTTCTGAAACTTATCCAATCCACTCTGCTCAGTGCCGCCGTGACCTTTTGCATAAGCCAAGATGTCATACCTTTGTATATATTTGATGTTATATGTACATCAACATCAGGTAAAACAAAACAGAAAAACAGATTAGAGGGTGTAATAGCAGAACTTTGAGAACTGGAAAAATAAATCTTCTGTATGCCTGAATGTTACCCAGGCATGTGGCTTGATAAATCTGCAATAATCCTTTGAAGAAAAAAGAACAAAACAAGGGAGATCATCCCCATCAGATGTTAGAAAAATAGGTTTGTGTAGAGAAAGACCATATAGTAAAGTACAAAGCAGATGGTTGCAGGAAAAGTTTATACAGCCTTAGCAAGGAGGTTCAATATCAATGCACTGCTGAGAAAAAAACGCTTTTTCTACTTCTTTGAAGCAACAACTCTGCTTTCCTTGTCTTCTGTGAGAGACTTCAAAGATAGTTCCCTGTTGTTGGTAAAAGTTAAGGTCTCTTTAGCTGTTTTCAAGTTGTTGTATAATGTTCATACGCCATGATTTGCTTTGCTTTCAGGCAGGTGAATGTCTTGATTGATGGGTGTCAGTACAGTTTTCAGTAACATGGACTGTTACACTGTTGAAGTCGTTTTAAATCCCATGATGGATTATCACTGCCTTAAGTAGGAAGCTTTTTCTATTTTACTTCCTTCCCCTCTGTGCTCTAATTATACTCTGGTAGGTGGTGGTTTGCATACTCCAGGCAACAAAAGGGAAGCTGGGAGTGCTTGTTTCAAGGGAACCCCCCTGGTGCAATAAAGTGCCTGGCTCCTGGAAAGCACCAGCCACTGGCTGCAGCAGTGCTCGTCCTAGGAACAGGATCACTCGTGGCCCAAGTCCATTGGTTTCACTCCAGTTACTCCAGGGGGATCTTTATCCCTCTTGGTAGTGCAAGCAATCCCAGGAGCAAAGTGTAAGAAAGCCTTTAAACTTCTGGAGGGCTGTTGGTGTGCCTGGCATATGCCTAAGTTTGACTGTGCTCATTGTGAGATGTGAAAGCAATAGAAACAGGTCCTTTTAGCGTTATCATGAAACATTAGTAAGAGCCACGAACTGAAAGATGAAGAGGTTCCAGGAAAATGAGCTAAGCTTTAATCCATGCTTGTGGATGTCATGTCTCTGCCAGAGACCCTGGCTCCTCTTGTAATTGCAGTTGCCATTCTGAGTGACTTTGTCAGGGGAGCTGGGGGAAGCAGATGAATCTGAAGCATCATTGGGTCACCAGAGTCAATGTCTAGTTTCGAACACTGTGGCAGAAATGCTGTCCCCACAAGAGAGAAATGTAATTCCTTGCCACCAGTGGGTGGTAATTCTAGTTTCTCTACACCATTTAAAATCTGGAAAAATAATTAGATCCTCAATTTCATGGCAGAGGGATTTTTTAATTTTATTTTTTTTAGCGTGTTCTGCCACCCTGGTGTAGTAATTATACAGCGATGTCAGCTGGAATCGATAATGAAGGCAAAATTTGGGAATAGTAACAGGATGTGTTACTGCTATTGATCAAAGGCTACAGGGCTGTTTTTAAACACTGCTCCTCTCTTTGATCTTTTTTTCCTATTGATTGAACAGAGTAGATAAACAACTGTCTGTGTAACATGAGCATTTATTATGGCTTTTAAGCTGACTAAGGACAGCTTTGAATTAAATATGAGAGTTTAAATGATGGTTTTCTAATAAGTGCTGTCCATAAAGACTGGTGTGACAATAGAGTTTCATGTAAGCATGGTGGAAGGAAATGTAAATAGAGGCATTCTTTTTCTTTCTTACTCAAAAAGAAGATAACATATTGCAAAATTGATTATAGGAGAGGCAGAAGTGCTATTTTTAATATGTAGTTATGTGTGGGCAAAAGCTGCTTTTCTATTTTTTTAATAGAAAAGTTATGTGTGTTTTGCTGTTAACAAACTCTATTGTCTTATCTTGGCATTTTTCAAGAGTGTTTTGTAAATTAGTCATCTTAAAACGTGGATACAAATGGAACTACCAAGTACAATCTGGTAATTCTGCAATCACTTCAATGAAATTAATAGAAAACTTTCCATTGACTGTTTAATGAGTTAGATTGGACCCTGGGCTGTCATTGTTAATGTCTTGGAAAGGTCAGTATTGATTTCCTGGCATCCTTTTGTCTCTAAGGAGGCTCTTTGCAATTCTGTGGAAGACACAGCGATAATGTTACTCCTCTTCCTTGATAATTCCCTGTATAATTTAAGTTCTACCTACCATCCAAGGCTTTGGGCAAAAACAGACAGACTGAAAAATGTTGCGTTTTAGGGAAGTTGTTTATATCTTAGGTGCCCAAATAATATTTCTGCATAATTTCAAATTTTCTCCTGCTGCTTCAGGTTATTTTGAATTTTATTTTAGTATTGTACTGCTGTTATTTTTCCCTGCTGATTTGATATGTTGAAAGAAAAAAAAGACTCTTCCTGCAAATGGAATCAGCCTGCCATGTTGCAGTGCAGAAAGTAAGCTGTGTTGCCTTTAAAGTAATGCACTGCAGACCTCTAGCATGGCATGCACAGGGAGAGCTGCACATCCCTGGGGATCCAGATCTTTGCATTCCTACCTTTTCAAAACCACCCAAAGCCTCTGCAAAGTTTCCACTAAGTGGGCTAGTTTGTCTTGCCATGAAAAGGTTATTTTCACTAACTCAGTGCTGTCAGTGTGCTGAAATGTTGGTGTTATTAGTCTGTTTTGGAAGCTTGCTTGGGCTGGCTGTGCAACAGGCCTGAATGAAATTGTTTCTCTGGCTGTGCCGTGTAATGCGCCGCATGTTGGAAAGCACAGGGTTTGCTTGTACAAGTAAATGGCTCTGCTGGATGGACTGCAGTCCTTGCAACAGGAATATAAAATCCACCCAATAAAATAGAGGGCTTGGAGAGAAAGGAGTCCTGGGAAGAAGGCCAGGGAGATTCACTCACAATGCTGATGTTTGAAAAGGATGAGCCATGTCCTTTTCCTCTGAAATGTGTAATGTGCCCTTCTTGCCACCGGACAAGAATAAAGAGTCAAATATTAATTCTTGAAAATAGATCAAGTGAAGCATTGGCATCTGGGGTCTCGTGGATATGACTTCATTGACTCACTGTCATGCTTTCTTTGATTTTCAGGATACTGGTGTTGGGAAATCGAGCATCGTCTGTCGGTTTGTCCAGGACCACTTTGATCATAATATTAGTCCTACTATTGGGTAAGTACCAGACAAAATATCACTTTGGTTTTCACTGGTCAGTGAGGTTTCCGATCTGACCCTTGAGTGATTTCAGTCTTAGGTGCCACAGCCAAAACAGTCTAAAGTGGGAAGCTCTTGACAAGACAAAACCCAAAACCCCACAACCCAAGAGGCTGTGACCTGCGCAATGATCAGGTCATCCCATAGCTGAGTAATGGCAGGAAGACCATGGGAAGCCCTCCAAGTACCTTTGTTGAGTGTCCTGGTAGGCTGGGCTGGAACATGGACAGTGTCTGTTTCCCCATATGGATGTGCTTTTGTCGAAGTTTAGGATGTGTCACATTTTCCTTTCTTAAAATAGGAGCAGTGCAATTCAAACTAAGTATAATTAATTTATATAACGTCTTTAAAAACTACTGAGCTTCCATGTATCAGAGCATCAGAATCCTAATAGGCCTGTAGTAGATTTTAATTCAGATTTTTTTTTTAATACCTTAGGGACAAATTTTCCAAGTCCAATGTGATCTGGAAAATTTTTGAAGTTATAGATCTCTTATGGAAAAGGAAGCTATTATGGAATGTACAGAAAGGAGTAACTTGGGGGGAAAGGGCTGATCTGGCATGTGTGTCAGAGGTGTTTTAAGTTGTCTGTGAAGGATTGGTATTGATTGCTGTGTGTTGTTCAGAGGGTTGGACAGTACCTTCTGAAGCTCTGCCTTTCAGTGCATGGAGGAGTCTCAGCTGGAAGCTGCACATAGAAGTTCCAGGACGATTTTGGATTCCTGAATGAGATGAATAGAGAAAAATGGACAGAGAGAAAGGAAGCATGTCATGGATAAAATTACTGGCTGAAGGACACTTGTTTGCAGTGAAAGAATTGATGGCAACTTGAGTGGTTTTTTTTTTACTTCTAAACTGTTAGCAGCCTTTTTCCCCAAGTAGTTGTTGTTGCTAAGTAAATGCCTTCTGCTCAATTTGGAAAACAATTTTCCTCTGTTACCATAATTATGAAAACTAAAGGGATTTTTTTTTCCATTGGGAGATTAAAATGTGAACACTAGCTTCACACAGGTGATATTATTTGTCTGCACAGATAAGGGTTTTTCTCTTCCAAATTATTCAACTGTTTTAAATATATAATCCTTGCAATCAACAGTAGCCACTGTGGATCTATAAAGTTCCCATTTTTGAAGCTGTGAAGTGTTGCTTATTGGTTTGAGAGGGAGAGTGACAACTGAGTGAACACACTCTGAAAACAACCAAAGAAATGTGGCCATTTTTTTCCTTGGTTAGTATTTTCATAAACAATGCAGCATTGTTAAATTCAAGCAATTTGCAGATGGCTGTAGAGGAGAACTCTGGTATATCATTCTCAGAAAATGTCATTTGATGTCATTTGGTGCTTTTGTAACAACCATGCATTGTCTCAAATGCATCTTTATGAGCCAGGAAAAATGTTACCACAACAAAAATTGTTCAGCAGTACCCAGATAGGATGGGGAAAATAGAAATCTGCCAGAGTTTGGCAGTCTCTCCTACCAGCTTTCAAATGAACTGCTGTAATACAAAAAAGCCTATAAATTTGTAACCTTTCCTAAAAGAAAAATCTTTGAAAATATAGACCTATCTCATTTCCTATGGAAAATAAAAGAAACTACGAAGACTTCTTCATCCCAGTTGAAAAGGAGAGCAAATTTCTTGCATTTGTTTACCATGTGCACTCCAGAAGGTGACTTTTCTGTTCCCTGGTGATCCAGTCACATATGTTAAAGTGAAAAGTGGCACATGATGTTGTCTGTTGCCTTTCTCTCAGGTCTGTACCACCAAGAAGATGGAGGTAACAAGCAGCAGAAGCCGCATGTAAATGGCGGGAGCATTTGTGTTCCTGGATCCATGAACAAATGCCCTCTGAACTTCAGAGCTTTTTCCTTCTTTTAAAAAAATACATCTATAAGTAGCATGTGTGCTATCTCAGAAAAGGGAGACTTCTGCAGGTATTTTATCAAGATTTTGGAGTTTCCCCCAAATGCAGTCTAATCCAGAAGAACTCATTAAGGTCTACTGTTTACATATTCAGAGTGTTAGTTATGTTACAAATTTCTCTTTCTTCCTTATTTCCAGAGCATCCTTCATGACTAAAACTGTGCCATGTGGGAATGAGCTTCATAAATTTCTGATCTGGGACACAGCTGGTCAGGAACGGGTGAGTATTAGTTTGCAGAATGCTTTCATTATCCTGCTCTCTCTTAATGTGTTGATGTACTTTTTCTAAACCTTTCATCTTCAGAAGACTTTGTAAGTATCAGCCTCCTGCATCTTTGCAAGGCTCTACAATGCAGGTGGTCAGCAGGCACCAAGGATGTAGGTTCCCTTTCCATGGATGATGAAAATGCAGACAGTCTGACCATGCCACTTACCGAAAAAAACCCCAAACCATGGTATGAAATGTCAGCCACCTTCCCCAAGACAGCTTGAGCAGTGCCCCAGCAACATCCAGTTCCCCTCTGGTTTCATCAGGTTCGTGTGTGGCAGCTCTCATTGGCATTGGAAAGGCTTTCACTTGCAGCCCATGGGCTGGGGTGGTCTGAACTTAGGTGGTGACTCCGGGGTTGTCTTGGATTGGGACAGGGAATATGGGCATGGCTTGTGTCTGCTGTTATTATTTATGTTACATGAAATTACCACCAGCATCCTGAACCATTTTGGGTTTTTGTCTTGATTTTTTTCAAGTGTATGAAGTGAATTGCTCAGATTGAGCAGCTTTTCCTTTGACTTAAAAAAAACCCCAAAAAACAAAAACCAAAACCAAAACCAAACCATAATGGATTTTTGGGCATTAGTTCATCTGGACTGTATGTAAGTCTGGTTGATAATTTTTTTCCTTTTAAGAGCCTCAGTGACAGTTGTATGCAGTACTAGACTCTAGACTGTAGAGCTGTAGGTTTCTCTTAATATATGTCCATGTTTGGCTTGAGAAATGGAAAAACCTATGAACACTTCTAGAACACCAAACTGCCTAGAACATCATCACTGTGTGAAATGGCAGTGTCCCTTCATAGGAAATTGCAGCTATGCTCACATTAGGTTGGGATAAAATGAGATGTTTATACAGCCTGGATGTCAGTCCTGATACATCCTACTGTATTCTCCATACCTTGTATGTGAATTGTGGGCAAAGACGATTTTTTTATTCCTAATTGCAGGAAATGCTTGTGCTTTTATTTATAATACACAGTGTGAGATAAAGTGACTGATGAAATCTGTTGGCTCATAACAATTCAGTAAGTTATTTGTCATGGGAAAATAGACCTTGAAAAACGTATTTGAAGCCTAATTCCTTCCCTTGAATCTTGTTTGTTCCATTTCTGCATGGTCTGGAGCTGATAACTGACTAATTATTGCAAGAGCTAGCAAAAGTTCAGTTTTCTTTCCCATGGTTTCAGTTTCCTTGCTTATTCTCTCCCTTTTCCCTTCACTGCCCTGATCTCCTTGCTTTTTCTTTTCTTTTTAGCATTTCACACACAAAACTCAGTTGGATTAATACTTAGATCAAGATTTACCTATTTTCCTACATAGTCTAAGGACTCTCAAAGCCCTCTAAAATTAGGTGAATAGTACTATTCATATTTACATATTTACTGAAAAAAATGACGCCTCATTTGAGGCAGGAAATCTGTGACTGAGCTCTGACTCTTGGGCACAAAATTCATCCTTCCTAACTAGTCCCTTATGTTTCCTCTCAATTTTTTTTTAGCTCATCGTTTTTCAAACATCTGCTTTCCTTTTTTTGTGTGTGTATGTGTGTATATATGTGTCAAACTGTGGTGAGCAGTGAGCACCACAACCTTTGTTAGATTGCTTAGAATTTATTACAGATACAGCATGTTAAAGGTTTTCATTAATTAGTAATCACCAATTAGTCCAGGGACCATCTATTTGTTGTGTATTTGTGCAGTGTATTCCCAGTCCTTCACTAGGACTAGGAAGGTGTAGAGTGATATATTAAACAAAGCTCATTGGTGCTGAGTGCAAGCTATGGAGGCTGACAAGTTTCCCAAGGTGAGGTCCATGCTGGTCCAGGTCATTCCCTGTCCTGCAACATTCCCGTTTTACTTTGCAGCTAAGCACATGATGCTTCTCAATATCTTTCTTACTATAATCAGAAAATTTTGGTTGCTTTGTTTTGTGTTGCTTCTTCTGATTCAAGAGCAAATGTCTCCCCCCTGTTAATTTCTTTTCTAATTATCCTCTGACCAACAGTGA
The DNA here is from genome assembly GCF_000277835.1 of Geospiza fortis. Taxonomy (NCBI): domain Eukaryota; kingdom Metazoa; phylum Chordata; class Aves; order Passeriformes; family Thraupidae; genus Geospiza; species Geospiza fortis. The sequence continues at coordinate 4,934,646 of NW_005054350.1, read as the reverse complement.
CCCAACATTTCCAGCCTATTCCATCCTATGGGCCTATTGCTGTTTTCACAGTGTACTAATAGATGTCTTCTAAATGTTGTTTCTGCTTTGAGAATTGTCCTTCCCTTGTTCTTTGAAATTTTTGTTGGGGTTTTGATTTTTGTCCCACTGCTGAAGCCTGGCAGTTTTGTCAGTCTGTACTGCTGAGAGCAGTGTTTAGGACTCTCTGCTCTTTCAACATTGCCTTCATTTGACTTCACTCTCCTAAATGCAAAGTCAAGCATAGGCTTGTGCTTATTCCGGAGCTGGGATGCCCTGTGCTTCCCCAGCTGTGCCAGCTGTGTCTGTGTGCTGATGTGGAGCCTTCACAGCAGAAGAGCCCCGGCTGAGATTTAACTGAGGCCTCACTTATGCCATGAAAATCAAGCTCAAAGCTTAACCATGGTGGAGCAGGCAGGCAGAAACAACAGGAGTGGCATTTCCATGGTCCTCGTTCATGAGTTTGTCCTTTTTAATGAGTTATCATTTCCCTGTTCGTGATTTTCTCTGGGAAACTGCTAGCTTGGAGTCAATGCTGTAGAGTGACAATAATGCAGCAGAAAATGGAGATTAAAAGCTTTTCTGTCATATCCCTGGTGGGGGTGAGTGCTGAGTGTGCTTCTTAGGAAGAGACCCTGGGGAGGGGTATGTGGCTTGTGGTGAAAAATTCACACAAGTACATGATTACAAAAGGAGAGAGAGCTTCTTAATCCTTTTATCTTGTTTTTTTTTTTCTTTTCCTTTTTCTTGGCTAGAAAGAAACAAACTGGTAGAACACTTCACAAAATCCCCCTATCTTCTGTGCCTAAGTACTGCTCTCTGTGGACCTGGTTGCTTTGTGTTGGTGTGCTATCCAACAAACTTGCTTTAGTTTTTTCTTCACAGTCACTTTCCCTCCACACCAGTATTTCCCAAATGTCACTTTCCCCCTCCAGTCTCACGTTTTCCCCATTAGCTTTGAATTGTTGCAGACTCTGGGACTTACATGCCAAATAATTGTGTTGTTATTAGCACAGATTCCCTCCCCTAAGAAGAGTCTCCTCGCAAGTTAGTTAATGATGTTTTTATTTGCATATATTTTGGTTCATGGTGCCCTAAGTAGCTTTTAATTACAATGTTTTGTTTGAATGCCTTGGGTGGCTGCCAGCTTTTCATTTTGCCAGCTGAGGAATATTGTAGCAAACAGGGAGTCTGAGGGCTGTGTTTCTAGGGCAGGAAAATTTATCTCTGTCCTTTTAAAATTTACTGTGTTGAACTCTGGGACTTTTAATTTTGTTTAATAGAAGAGGCCTCAATTCCTTGAGCCCAGTTTAAAGCTCGATAGGAATTATCCTGAGTTGTGAGCTTTTTCTTCTTTTGTTTTTTAACCTTCTCCATTTTCAGGAGAAGACTGACTGATGACATGTCCACAGCTCTTTATAGCTGCCTCTTTTCTGAGTGGCACTAGTTGTCCTGGTGATTCAGAGACAGTGGCACAACACCATCTATCAATGACTTGAATTATTTCTGCAGGCAAAACACAGCCTCAATTTTGCTCTGTGGTGTCATAAATGTGGCTTTGATGGTCTCCCACAGCTCAGTCAGAGCTGGGGTGGTTCATTGTGTGTGGTGTGAGGGCCTCTTGCATGCTGCAAGTGTTGACAGGTGATTTGGCAGTGTGTGAGAGCACAAGTGGCATTAGAGCTAGCAAGCAAATATGTTATTTTTACTATTTTCAGAGCGAGCATAAAGCACAGTAAATCATTTAAGGGATGCATTTAAATGTGTTTTTTCTTAAGCTTCAGCAAACTTGCAGCACTTGTAGCTTGATGGTGAGTCATGGTTTTGGTGTAGTGTCTTTTGCATTCTTTGTTTAATGACTGTAAACTTCAGAATGACTAAGCACAGGTCACTTCGGTCCTGTTGCAAAGGTTTGTTTTCTGTCTGTTTAAAATACCTTTAAAAGGTTAACCTAAAATGTTGAGCTTTTTCCTTCTTCAGTTGAAGAATTCTTAGACATTGGAAAAAATGCTCACTCTTTTATATATTTATAGATATAATTTATAGATATATATTTAATCTTCAATTTAACTAGCAAAAAATACCTGTAGATCAGAGACAGATCTTTCCTGATTTACTCAGCTTGCAAATCCTGAGAACTGGAATTTCAGCCTTCAGTCATGTAAGGAAAACTACTCAAAGTTTTAAAATGCTAAATGGTATCTGAAAAGTGGCTTTCATGCGTAACATTTTTCCCATTTGCTCTTTGCCAGCTGAGAATGTCAGGAATTTTGTATCCCTCCCTGTTCGAGGAGCTTGTGTGTCAGGATAATCTGTTTAATGCTTTTGGGTTTTGCCTTTGCTTCTCTCTGCACCACCACAATTTTCTGTTTGTTGGCAGCCCCTGCCTCGAAGGTGGCAGGAGTGGGGTGTGTAACTGCCCAGACTTGGGCAAGTGTCCTTCAGGTGGCTTTTGGGACAGGACTGAAGGGGTTTTCTGGGAGTGGCCTGGCAGGAAGGGCCAAGGGCAGGAGAAACAGGACACCCAAAATCACCTGCAGAGGTGTAGGAATGGCCTGCTGAGCAAAGGGAGCTGATACATGTTTAAGAGTCCAGAAAGTGTGAGTGGGTGTAACAGGAAGGGGAAGGAAGTTGCAGGGCTGTGACACTGCCTGCACATGTCAGCAAGCAGCTGAGCCAGGGGCTGTGGCTGTCCTTGCCATTAGTGGCACCCTGATAAAGAGTAAGAGTAAGAATCTCTCAATTTGAGAGGAACCAAGTGGTTTTGTCTTGGCCACTCAGATACAACATATGTTGTCAGAGAGCAGATTTGTAGGAAAGGGAGTGAAATTTAGTCAAATGATCGAGATACAACATATGTTGTCAGAGAGCAGCTTCAGAAGAAAGGGAATGAAATCTAGTCAAATGATCACAGCTGTCAGGAAGCAAATCTTGTTCTGCTGTGCACCTGCAGGTGCTTGAGAAGGCACTGTGTAGGAAAATCATAGCTGAATTCAAAGTGTGCAACATTTGCTGAGCACTGGTGTGATTCTGCTCAGTCTGTGCACCCTTATCCTCTCCAGCTGTGCTTATGGGCAGAATTATCATCCTTTTGCAGTGAGAGCAGGTGATGTTCTTTACAGTCTAGAATAGAAAAAGCAACCAAGTGCAGGAGTTAGTGGTGGCTGTAGTTGTTGGGTTTGCTTTTGCTTTTTTGCCTCTTGACTGTGGAGTTGGGAAGAGGCAGCCCTGCTGTGGCAGTATGCCAGTCTTGGGATATAGCACTACAGGATGGTGCAGAGAGCTGCTGACATGAATTAATGTTCCCTGGTGTGCCTGGCAGATTGAATGAATCCCAACTGTCTTCAGCAGCATTTGTCAGCCTGTATATAAACAAACAGGAGTGGTAGTTTTTATTTCTGTGTTCATTTGGCCTCTGTTTTGCTTTCTAAATCAGCATTATATTAGACAGGGTTAAGAGACCTCCACTACCACAGCTCAGGTGTGATTTACACTGTTTTCCCTTGATTTTGGTTTTCTGTTCCAAGTAGGATGTGATAGTTTTCCTTCTTCCCCATTCTTTTCTTTTAGTAAAGAGGAAACATGGTGTTACCAGTGACCAAATACATCCCTCCGTGATGAGATGCACAGGAAGCAGAAAGCAAAATACAACACTGCTTTTAAATAGATGTTCAATTCCTTAATGGCTACTTGGTTCCATCTTTCTGTCCTTTGCAAGGGCAAAGCTTCTGTTGACTTCGTTGAGATGGCCAGATGAGAGGTTGCAGAATCCCAAAATTCTCCTGGAATTAATGAGAGAAAGTCTGGTTGTGCTCAGCTTGCATTTGCACCGTGTAAGACTGAATTTGCTCCCTGTACTGTGAGGCTCTAAAGGGTTGGGTAGCTTCTAGTTGGACCCTTGGGTTCTGCTTTCAGAGGAAATTTCATCGTGCACATGTGGCCTCACTTCTTTGCTTAGTGTCAGAGATGATGAACCACAAGTGCAAAGTGGATGTGTTGGTAGAGGAGCACAAGGAGGAAGATGCTCTGAGACCAGTCAGCATTGTGCCAGGATTCAGGTGATGGAGCATGCTGTGTGTCTCCCAGGAGGAGAGTCCTGGAAGTCTGCATGAAGTAATTGATTCTGGGTTTTGGCATGTCTTTGGAAAAATAAGTTTCTTATTTATATTTTGAGAGGTCCTTTCAGCCTGGCTGTTGGATTGGAAAATGTACCCCTGCAACTTGATTATGGCACTGTGTGGATTAGCAACCTCAGCCTCACCTGTTGTTATCAGCCTCTCCAAAAGCAAAATGGGACTAATGAGTGATGCAGTTGGTCAAATAGGCAAACTTATTTTGGTGGACAGGGAATGAGAGGCATGAAACTTCTAAATTCTCTCAGTAGGTGACCTGCTAATGGTAATTTACTCATTATGCAGAGATGAGAGGTTTTCCCAGTGCTTAGAAGGTGGAAAGCAGTTGAGATGAAGTTTGGTAGTGTAAGTACCAAGGTTCTGTATTTTTTTGCTCCTAACAAAAATATGTGCTGTAAAGTTGTAGGTGAGATTTTAAATTTTGGGATTTTTTTGGGAAACAGAGGAGAAAAGCCACCTCTGAATGTATTCACCAGTTGAAGGATGACCATGTGAGTATGATGCAGCCATGAGAAAAGTGTTAGGGGATGTGCAGTTAAGGCTATTCATTCAATGTCTATAATGTTGCGTAGAAACCTGGTCACCAGCAGTCAGGAAAGATGAGCTGAAGCTGGACCAGGCACAAGGAAAGGTGATTAGACCCTGATTTCTCTCTTTTACATTATCTTCAGAGCGTAAGAGCCTGGTATAGCAGACTGGCAAAGTTAAATCTGCAAGCTTGTCAGTCTATATTAATATTTCAGCTAAAGGCAAGCAGTGATCCCTTAATTTTACTAAGTCAAGGTGCAAGCAAATTACAAGTAATTTAGTAATTAGAAATTCAAGATGTTATTAATTGTCAAAGTAATATGATCCCTGTAGCAGTATAATGAAGAAAGAAAACTAATTATTTTATGCAGAACATTGATCAGCTTTTGAAATGGGTTAGGAGTATGATTATTTGTGATGGTGGGAGCTGATGGAAATCTCTTTCTGGTCTGTGTTTTCCAGTTAGGCCAAGGGGATATGAGCTGCTGCTGCCTGCAGGAAGGGGTGACATCTGCCAGAGTGCTGCTCTTGGCTGCAGGTTACGGAGGGGCTGGCTCCCTGGAAAGCTGGGGCTGTAACCTGAGTGTTCGTGTGGAGTGGCTGCCTGAGCATTTTTAGGTGGCCCTTCTCAAACAGCATTGTTCTTATGCCAAATCTCAAAACTGCTTCTGTTTATCCTAATTTTCTTGGGAATTACTGGTTACAGGAATACTGAACTATAAAATCAAAGTTATAGACAATGTCATTTATAATACAGAAGGTAGTCCCGTGAGATTTAATTTTGTGAGCTGTTTTTTTGTGTGTCACTTGTTTTGGGCATCTGTCCCACATTTGGTCCTTGGCAGGTGAAAAATGTGCAGATTAGTATTTTGTATCCCTTTAATTAATTTGGTGTGACTCTCTTTTTCCAATTAATTAGGCCAGAAAAATGTTCAAGAGGACTTTGCTTTTGGGCACTGATTTAAAAGAAAAATTAAACATAGTTATTTGCACGATATTGGAAAATACATGTTCATGAAGCACATTTGTTGAGAGTCTATCATTAGATCATGAAATTCATGCAGTTACAATTTTTCAGCCCCTCTTGATTCATTCAGTGTTGCAAAGAGGCTTTTTGTGTTTTTTTCTAGAAAACTGATTTTTTATAACTGGGACATAGTGTATTGTTATGTTTGTTTATTAGCCTGTATAAGAGAATGACAAAGGGCATTTTTAATGTTATTTGTCTGTTTTAAATTACTTTTTTTTTTTTTTTTTTTGCTTTCTGGCTCCAACACTGCAAATATTTTTCAGTGAAACAGCTATTAAAGGAAGTGTTCTTGTCAGCTGGTCAGAAGAAACGGGAGAGAAATTCCCAAGATGTTGTACAGGTTCTCAGTGTGCTTTCAGGGCCAGTCTTTAAGGAATTTGGAGTATTTGAGTTTAACTGCATGGCTCCTGTGAAATGTGATTACTGTTGTCTGAAAGCTCTTTGTAAATTCATGAATACTATGTAATCTAGATTAAAATGTAATCTAGATTGAGACCAAATCAGCATGTGTGTAGGGTTTGAATGTTTTTTTCCTGGAGTTTACAGACTGGGAGGAGTGTGCATACACCATGAAAGGTCAGATTACCCTCCACAGTTTAGGTTTCTGACTTCCACACTACTTCAACACAACATTTATGTTGAGGAGATGGTCTTGGCTTGAAGATAGTAGGAGATAACTTCTAGTTGCAGGCATTCAGTGATCCAACCAGGCAAGATGCCCTCCTAGATTCTTTTGTGATTGGGAAGGACTTGGGGAATGTGGTAGTTGGTGGGCTGCCTTGGCCACAGTGATCATGAAACAAGTAATGAGTCTAATGTTTTCTTTAGACCTCCTCTGCTGTTAACATACTTGAAAAGGCCCTTTTTGTTTTCTCAAGTGATGCCTCAAGCTTGTCAGTGTTTAAGAAGCCTTTGGACAATGCCCTTAACAAGATGATTTAACTTTTAGCGAACCCTGAATTGATCAGGCACTTGGTTTACATGATTGTTGTAGGTCCACTCCAACTGAAATGGTCTGTCCTGTTCTAACATACTGAAAATTTCTGTTGTGATTTAGAAGCCTAAAAATTCTGGAAAGCATTTATTGCATTAAGCATGCAAGTAATAAAGCTGCATACCAAAACCCCAGAAAGCACACATCTACCCAACTCCCTCAGGATCTTGGCTGATCCCATTTCTTCAGACCATGCTTCTCCACTGATTCCTCTTTCTTTTCTCATCCTCTTTCCTGCTGTTTTCTCTTATTAATGAGCTCTCCCACCTGCCTCGCTCCCCAAAACACTTGAGCACTTGACCATCTGTCACTGCTGCTGTGCATCCACGCTGTTACAAAAGAAAGCGCCGACCTTGAGCTGGTGTGCGTGGTCTGTGATAAATAGCTTACGAACTGGCAAGGCAACCAGCACCGCAAATAAATTGCCTGATATGTTGCACGTGCAACAGCAAGAAATGTGGAGGCTGCTGAAAGTCTAAATGCTCAGTCAGTAGGCACAGATCTGGGAAAAAGATGTGTCCAGTAAATGTGCAGGGGTTTGCAGTGTAACACGTGGATCTGTGTGTGTTTGCTGGGCAGTGAGGTTCAGACCCTGCCCTAATAATGTATTTGATTTAGGTGCTGACCTCAGTTATTAGCTGCAGCTTAATATCCAGCTTTTGCAGATAGCTTCCCCCCCCAAAATGATAAAATGGCTGTGTGAGCATAGTGAGACTGAATGCATTTTCCCAGAAAGATTATTTTTGGTTTGTTTGAGACTAAGCTTAGTTGAATCAGCAGAATGACTTTTTTTACTTCCTTACTCTAATTGTAATTGTAAGCTGAAATTCTAAATCAGCTGCTTAGTCATTGGTAAATTATGAAAATTATGCTGTTCCTCAGTTGTTCTAACAAACATGTTTATTTCTTGGTTTTTTTCCCCTCAAAGAATGTTTTCCTTGAAACAAAAAGCTGAAGAGTAACTGCAAGAATCCATGTTTCATGAAATATCTATCATAGTATAGGATAGGTAAACAAGACAGGTGTTCAGATTTTTCTGACAAGTTAGTTTTATACAAGTCATTTGCAATGTTTTACAAAATTCAAACCTGAGCTGAATCCAGTCTTAGATCTACAAAGCAAGACTGTGGTTTGCCAGGGGAAGGGTTCCCTATGCCATCAGGTTGGGGTCCCTATGCCATCTGGTTAGGCTTCCAAGTGCAGTTGATCTTCCTGTCAAAACTTGTCCTGATGCATTGAATCAGTAAGGGCTGGTTGTGTAAATTCAGTGGGATGAAGAACAGCACGAGATAAAGGAGATCTGGCTTATTTGTGTTTAAGGAAAATGAGAGAAGGGTGACCACTGATAAGGTCTGTTCTCTGTGGGATGAAGGAAAGGGGGTGGTACTGCCATGACAAGTCTTTGAGACCTGGCAAAGTGTGTGATGGTTCTGATTTATTAATACTTTCTCCTGGGGTTTTATGTTTTAACAGTTTCATTCCTTGGCTCCAATGTACTACCGAGGTACAGCAGCAGCCGTGATAGTGTATGATATCACCAAACAGGTGAGACCTTTGGCATGCTTTTTGCTTGTGTTAACTCCTCTGTTTGGGCCTGAGCTTGAGTTAAACCCCACAACTGCAGAATTTAATTTGTCTGGCATGTATATGCTTTGGTAGTTTGTGTAGATCTGGCTGGAGGTGTCCAACTGCCTTAAAACATTAAATAAAAAGTCCTGCTTCTGTGTTGTTTCAACTTCATGTAGACAAAAGGTTTGAGAGTGCCTTTTGTCAATGTTTCTTTGGGTTTCCTCTGACTAAGACAGGATTCATATCCTGCAATACTCCCTACCACCACCACCTATGTTCTCTGTGTGGAGTTGAATTTTTACTACAAAAAGCAGCTATTAGCTTTATCATCTAGGTAGAAATTAAGTTGTTTGCATATTACTGATTTTAAAACTAATTATTTTTTATCTAAGCATATAATTTCATGTCTGTATTACAAGCATCATATCTTAATTTTCAAACTGGTAATGAAATCATAAGTCTCTGACCTTTTGTCCCAACATTATTAATTTGGAATGAAAATTTTATTTTTAGATCCTTAACTTCTCTGGCTCATTTCTCAGGCAGAGGAGGCTAGGAGATCCCAGCTGAATGCCCCTTTCACTCCTTTTAGAAGAAACCCCTGCTGATATAGCAGACTTAGAGGCAGTGCTAATGGATGGATGGCCAGGAGAGTTCACTGGCATTTTATTCCTTTCTTGCCAATTGACTTATTTACTACGAGGTTGGGAGGGCTGCTTTGGTTCCCCAGTGCATTAGTGCAATGATCTGTTGCTGACAGTGGTGGTCACTGTTGTGCAGCAGTGCTGTTCTCCACTGCTAATTTGCCAGGAAAAGGTGAGGAAGAGTGAATCGTGCTGGATTTATACTTTGGATTTAAATATCTTACAGCTGATCTGGTAATATATTGTAAGAATAAAATTCTGTTTTGGCAGCCTTTCTCTGAGCTTATGTGGAACAACTCTCAGAGTAAAGAGGGGAGAATAGGAGAGGAAGGTCAATGTGCATTTCACTTTCTGATGCTTAATATTCAGTGTTAATCATTAAAGCAGAATGGATTTTTTTCCCCAAGTGACTGATAGGGCTCTACCTTCGGTGATACTGATGCAGCCATTGCTGATTTAGAGACAACACTTATGTGCATTTCTGAAGGGGAAAAAATTATTTATCATCTGTTTGGGAGCTCACTTTGTCAGTAGAAATTTCAACTGTGCATTATAATTAGAATCTCCAGAAATAAGTGTTATCTTAAAGCTACTACTTCACTGGTGTAAAGAAATAGAAAAATTTCTATTAAAAGTTAGGCAGCATCAGATAGAGTTTGATTTTCATATTTGGAGGGGGAAAAAGCCAAGTGAATTGTCACCTCTCTCTTCAGTTTTATAATGGGTAAATTGAGGTTTACCAGATCACAGATTTGGAAATGCAGGGAAGTGGGCATCTCTGTGGAAGCGCCATTGGATGTTTCCAAAAAAATGACAGTGATTGAGATGGTAAGCTGCTGGACAGAAGTGAAATTGGACAAATGAAGCTCGCATTAGGTGAAGGAAATGTGCTACAAGCTGGGGTAGTTTCTTCATCACTGGAAGTTTAATATTCAGTGCTGCGTTGGAGCAGGGAGGAGGAGGAGTGGAAAAGAGGGAAGCATCCAAGTTCAACAATTAATTTGAGGAAGCTTTATGGCCTAAAGCTTGAAAAGCAAATTGCAGAGATAAATAAGTGATCTTCCAGTCTTGTGATCTATATAATCATTATTGCATTAATACTGTCAAAGCTGTGCTCCTCTACTTTAAAAAATAGGCAAATACATTGGCAGAGAGTGTGCTGGTAGCTTATTTTGTTATTTCTCTGATGCAGGATTCATTTCATACTTTGAAAAAATGGGTGAAAGAACTAAAAGAACATGGTCCTGAAAACATTGTAATGGCCATCGCTGGAAACAAGTGTGATCTGTCTGATATCAGGTAATACTTTTTGATGTTGTTTTCATTGCAGTAACTATATTGTTTTTTTCCTTCAGGTAACAATTTTGCTTCATTGTTATAATAGTATATAATTTTGGCCTCCTGTAGAATCAGTGATTCTAGCAACTCCTAGAATCCGTGATTCTAGCAATGCACAACCTCAACGACAACAGCACAATGTGAATTATGTTTTTTTTAACCCCTCTTTTATTGCCCTTCCTCTTTATTTGTACAGTCTCTACATCCTTTATCTGCTGAATCATTTGGAATGGAGAAGGGTTCTCTTTTTTGTTTCTCCCTTCCATTCTGTTAAAAGGTGCAGAATGTAGTCAGCGATGAGCAAAACCAGCAATATAAAACTATGAGGGTGGGCAAGAGGTAAAATACTAATCACAGAACTTTGAGAACTTGTGATTTGCAAGAACTAAAACTTTTTCATAATACTGGATGTAGAAATTGTACTTTTGGGATTTTTTGGAGCATATCCTCAAGTAAAACTTTTTCCCCTGTGTGAAGCAAAGAACCTCCTAGATAAAAGAGGGAAGGGCTGAATCCATACCCCTGCAGAGGAGCTGAAATGATGCTATTTGGAGTGAGAGTGAAGCTAGAATCGCTCTTCTGCTTGTTAGCTGTATTTTGGATTTGCATTTATCCTTTCAGGAAATGGAAGCACATTCTGCTGTACAGTAGTGATTCTGTTTGTCAGTCCATGACTATAATTTCTTGCTTCATCTATGAGTACAAACTCAATGATCATATTTGATGCTTTCCCCTTACGACCTCATGGGCTCTCATGGCTGTTCAAATACATCCCCATGTGTTTAGTTATCGTTACTTTGGCCCAGATTCACCAGAGCTCTGGAGCATGTGTGTAACTTCAAGTAAGTGCTGCAGTGCTTTTATTGAATCAAGGCCTACATGAGGGTTTGACCGGTGTGGGTTTTGTTTGGTTCTCCCCTCTGCCACTGTCAGCCATGAACCAACACAAAGTTGCAACTCACTGCTTTCTGTAAGAGCTGAACAAGCCCTCATTCTGGCAAACTTCTGGTTTCTGTTGGGCTAAGGATCAGAGGTATTGGCATCTCCTACGTGATGTTGTGATATGCTGGTCAACATGGTGAAACTGAGTCTGACAAGACAAAAATTTCCAGATACGAAGGAGAAAAAAAGAGGAAAGGATAGTTCTAAAAATAAAACCAAAAGCCAGCTAGCACAAATCAGGGGTTTTGGTTGCCCTGAGAGTCACTTTCAAATTAATTGCATAAGTGTTCCCAGCAATACAGTTGCCAGATTAACTCAAGGGTAGTAAGTTTGGAGATGGTGACAAATGGCAACAATTTTAAATGAGTCCATAACCAGCCCTTTTCCTGCTTGCTCTTGCACCAATTGAAGACTTTAAAAAATCCTGTGCTCCAGAAATGTTGTGAAAGTACTGGGCTTCCTCACAGAGCAATTGTGATATGTGATCTTCTCACCATATTATTATCAACCACTACCTGTAGTTTACTGATTGCTGATCATTCACTTCTTGCTCCTGTTCAGCTGGAGCTCTTCTTTGCACAAATTGTTTTGCTGTGTGAATGGTCCTCGTTGTACTCCATGAGCTAATGTCTCTTAATCTTTCTGGTTTTTATGGGAGAGGACATTTTTTCTCCTCCTAATTATTAATAGTTTTGGTAATATTTTTTTGTGCAGTTTTTCGTTCTGCATCCTCCAGTCTTTTTTTGGTGAACTTATCCAGTGATGTCCAGCTAAAGTTATTTTGGTGGAAAAATAGAGAGTAGACTATCTCATATGTGATATATTTTCACAGTTCTTCCAGAAATCTGATTGTTTATGCAATGCATGCAGCTGTTTGCATTCTCTGTCTGCTTTACGTCTTCGGATTTACTTCAGTAAAAATGGTTTTAGGTGAAACATGTCACCAATTTATCAGATTGTTTCCAATGAGTAGAAAATATGCGTGCCTTTAGGCACAGAGAATTTACAAGTAAGATAATGTGAGCACACAGGAGCAAACTGCTGTTTGTATGCATTTTTGGCATCTCTGCTTGGTTTTGTAGAGCTTTTGGCAGATGTTTTGCTGGATATCAGAGAGACAGCTGCTTTTTTTTTAAGACCAATATGAATAGATGCAAAAGAGGTCGAGCTGACCCGGTTCAAGTTGGTTTGATTCTGCCATCTCTGAGTGTAAGAGATGATGTAAGGAGGAGTTAATGTATTTCTCATAATCATTGACCAGGCTACCCTCCCTGTTTAGCATCTAAATTTTGGTTTGGAGCTGCCAAGTTGTCCTTGGGACCCTTAGGGATCACACTGCTTTTCCTCAATGTTGTTAATAAGCTATCAGCAATTCTTGGTGCTCTGTTGAAGTAAATTTCTTCTCCACTTTGAAGGAATTTCTACAGATAGGCAAGCAATTTTATCAACTATAAATCTTCATCTTTGTTGTAGTACTGTCAACTCTTAGAACTGCTGAATGTTCAGCGTACTTCTAAGTAAGAGGAATAAGGCTTTCTTCTGACAGGTCATTAAAAAGTACTTTAAAAGACAGGAGCTCAAACTTCAATGCTAAAATGTTGTAAGTGTCCATAATACTTTTTTGAGCATTATAGAATTCAGTAGTTGTAACAGCAGCTAAGAAGTGTTCACTTCCCTAAAAATGTGGTTCATCTCTTTAACAAATTGTGTTCTCTGGAAATCCTTGGTTAAGAGAATTCAGCAGAATTTCATGCTCAGATCTTCATTCAATGCATCCATAATATTTCCTTATTCCGTAATTTATCCGGACTTCTTTAAATCCTTTGACATGGTCCTTTACAACATCCTTCTCTCTAAACTGGAAAGAGATGGATTTGATGGGTGGCCTGTTTGATGGATGAGGAGTTGGTCACACTGTCACATCCTGAGGGTGGTGGTCAATGCCTCAGAGTCCTGCTGGGCACCAGTGGTGTCCCTTGGGGATCCATACTGGGACGAGTGTTATTTAATACCTTCAGTAATGACACAGAAGGGGTCGAGTGCACCCTCAGCAGTTCGCTGATGACACCAAGCTGAGTGATGTGTCTGACACGCTCATACTGGGAGGAAATTGTACGTGGAGGCTCTGGATTGGTATATTGGAGCTGTGGGGCGAAGCAGTCAGTGCAGATTCTGCTGTAGCCCAAAAATCAGGAGTAGAGGTGGTTACAGATAGCAGCACACATGGGCAGATCCAGCTCTGCCACCTGGCTCAGGGAGATACAAGGCCAGCATGGGGCTAGCTTGTTTAAAGCAGAGGTCTTTTTTAATGTTATAAACTGCATTTGCCAGCTTTTGGCTTATGAAGTACTGGTTGCAAAATGAGAGTGTTTGGTCTGCTGGTGATTTTAAGATGGTGTCAGTTTGGTGAAATGGCACAGAATGGTGTCTTTCCCCAATGAACTGGCACTCAGAGATTGCTGTTGCTGATGTTCTCAAAGTCAGTGGTTTTCCTACTTACTTCAGAATCTCTCATTTCCTTGCTGCTTGCAGACCAAGACACATGATGCTCTTATCATTTGTCATCCACAACAGTTGTGCCCTATCATGTTTGAACATTTGGCATGTGGAGAGTGCTTTTCTTATCAAAGTCAAATATAAAACACAAACAAATGTGATTTTCTTTACATTATCTTCCTTTTCTCAAGGCATGGATTCAGTAGCAAGTTGCAGAAATCTGCAGATTGATCAATTTTGTTTAAATTTGCATATATTTTAATAAACTTATCTAAATGCTGTATGAAGAAAGGCAGTACTGTTTTTATGGAGATGAAGAGCATATTAATGCTCAGGCTGTGTTTGAAGTTGTTTGGGGTTTTTTCTTAAAAATTAACTTTTTTTTTTAATTTGGCTTCTTTTATTTATAAATGTTTTTTTTTTCAGGGAGGTTCCTATGAAGGATGCCAAAGAATATGCAGAATCTATAGGTGCAATTGTTGTTGAAACCAGTGCAAAGAATGCTGTTAACATTGAAGAACTTTTTCAAGGAATAAGTAAGTATATGTTCTCTTTAATTAATTAATTTTGATTGTTTAGAAGTTTTCTGAAAATAGCTGTCTGTTTCAGGTCTATAAACTACTTTCCCAAGGACATCAGTAAATCCTATGAAGCCTGTGGTATGGCTGCTATTTATGCAGATGTAAACAAACTAAGAACAGCTTTGAATACATCAGAGCAAAACGCAGTAGATAGTAGATACAGAGTAAGCCTGTTCCTTCTAAATCTGTATTTGAATCCTGGCCTGGGTCACATCTGCTGTTTCAGACCAAGCCTGCTGTAGAGGCAATACTGTTGATCTTATCATTGTGTCGCTAAAAAACTTAAATGTTGATAAATGCTCCTGGAGGGCTTTGGTAAGTGGAAGGTAGTCATTGCAGTGGAATACATTAAAAAAAAACCAAAACCCCAAACAGGCCTTCTAAACATGATGAGGCTGGCACTTGTCATGAGGAGAAAAAAACTGTCTTGTTCAGTTTGCCTTACAGGGCTTCCAGTGCTGGTCACTGTTTGCAAGTGGGAAGGATTTTATGGGTTGGAAGGGACCTAATGAGAACTTGAATCCAACTTTCTGCCCAAGCAGACTTGGTAGAAGTCTGCCCAAGAGAACTTGGTGAATTCAGACCAGATTGCTCAGGCCATTGTCTGGCTGGGCCCCAGAGCAGAGGTTCCACAGCCTCCTTGGGCAGTTGTTCAATAGTCCTCATAGTGACATCCCCTCACCAAGCCAGAGCCTATTCTCATTCAGTTCACTCCCTGTCCTGGGTACACCTCACTGTTCAGATTCTCAGCAGCCCTTCCCATAGGCACTGACAGGCAGCTTTGTGGCACACCAAAGCCATTGTGTCTCCAGGCTGAGCTGGCCCTATTTCCTCACAGAGCAAGCCCTCCAGCTCTCACTGTCTTGCAGCCCTCCTCTGAGTTTGTGCCAGCTGGTCAACATTTTTCTTGTGTTGTAGGGCCCAAAGCAAGTGTGACCCAGGTGGTGTTGGACCACATCTAAGAGGGGATAACTACTTTGCCTAATGCTCTGTCTTGGTTCCTGTGGCTTGCTGCTGGCTGTCTCTGCTGCCAGAGCGTGCTGCTGGCTCATGCTAGGATTGCTTCCCTCAGGTCCTCTTTGGGCAGAGCTGCTTCTCAGGTGGCCAGCGCCCAGCCTCTCTCATAGCCAGGGGCTCTTCCTTCCCACAAGTAGTGCTTGGCGTTTGTCCTTTCTGAAGTATGTAAAGGCTCCTTTTGACCCATGTCTGCCTCCAGCCTAAGGCCCTATGAAGGGCAGCCCTGCCTTCAAGGATACGGGGTGCACCTCTGAGTTGGGCGTCATCTGAGGGCTGAATTGGGTGCCTGTTTTTTCATACTTCAGGCTCTGATAAAAGGTATTAAGGTAACTGGCCTGTGGGTAGACACCATTAACCACTGACCTTTGAGTTGGATGTTCCAGCCAGCTACGTACACAGCTAACAGCCTGCCTATCTAGACTGTAGCATGCCAACTTGGATGTACCAGGATGTTGTAGGGAGAAGTATCAAAAGACTTGCCAACGTCAAGGTAAGCAACATCCAGTCATGCTGCCATAGAGGGCAACCAGGATGGCTGGACGTGGTTAACTCTTGGTAAGCCCATGCTGACTGGTCCTGGTCACCTTCTTCACCTTCTTGTGTTCAGAAGCAGCTTCTCAGAGGATTTGCTTTGTGGTTTTCTCAGGAAGCAGAGTGAGGCTAACCAACTTGTAGACCCATGGCTTGTTATGTCCCTGTTGGAAGACAGATACAACATTCACCTGTCTCCACAACCTTTCAAAAACATCAGGGATTATAAAGAATGGTGTTGCTCCCTATGCATCCTCAGGCTTGTATGGGTTAAGATTTCTTAAGAGATCCATGGTCTGATCTTCTTCCACTACTGCTGTTTCCTCCTCTCCCTGAATCCTCTTCTGGGGTGCAGAGACCTAGGAGACAGCGTGTGCAGACACTCAACCAACCTTGTTTCCTTTCCTTGTTTCCCTGAAGTTATTTTATTTTTTTAAATTTCACATATTTTTAATCAGCTGATATTGTTTAGCAGACTTTGCCTGCGATGGGGCCTGTGGAACTGTTTGCTCTGCTTACATGGGATGCATTTGAAATGGTTAATGAGAACCAGTATTCCTAGAATACACCACCATTCTTTTGCCTCCTTTTAAAAAAGAGGTGTGTGCCACATGGGTGTCTGGAGGAACTGGTTCTTCCCTGTGATAGTTTACTTGTTTGTCTGCATCTGATGGTTGTGGATGTTCTTGCAGAGGAACTCATTCTTGCCACATAATTAGATAATTAGTTTCCAACTTTGATAGGCATTGCTGCAGCTGGCAGTGTGCACTGTCCCTAATAATTAATATAATAGATGAGGAAAATCAGCTAAATTAAGTTTAGTATGAACTAGATACCCAGGCAAGTGCGCTTAATTCCACAGGCAATTACTTCTATATATAGAAATATTTGGTCTCAGTGGATCCACTTGTGACCTTATCAAGCACTCAGCAGAGAGAAAGGAGAGAGTTGGTAGAGTATGTTTATAGAAATATAGTGGAAACCAAGTGAAAAATGCTTGATTAGCAGTAGAATTAATTGGTGTGATTGTGACTGGACAGACAGTATCGATAAGTAACTTCTTGATGTTTTACTTCAGTCTTAGTGCAATTTCCAAAAAAGTCTGTCTCTGCCCAAGTTGCATAGCAACATTTCTGCCTTTTCAGTGTATGAAATCCTCCTGTGGCAATGTCTCCTACTCTGCTGGCTAATTTTGTTTGTGTGATGCCCGAAAAGTCACGCTGCAGCTTTAGTTTTGCTTTCATGTTGCCTGAGAGCTCCTGCCCTTGTCCCTTTGTTGGTCGTGAAGGGCATGGTGCAGCTCCCTGGCCTCTGAACAAAGAAGCTGCAATTTCTGTTTACCTTGGACTTTGTAGGTAGACTGCATGTGTTATCTATTTTATGGTCTAGATTTGGAAGGATATTCCAACATGTGTGGAGAATTTCTCTATTAAATCCTCCTTGAAATTGATTGCCTAAGCTGCCCAAAGGGTAGACTTCATTTTATTTTAGCTAAAAAATTTACCTTCTTGTTGCCTATGCCTTTCAATTCCCAGGGGCATTTTAACATAAAAATTTTTCCTTCCTGAGATGTCTAACAACTCTCTCTTTCCAGGGACAATATTGTGAATGGAGTGAAATAGTATGATGGAAAAAATATATACTCATAATTGATAGGAAGAAGGCATAAAGAGAAAAGGGGAACTGGTATGTTTTGTTGACAGCCAGATAAATCTTGGAAAAATAACAGAGATTATAGAAAGATTGCTTCATTTCTAAAGTTATTATATTACACTGGGCTTAAAAGATTTTTAAAATAAGTTTCTCTCACAATTTGAGGATTTGGCTGCTTAGAGGGGATAGCTTCATAGCACAGTCTCAACACAAATCTATCACCCTTAATTTGTCTAAAGAAAATACAAGATATGAAAGACTAGAATCAGTAAAAGTTTCTGGTTTTTTTGAAGTTGGGTCAAATTTGGCAGGAGGGGTACTCTGCAGTCACTATCCTTGGGCAAATAAGGGTGAGGGGGCGGAATGAGCATGAGAATCAGCAAAGCCAGTGTTCTCTGAGCTGGGAGTTTGCACTGAGCTGGGTAATGGGCTGCAGCTCCTGGGTTCTGTTGTACCCATGGGATTTCAAATGATAAGCTACTGCACTTAGCCTGGGTTTGTTTAGCAGTGCCTGGCTGAAGGCTTGCTGTGATTGTGAAATATCACATGATTGATTTATGTCTCTGTAAACATGAAATGGGTATTTTTAATACAGTTGTATATTCCTCACTGGAGGAAGATTTTTCCCAATGTCTTTCTTTAAAGGTTTGTGACATAAAAAGGGCTTAACAGTTCAGTGTTTCTTTAATTTGTTCCAGTAGTTCTTTTTTAATAGCTGAGTTTCTATAGGAACAAATGTTATTAACTTTTTAGTCCCAGCCTTTAAAGAATCATAGGCACAGTGGCTCCTTTTCACCGTTTTTTTGGCAGCAGCAAAAATGCCAGGAATGTGTTATACAATAGCAGTATAATAAAGTTGTGCCTGTGCAGGGGGTCATACCAGTTCTGTATTGCCCCTTCTTGTTTGTGGGACTTTAGCCCACTGACTTTTGCTTGTGCCTGGCTGGTTTTCAAAGACTAAACAAGCTCCCCAAGGTGTACTATCATTTAGTGGCAATCATACCCTTGCAATTCTCAGACACCTGTTCATTTCCCAGCTCAAATAAGCCTTACTCAAATCTGGTACACGCCCAGCTGTTTCTCTCCAGCCTGTGTGTGTTGCCTGCTACCTCAGCGTGAAGGTGGCCCAGATATGAAGGAGCAGGTTACGTAAGAGCCACCCTCGGTGCGCGCAGAGCCGAGCCCGTGGCTCCCTGGTTAATGCACCAGCAGCTCCGCAGGGGAGCGGGCCGTGGGACAAGCAGGCTGCTGAAGAATATCTAGCTAAGTGAAACATGAAATAAACGTGGGCTTAAACGAAATCAATGAAATAAACATGGGCAGGAAACCTTTCTCCTTTTTAATACCTTTATGAAAAGTGATTAGCTCTAAGGGGCAGAACGGACAGGTCCGCGCTCACGCCACCACTGCTCCTAGGAGAGACTCAGAGGAGAAGAAACAGTGCAGTTTTGTCCACTGCCCTGTGGGCAGCGCTGAGGATTCCATCCTCAGGAGAGCATCAGGAGATCCACTTACTTTCTGGTTTAACATTTGAGGTCCTGTGTCTAGCTGACATCCTTTAGGTTAGGGTAAGGGGTAAAAAGGGTCTTAAAAGATACTAGATTCTGTTCCTCATGTCTAGACATCACTTTGATTCATCCATTTCCTGTTGGCTCCTTGTTTTTAGGGGTTTTTGGCTAGGTTTGGTGAGGGGCTTCTCCTGTTGCATGCTGGTTCCAAGGTCATTTGCATGCTAACTCTGAGGTCTCCTCCTCTTCACCATCTGGGTGCCATTCTCCAGGAAGAAGCAGGGTGAGGCCCGGCTGAGGGGGAATTCTTAACCATCAACGACTGAAACAACAGGTGATTACAATAACAAACAAGTTATGGACTCCACCCTGGCAGCAACTAGCCCAACCTGTGAACTCTGCAACCTTTTAAAAAATGGGCAGCTTTTCTACTTATAAAACAAACATTATGGCCATGGGTTATTTTCTTTGAAGTCTGTCAAATCATAGGACAATAGAACGGTTTGGGTTGGAAAGGACCTTAAAAATCATCTAGTTCAGCTTCCCCGCCACAAGCAAGGATGCCACCTAGTAGATCAGGTTGCTCAAGGTCCCATCCGACAGAAGTTTGAGATCAGTGTGCTACCAAAGGGGGCAAGATTAAATCATTTCAGCATCCTCTGTTGAGGGTGAGAAGGAAGTGGGGAGAGCATTATCAGAACACACTGCGGAGACTGTGCAAAGAGTGGTTAGCACGCTTACTCTTACTCATGCTCCTACTACGAGAAGGAGAGTCTGGCAAATGTTTAAAATCCTGATAAGAACATTCTTCCTAGATGAGGCTTCCTAATTAGAGCAGTTTCTGTCTTGGGATTCAACCTTTCATGTGGTAAATGCTCAGTTATAAATGTATGAAGCTATTGATTTTCTGATGCCTTGCCAGCAGCTCATATATTGAATATTTAATGTAACCCAAATACTTGTTTCCTAGAAATACTGGGAGATTAAAAAAACCAAATCAAACTCAATCTCTAGAGTTTACACTTTAACCAGTTGTATGCTGGACAAGCTAAAGAGGAAGGTATGAAATACCTGTGGAATGGGTAAGGGATCCTTCCCAGCCGACACTCAATGTTTACCCTGACTCAGATGGGCTTGGATAGGTGGAATTGCAGATGGGCAGTCTGCAAGCTTTGTGAGTGATGAGTGTGGTGGTTTTCATCCTTTTATCTGCTGATTTGCAGATATCTGTGAAGTACTTTGAAGAGGTCTATGAAAGATATTTTAAGAAAAGAAAGTACGTTTAGGTTACAAAGAAATTTGACATATGCCAATTTTTAAGGTAGTCCAAACTCATAATGGAATTTTTGTACAGGATGTGAAAGGATGGAAGAACATTGTCCAAACTAATATTTGAGATTACATTCTTTACAGTTTATGTTCCCTGTGTTTCAGGATTAGTTCTCCTCTTGCTTTCAGACTTCAGTGAATGGAGCAAAACTTAATGACCTTTGGACTATTCCTAAAGTTAAACTTGTGAGGTACTGGATTCCTCTCCAAAGAGAGCACTTCATCTTAAAAAAGTAGTAAATACACTGGCATAGCCCAATGTTAATTACAGCAGGACCTTGAGTCAAGGTTGGATCTCAGTAATTAAGTAATTAGAAATGCTGTTGTTTACTTTGATACATGCAAGATTTAAATATTTGTTTGGGGTTTTTTTTTTCTGGAGATTTTAATTAAATTAGCAAAACATAGTTGTGTTGCTGCTTCCCCTTGCAAGAACTTTTGTCTGCAATCTATGCTTTTGCTTTAGATCAAACCGAACCAAAGGCTTTATTTTCTTGCATGGAGATGCTGTTAGCTGTGCTATTAGGACTATTAAAATAATTGCTACTTAACTGTGTTTACTTATGCAGTCGATTTTATTTATTGTGTTCCCTTGCATGAAAACTTACAACATGAGTAAACAGTCAATTGGGGAAATCTTAATATAAGTGTGGGGGGCAGGGGAAAGAACTAGAACCAGACTAATGAGCCAAGCTTTATAATTCTTGTGAGAAACTTCTAAAATACCATTGAAATAGGTTTCAGAGCATGAAAGAATTGGGAGAGATATGAAGTGGGACTGTTTTAAGTCCTACAGGTGCAGGAAACTGCTAAAACTGTTGGATCAGATGTGCCTTGTCTTCGCAGGTGGCTGTTCTTTATTAATGAGGTTTGCAGGGGTTCATCTTGCTGTGATACAGCTGGCAATTTGAGGAGGTGGTTCTGGGTATTGTGTAGCTGTTGTACCACTGCTTGAAGAAGTTAATCTTTTCTCAGGTGACCCATTAGAAAAGCTCACCTGAGCTCTGACAGGTGTCAGGTTGCTGCTCTGGGGCAGAGTGGAATGTATTTCACCTTCCTCCATCCCCCTAAAAATTACCTGGTACATGATTTTCAGAAGATGGAAAGAAAGGCAGAGAAAGCCACTGCACAGGACCCCGATTGCTTCTTCTCCTTAGAGTAATTGTTGTGTTAGATAGCAGGACTCTGCTTCTTGAATGGCCTGAAGTTGTGTCTGGGGAGGTTTAGGTTGAGTATTAGGAAAAGGTTCTTCACACAGGGAGGGCTTGGGCACTGGAACAGGCTCCCCAGAGAGGTGGTCACAGCACCAGCTTGACAGAGTTCAAGAAGCTGTCAGGCACATGGTGTGACTCTCGGGGTACCCTGTGTAGGGCCAGGAGTTGGACTTGCTAATTCTTGTGGGTCCCTTCCAACTCAGCATAGTCTGTGATTCTGCAAGTCCTTGAGACTTGACTTCATCATCTGGATGTGCCAGCTCAGGTTTATCACAACACGTCTGTTTCCACAGTAAATGAGTCATCTGTTCAATGCATTGTTGTGTTTGTCCCTTTGTCATTATGGTAACTGTTGCAGGTTTTTTACAGAGCCTTATGCTCAGCTTTAGGGCTGATCCCAACCTTTCCTTTCATGCAGTCTTTTACAGGTCAGTGATGAAACTAGTTTCATGTTTAAAAACCCAAACAAGAGCAAAAAGCTCAGCTCCAAGCCTGATTCTGAGCTAGTGAATGTCACAGCTTCCAACTGGAGCATCACATTAAAAAAGGAATAAAGGCAGCAGCTTTTATTACTTTCATGATGCCTTCTGCTTCCAGCTGCGCTAGAGCTCTGCCTGTCTTTCTTCAAGTTCTGCTCACTGAGCTGCTACCCAGTCCCTGCTGTCTCTCTTGCTTCTCTGCTCCACTTTTCATTTTTGTTCATTCCCATTTTGTTTATCTCTTGTTCCACCCTCCCATTTCCCAATCTCTTTGCCTCTGGCACTCTTAGAACAGCAACGCCCACAGTGCAGATTAATCTCTTAACAAACCTCAGATTCAGTAGCAGGAGTTGGAACTCTACCAGGTTTTGGAGAAGACTCTGACCTTCATCCTGGACTGCCTCAGCCTGACTCAAACATGCCAGAAAGGAGGAGATGCAATTGCTTTAATGCTTTTCATCTGTTAATCTGGATGATTCACTTCAGAACTGTGACAATTTCTGTATCCCTACATTTGAGCAGTCTCTTGTGACACTTCTTGTTTTACACACCAGTGTTTACTGGAATGAGAGAGTGGAGGACACCAAGACCTCTTCAGGAATGTGCAGAGGTGGATGGTTACAAACAGTTTTGTTGCACAAAATCTGTGAAATGTGATCTGAACCTTAGTGAAATAAAATTGAAATATATAATCTTACATTTAATAATAGTGCAAAATCAAATTTGAAATTGCAGTCAGCAATTTACTATGTAGGAATATCAGCAATAGGAAGCATATGGAATTTTCATACCACCTCAGTAATATTTTATCCCTAAGTTCCTTGTTTCACCAGTTCAGCTGGAGAATTCTAAGATAAATGTGCATGCATTCTCTGTGAATAACTATTTCTGGAATCCTAAAACACACTCCTAGTGATCTTTGGCAAGCTGGCAAGTTGTGTCCTGCTCATCAAAACAGGGTGAAGACTATTTGTGGTCTAGTTTGTCATCTTAAGTTAAGCAAGAGATGAGAACAGGTTGTCCTGAGAGGGTGTGGATGCCCCTTCCCTGGAAGTGCTCAAGGCCAGGTGCCCTGAGCACTCTGATCTGGTGAGTGACATCCCTTCCCAGGTCAGGGAGGTTAGAACACCCCTCGATCTTAAGGGCCCTTCCAACCCAAGCCATTCTGTTATTTTAGGAGTTCAATCTCTGATGGTGGTTTTAAGCTGACTCTATCTTTACCAAGCAGTCTTCAGTTTGGAGAGGAATTGCCTTAATATTTTTATTTTTGGCATGAGAGTTGCTGGGCTGGATGTCAGAGCACTGCTGCTTCTTTGTGACATAAACTGTATGAAAGAAATAACCTACAGCATTTTAAATGTATTCAATACCAGGATATTTTTATTACTCTGGAACAGAGACTATGGATGCCAGTGAGATGCAAATTTTAAATGAGTATATACTTTCCAAAATTAATTCAGTTTGTGACCTCTGTTGATCCTGACTCAGTGCCAGCTATATTTGAGTGGGGTCAGCAATATTGATGCCATATTTATCAGGAGCTGAATGACAAGATGAGATGATCACAGTGCTTTTAGGTGGCAATAGTGATTGAGCTGGGTTAGAAGCAGGAAGTGTAGATGCTGGATCAGCATTTCACTCCTCATCCTTAGTTTTCTGCTGCTGCTTAGGCCTTTCTCTGTTACAGTGCCTACTGTCAGGGAGGCCTAGGTCAGACAGATTTCTGACTGATTTTTTTATTCACTTTCCCTGATTCCTTATGAAAAATTGCTGTATCATTTGCCATGGAACTGGTTCTCAGGTGTTAGACTGAGTTTTATGCTCCAAGATAGTTATTCCTGTCATGGTAAAAGCTGCTTGGGCAGGGATGTCTTGTTACTAAAACTAAAATGATTTAACTTCATGGTTTAATAATTCTGGTAATAAGAGAAGTAATAAGTGAGGCAAGAATCATCTACTGAAAAGATATTCTCAGACTCAAATAAAGTAAAAGTTTAGACTGTTTAAATATTTATTTCCTTACATTGAGTTCAAGGAGGGGGTGGTGGTATCAAAACAGCAGAAAACATGGCTATTTCCTGACAAACAGTACTTAAGTTCAGGAATAACTAAGCAGCAAATAGGTCTAAAGATTTTTTGTGTATATTATTTGTAGTTGTTATCTATGTGGGTTTTGTTGTTCTGAGAAATTTCTTAAATCTGGATGATTCTTAGCAACATATGTTGTGTCCTGGTCTGAACTGGACAAACTGCTTGCTGACCTTGAAGCCTGCAAGGTTTTTGCTCCAAAGATAAGTTTGCCTGCTTCTTAGCATACACATCAGGAATACTGTAGAAAAGACTTGAAACTCATAGGGAATATGAAAAGCTGAATGAAAACCAAATAGAGTCAATGTCTTTGTTTAATGCATTTCTAAAATGAAAGTTAGGCTTTCATTCTAAAATGAAGGTTTGCACATTAAAGCTCTTCTCTTCCAAAGTTAATGTTAGAAGAACAAACGTTTAGAGGTATTTGATTAATGGCAAATTATTTATGGAAGCCATGTCTGTAGATTCCCGGTTTTTTAGCTGCATTGTGCTCTGTCTGGGTCAGATTGAAGAGTTTTATTTTGCTGGGACTGAGTTGAAAGCCCTTTGGAGGTGTTAGGTACCTAATGCACAAGTTCCCTGCAGGTCTCTATGATGACAGCACTGCCTTCTTGGAAAGCCTCTCACAGATACCATGTTCTTCATATTCTCTAGAGTTTTAAGAATTAGTGGATTCTCTTTGTCTCCAAACAAAGCCAACAGCACTAATGCATGTAACAGCTGGGTCTATAACCACCTATTCTGCTTTTTATTTTACTTCACAAACATGAAGTCTGAACAGAATGTTAAGCAGGATGTGAAGTTGATATTTTAGTGACCCAAACAGAGCTCAGCATTGTAATGTCAGTGCTTATACATGCTTTGGCCCTCAAGATATACATTTTTCACTCTGTTGGACCAGACGCAGTATCTTTACCTTAGTAACGGGAGAATGTTTCCCTTTCTCGTTCAGCTGTACCAATACACAAAATTATCTGCTTTAAAAGTCACACTTTTCTTGTACAGCATACCTGTGCAGAGCTAACTGAATAAGAGGAAATTTGAATCTTGGCTGAAGGTAATTTAAGGACAAGTTTTACAGATTGAATTTTGTTGTTTGATTTCATTGGGATTGGATTTTACCCGAATGCTTTTAACTTGCCCACCCACAACCACTCCCCCAAATAATTTGTAGGACTCAGGCTTCAGCACAGGTACATAATTCATAGAACATTTGGTAAGAGACAGCTGTGAATAACTGAAGCAAAGGATGGGGAAATCTAAGCTGTAAAATCCCACCTGGGTTATGATGAGCTGTTCACAGGAACTCTGTGTTCTCTGGAAGTGGTATATGAGAAACAAATGTTAAATATTTTAACTCATGTTATTTAACATGGGTAATGGTAAACCCAGGAATGATTCATAAAAATGGATTCAGCTTCAGAAAAAAAAATTTAGGAAATCCACAAAGTGATGGGAAAGTACATTACCATGACTGTAAAATCTCAAGGTACTGATGGAGAGCTCACACAAGGTTTTAATGCAAAAGCCAGATGCACACCAGAGAGAGAGAGACACACAGGATGGACTGGACCTGGGAGAATTTTTTCCCATTTATTATTATTCTTATTAAGCACATTGTATGTTTTCCACTAATAGGAAGCCAGTTAGACAAAAGATGCATCAGTACTAAAAGGGCGCACAGGGGAGGGAGTTGGAGCAGTGCCCCTTCTGCCCCGGGAGAGATCTCTGGCTCTCCTGTAATGGCTGGAATTCTTTCGAACACTCTAAATAATTGCTCCATAAGATGATTAAAAAATCAGGAGAGTTTGCAGGGAAAGGGGTGTTGGTGATGTTAGGTAATCAGAGCTGTCAACTGGAAAGACGTGGGTACGCCTAAAAAAGAGGAAGGGATTCAATGGAAAGAACAGATCTGTTTTTCTTTGTCAATTGTAGGCATCATGTGTTTAGTTACAGTGTTTTGTAAAACTCCAGTGTGCTAGGACTAAATGTCATGCAGATTTAGGATGGGCACAATCTCTTTAAACTTGGACCATTCACATTTAGGTGGAACTAGGAGAAAGATGAGCATTTTCTCTTTTTAAGTTGTAAGGAGCTCAGTAAGATAGCTATTTAAAAAAATTACTGGATAATATAATTTCAGTGTACTTCATGTCTTCTCAATAGCCATATTTCTTGTATTGTTTTTAATGTGAAAGTCTTTTTTCATGAGCAGGATACAAGGGAAAATATTCAAGCTACAGTTATTTTCTTGTAAAATTTCACAGATGTAATTCTTATGCAAGCTAAATTCTTCTAACTGTTACCTACATAGTGTGTTGTTCTTACATCAGGAAAATTGAATTCATGTCTCCTCATGTGTTTCAGGTCAGCAAATTCCACCCTTAGATCCTCATGAAAACAGTAACAATGGAGCAATCAAACTTGGAAGGCAGACTTCACAGACGGGTAGGCGGTGCTGCTGACCCAACTTGATCTTTTTAGATTTACTTGAAAAACAGCACCATTTGCTTTTTTTTTCACTGAGAGAGGACTTCATGATCTCAGTGACGTGGCTCCTTATCTTGAAAGCAGTAATTTCAATACTTCCCATGAGCAATAACGCAAGGACCAGAAGCAGAAGGCTTTACTTCAAAGGGATTTTGCAAAACCCAGTTGGAAAATCCTCTCTAATATCCTGTCAAAATTACAATGTCAAAGTACTCCGATTCTGTGTTTAAACCAGTGACTGTTTTGTTGGAGTTTTTTTAAATAAAAATATCAGGTTTTAAATAAAATTTGGGTTTGCTGCAAAAACTTATCTTCTTACATTTGCAAAGTGGACTTGGCCTGTTTTTAGAGTTTTCTCTGTAATAATAGGGTGAAAAAATCCCGTAAAACCTGAATTTTGGCTTACAGTTTCTCTGCCATCTTTTTAGCTGGACTCTGCTTCACGATTTTTCTAAATCTGCAGCTTCATCTCCTACTTTCAGTAAACATCAGCAAGAAGTGGACTGAATTTGCTAACTGAAGAAAAAAAAAGGATCCAAAGGATGAGTGAATGCAGTTTTTATGGACTGGAAGTCAAAATCTGTGTCAGGAAGTGCTGTGTATGTGGAAGAAGGAGTTGTCACGAAGGAAACTGCTGGACCCCATACAGTTCCAGTGTGCTCCAGAAAGAAGTGAAAATGCAGCCCCTGTGTAGAGTGGGATGATTCCCTGTGCAGGGTGTGGGTTTCAATAGTTGCTGAAAATGTAAAAAGAGGATAAATACAGGCTTAATATCCACTGCTTACCAGGGTTCCTCCAGATCTGTGCCTCAGACCAAAGTTGTCTGTGTTCAAAGTTGCGTATTCCTTGGTTTCTGAAAGAGGGTGCCACAGTGCCCCACTCCTTGTGGTCTCACTGCTGTGCTCCAAGAGGTATTTGAGCTCAAAGAACGATATTTCTGTACAAAAAACTGCACAAGAGAGCACAATATTATTTGGGGTTAGAGGCTGGAATCTAAAAAACAAACGTGAATGTTTGCTTACAGATGTAATTCCCTGAATTTGTGGAGTAATCTTCTCAATTGTGTGGGGATGTGGTGTGGAAGGCACACTATGTGATATCTTTGAAGCGTGATGCACTTGGAAATGCAGTGGAGGAGAGAATTCCTATAGAGGGTTATGAAGTAGAAATAATGTAAAACCGTATGTGTTTTCAACTTCTGTCTTTTATGAATGTGTGTGACTGAGATGATAAAATCCAAATTTATCTTCTTCATCAATTTCATTGGAAGTGGGAATTAGAGTAAGAAATGCTGTATTCAAAACCAGAGCCCAGCCTGAATTCCACAACATTAATTTGTTCTCTTATGAGGAAAATTATCGCCACTGCACATTTTCAGGAGGGCTTATGAAAAGCAAACAAAAGGGAAAAATAACTTTCCACAATAAATCATGAGCAGGCAGCCAAGAGCGTTGTTTCCGTGTTGATACATAGAAAACCAGACCTCATTGGCTGGTTGGAAGATTGCTTAGATAAAATGTCACTAATTGTTAGGGCTTGAAACAGAGCCAGATAAAATCAACAGGAACATTTTGTCTCCAGAGGGTTTGGAGTAGCATAGGTGGGAAATATCCCTCTGCATTTTATTTGAGAACATATGCTGCATTGTTTTTTCACATATAAGTAGTTTCTCCTATATTTTGGCCTCTTTTGAAAACACTCATTCTAGAAAATACAGCCTTGGATATTTTGGCTAAACTTTCGGTTTTCAGTTGCACTGATATATGATCCATGTCTCTGTCTCATTGCAGCAAGTATTTAACTGATAATCTAGGGTTATTTAAGTGAAAATTCAATAATCATCATTGTGGATAGCAGGGGAGGAAGACAGGCACCTTTAGGGAACATTTAATTCCATCCCAGTACAAGCAAGTCTGACAGGGATGCCTGGCTGTTTCACTTGACTGCAGAGGGAAAAGCTTAATGTGGCCTTCAGTGCTGAGGAAATACCAAACTTACCAACATCACAGGTTCATACATTTTATGAGTCCATGACCCAGTGCTGGAAGAGATCTGATTCCTCCTATGTAAAACCCAGTAAGAGGCTAGACCAGTTACCCAGAAAACAAGGTGAGATCAAACCCATGTTTTTAGAGGTGCCATAAACTTTTGTTCTATACATAGCAGTTATCCATAATTGATTTTTAAGCTTTTGTAAATCATTGTTACATATTTTTATCTTTTCTGGCATCTCAAAACTTACTAAATCCTAACTGAGATGTCTGAAAGCTTTGTAAGACAATTTTGTGAGTACCTTGTATACTCTAATTTATGTTAGAACTGGCAATTGATGCTGATTTTTATGGGATGTTGTCCTGAACAACCAGCCCTCACAGCTGGCTTTGAGCAGTATATGAATCAGAACAGGTTTATGAGTTATATATTAAAATAGTTTTAAATTGGAAGTTTTTACAATGGATCTCTGACAGATTTTAAAATTTGA
This sequence comes from Geospiza fortis, assembly GCF_000277835.1. NCBI lineage: Eukaryota > Metazoa > Chordata > Aves > Passeriformes > Thraupidae > Geospiza > Geospiza fortis. Next base: position 4,905,582 of record NW_005054350.1, on the reverse strand, counting down.
ATGGTGACTAAAGAGGTTTTACTTTTGGTAGGACAAATCTAAATCTCTTTGTTCTGCTTTTAGTCAAGAAAAAGATTTAAATTAATAAGGAATCTGATTGTATGAGTTCTTGAGATTTGGGTTACTGGAAGCTTCAGTAGGGAAGTCTGAAGCCAGAATAAAAATAACAGGCCAATGTGCTGTGTAGAGCATCTTGCATTTTCTCTGAACACAGGGCTCACTTTTGACAATATTGTTGCCTCTCTGCTGTTTGTCAAAGCCAAGGTGCAGCCTCTTCAAATTGGGCAATTGTTTATTTAAAAAATAGTGATTTTTAAATGTAAAATTAATGATTTCTGCTTCCATTGGTTGCTTGTGTTTCTTGGAAAGTACCACCACCCTTCATAAACAGTCAGAAAAATGACAATCTCAGAGTTGAAAGTTTTAGCAGCAACTGGAATTCGTCTTAGTAGTTAATGGCTGGTGAAAGGCTGAATTAATGTACTGGAGCACCTGACTGTGTAACTGATCTTCTCTAATAATAATAATAATAATAATAATATCAATGCTGCAGTTCTTGGTTAGCCAGCTGGTGCTGGATTTGTGCAAGACTGATTTTCTCAAGAGAGCTGGCAGCAGGACTGAGGCACAGGCTGTAGTGCCAAGGATATTTGGTGGAGCTTGTTTGCACTGTGACTCAGGACTGTGACTGTCCAGTTGAGGGTGACTTGCTTTTCTGGCTTGTCGTGAACAAGTTTTAAAAAAAATTATGAAGGAACTAGTTTTTGTATATGCTCTGCATATATGTATGTATATAAAGTACAGTTTTGTATTGTTCTGCTGACATGTAGTGTTTTTTTTGCTATGTCTGGTTCTCATATACTACACATTTTATTCTGTAAGTACATTTTTCTGTTAGTGATCATTTCACCTGTATGAACTTAAAGTTGTGGATCAAAGGTAGCAAGAAGATAGAGATATGTATAGGTACAATTTTTGACTTGCCATTCTTGTGCATGAAAATGGCATATTCTAGAAAATGTTTGTCTTGCAGATTGATAAATCTAAAACCAGACATTATTCTTCAGGAATTGGAACTTAGAAGTAATAAAGTGACACTCGAAAAGCTTACTATTTTTGCTCACAGTACAACATGTTATCTAAAGAGCTGCAATGTAATATGAGTCTATCAATACCTGGAAAACTTATTTGTCATCCCATGTCTTCACTAATCCTTCATGGCACATGGGAATAAGGTGACTAGATAGGTTACATGTGTGAGCATTCTGGCTGTTATCAGACTGTTTCATTACAGTGATATATTTTATTAACCTATCCCTAATTATTTAAACCAGTGTCAGTGATAAATTTCCAGTTTAAAATCACCTGCTAGGTATTCTTCCTCTGTTTTGTTTATATAAGAGCTTTGGTTGGGCTGGACCCACTTGCTTCATGTATGGGATGCTGCAATCTGTTAATACTTTATCTTTTGTTTTACATATCAATTGTATCATACCTAATAATATTTTTCCCCTAAAATGTAGTTTTTGTGTTTTATTTAACCTACAATGATTAATGCTAATAAATGTTTTAAATGCCTCTGAACTGGGGCCATCTCTGGTTTCAATAAAGCAGAACAAAATAGCTTCCATTTTATATGTCCTTTGCTCTTGAAAAAGGGCTGTCTGCAGTCTGTGGATTACTTCCCTGGGATTTAAATGCTGCTTTAAATGTGTGTGGATGGCCTTTTAACAGAAAGTGAATGCATTCCCGGGGGATCCTGCAGTCCAGGTGAACTCCCAAAATCAGAAAAAGAAGATCTGAAAATCCTTTCATTAAGTTATTTGATTTATCCATTAGAAGAGAGGGACCTCAGTGGCCAGCATCTGCTTGGAAATTTAGAATAGTAACTATCAGTAGAAAGTGAGCTTCCAGTTACCACTTGGTTTGAATGGGAGCAATGACTAGTGCGGCTTGTTAGACACTTCATCTTTTGTATGCTTTTATTTTGGTGTACATTTATTTTTTCGTCCTATTTTATGTCCCTCCCTCAGACTTGTGTCTAGAAGAATTAACACTCTCTTAAGAAATGTGCAGTATTTCATTCCCTTTGGTGCTATTGTTTCAAGAGGTATTTACCTACACCAGCATATTTTTGCACTGTTTGGTTCATATTTTCATAGTTGTTACAACAACTATGAGGACTATGAATGAAGAGCTGGGTTTTTTAAGGAAGAACAGGGTTTTGGAGTAAGACTTTTCTGACTGCCATGATAAATTCAATGCACAGCAGTATGCAGGAAGCAGTGTAACTCAACAGCACAGAACACCACTTTTCTGTGTAATGAGAAATCAGTATTTCGAAGACATTTCATACGTGGTGAGTTTAGTTACTGCTGGAAGATACACAGGATCTGTTCCCTGCTTTAAAGCAATTACAATTATCTTGAAAAAATTATGTATCTTACCTCCAGCTGTGCATAAACAAGAAGGAACCCAGGTACATAACTGGAAACTAAAAGGTGATGTACTTAATTAATGGAAAGCCTAAGCCCCTTAACTATTATCTGTGTGTTGGAAAATCTGAAGTGAATGCTGTTTTGCCCTTAGGTGTTTGAAGAGCGTTGTGCCCCTGAATGGATCACTCCTTGTGTTGTCAATGGGATGTTTTACATGACTTGGAAGCATGTGCTTGTGGTGCTCTAGCTTAGCTTGAAGTTGAATTCAGCAATGAGAGGGGAGCTATACAATTGACTGGAAAATAAATCTCCTCTGCTTTCCTTTTGAAGATTGAAGGTTGTGTCTCAAGGTACTTAAGGAAAAGTATTTGACATTTCGGCCTTCAAAATCTTCACCACTGCAGCTTCAGCCTCTGCAAAGAGCATCATAGGACACCCTGCTGTGATCTGAGCACAGCACTGAAATCAGGACAGCAAGGCTGATGAAATAGTCTGTCTAGCTACTTCAGGCCTCCCCCCTCACCTAATCTGCAGAACTGTTCAGGCCACTACCAGGGTTCCTTCCCTTCCCTGAAAGGAATCCTGCAGGATTATTAATTTTTTTATCTCCTGTCAATGTTGCTTTATACAAGGCTACAGAATAATTTTCTTTAAAAGTGTTAAAACACTCATAGGAGGATAGACTAGCTAGAGGTATTGTACAACTGCCTTTGTTAATTGGTGCTGGTTACTCCCTAAGGACTTGACATCAATGATAGAATGGATGTCTTCATTGTGTAATGGGGTTCTTGGCCATCAATAAGGTCCTCTCTTGGTCTACTGTTTTTTGCCAGCTGGACCAGGGCTAAATTAATTGCTTGATATAAATGCTCTCTCACTGTCCAAAAGTAAGACTTCACAAAAAGCTATAAAATCAATAGCTAGTCACATTTAACAGGTTAAAGATGAGAAAGAATAAGTAATAGCATAATGTGGCAAAATATAGCTTTTTCATATCTATTTCAGGTGGGTTTCTTGGGTTTCAATTAAGAAGAGTCTTTATTACAAAATACCTGCATTTCTGCTACTACCAAGTGGGTCTTGATGCAGATTAGTTTGCCTTATCGCCTACCACTGCTGTGTATTTTGTTCAAATAGGAAGACGGGCTCTTGATACTCATTCATAATTCTTTTATTTTCAAGACCTAGTTCTAGAGGTGTTATCGGAATTGTTTTGTAATACAGACATTGTGAAAATTTGAAGATAGTACACTGACAGAACTTGAAGTGTAAGAGACCTGTGCAAACTTACATTTAGTGTCACGCCAATTAACAAGTTTTTAATAAGATATCGTTATTTAGTGTGAAGATAATTTTGAGACTCCTGGTTAGGTATTAAACATTTAACAGCTTGGGAAGGATTTCTTTTATCTGGCTGTTAAATTACTCATTTTTTATCCCTGAGACTGCCTGAAAGACTTAAAAAAAAAAAAGCTGTCTCTGAAAAGTACTGACCTTGTTTTCTCAACACCTCCTGAAGAGCCCAAGCTTTCTCTCTCCCATCATCTGTCAAAAGTTTTTTTAGACACACCTTATTTATGATAAAACACTCAACCATTCTGTTTGCTACACTGGGAATTTTAGAACACAAAAATGCCTTTCCCCTAAAATCCATTTAATTCACATTTGTTTTACTTAGTGCCACTCCTGCTCCCTCCATAGCACTAAAATACATGTTTAAATAAGAAGATACATAGTTAACAACTAAATCCCTATTCCCTTACATCAAGTAGGGTACCCTGGGGAAATGATCTGTTACAGACTAGAACAGAAATGATCTCTATGCTTCTGATTACATATTGACAAGAGCCAATCAATAAGAAAGTCAGCTTACATGTCTGAGAGATGCCCTTGAGGAAAATGAACATCACATTCCTTCCTCTTGGTCAATATAACATGACTTGGGGGAACAAGCGATAGCATTGTTGTTACTGACAAAAAATAAATTAAAAATGTTTAGGAGGATAGCAACAGTTTCCCTTCACTTGTTTAAAGGGTTGAAATGTAGGTTAATCACCTTATAAAAGAAATCCCTGTTACCTGTCATCTTCAGACATCGGCAGCTTTGCTGACAAATATGTGTTGGAAGTTGTCACAGGGGTTTAGGAAAAAAGAGCATTGGATTCAGCCTGGATGACACAATGCATTTCTATATTCCAGCTCTGCAAAAAACGATGTCATCACCAAACCTATAGAATTACTACCAAATATCCAAGTTCTTGTGTGTGTTCATCACTCATAACATGGGAAAATTTTGCACCATAGATATTTACCTAAAAAGAATAAAATCTGTAGAAGTAATGTAATTAAGAGCCCTTTGGAAGGAGGACATTCAAAATAAAGATGTAGCTTTTCTGTGCTATTTCTTGACACAGTCAGAAACACAAATGAGAATTAAATAGCTTTCCTGGCAGCATTTCCTTTAGAGATACTGTTTGTCCTATGAGTTTTGCCACACTCTGTAAGTCATTCCTGATTCTCAAGGAAAATTTGCTTTCAAGGTGGCAACCTGAACTGCCTACTGGCACCAAACCAGCTCCCCTCCTACATTGCAGCCTTTGACACCAAAATGGTTCTCCCCATAATCTCAGTAAGAAGGGACAGAAGTCTTGAGATGTGCTGCAAATATGAACTCATTTTGATGTAGGAAAAGGTTTCAAGAGTTTAACTTGTTTTCTTATGATAAAGATACCAGAAAAGCAAACAATTTTTTAATATATATCAGTTTTTTACCACAGTATTTTTTTCCCTGCAATGTTTTAGGTCTGAAATTTCTGGAGGAGAAATAAGTTTCTTGGAATGAGAATGAAGCCAGAATGTCTTGTTGATTACAAAACTTGAAGAGGGAAAATAATGTTTAGAACTGAAAAGAAGGGATGAACAACATGAAGATACCCTACCCTGGGAGATCCTCTTCATGGTGGATCACAACCCTTCTGAGGTGATAAGAAACAAAAACTGTGTCTGAAGTACAAAATCTAGATTTGGGGTAAAAAGGATACCACGTTGTAAATGGTCAGAGTACATATACACTCATTTCATGGCACAGCCACGCCACCTTAACACCATTGTTACTTGAGAACCCTAGCTAATAAATAAGCATAAATAAACACAAGATTAGAGTACACCAGGTGCCTATGCTCCACCTATTAAAAAATGATACCATATCTTTACATGTGGGTATGCCTGAATCTACCAAGTGCAAAGTCCACGGAATAAAAGATGATACCCATTCATGCAGTCCATGACACACCAATTACTGAGTTGGAACTCTGGACAAAGGGCTTTGGCTAATACATTCCAGTACATCTATGTAGCCACCCTGCCTGTATGGTTTAGCTTTTCATGATGCTTGATTCTGTCTGAATGATGTCTTGGAATGATAGGCTTTTGCACAAATTGTTCCAGAGAAGACTAAAGAAGAAAGGATGAGGTGGTGATGAACGTATCCAAGTAGATTTATATTGACTGATTTAACCACAGCATGTAGTATGTACTTAAGTAGTTGCTGCTGGCAGTATAAAGGCTTTACAATAACACAACATCCATCACTGAAAGGTAAAATGGAAGGATTTTTATTTTAAATCTCTCGGGAAGAAATTGATGCCTTAGAAAATCTGCAGCGCTTGAGTCATCAAATCATCACTGTCAGCGGGCATGTCTTTCAGACACTTCACCTTATCTCACTGTGACTCACACACCAGGGAAAGATGCACACCATGGCACAAAATTGCACCCTCCCCTGTGTGATAGACACAGCTGAAAAAATTACACGGCCTGAAGCAACTACTAGATTAGAAAGAGAGTTGCCATCTGAGAAGGCTGTTTCTCATCACATCCATGACAGCGAGGTAAGGATGTCTGGGAGCCACAGGTTTCAAAGCTCTAAGAAAGTGGTTACTTAGCTCTTTGGCAAAATGACTCAGCCCAGGTCTCTGACAGTGCAGGAGAGCCTGAAGTTACTGAGGCAGCTTTCTGACAGGTCTGCTTTCGAAGACAGCTAATTTTCCTGGTGAAATGGTGCCAGGATTCCCATGAGAAGTTGTCATTTCTCAAGAAGTGCAAGGAAAGACATGATCCCCACCATTTTCAACCAGCTTTGGAAATTTTCCTTCTATTTAGTGGGAGCTCTAAGCCATAACAGTCATGGATGTTAGGTAAGTCCAATGTATATTTCAAGCCATGCAGCTAGAGGCAGGAAATCTGAGTTCAGGAACTTGTGATTTTCTACTGGTATCTTCAGATCATTCTGGAAATGTAAGGAGGCCATATTTCAAGCTAGGCCATCTGATTTTATACACAACCATGTCATAGGAAGTGTGTGATGAGGAGATTAAAAAACTCTATCAAATTTTGTAGTTGTCACCATTTTAAACATAGCCATTACTATGGCTATGTCACAGTTGTCATTTGCTTGCATCCTTTATACTCAGAGCAGGTCCTTGGAGACTGTGCATCAGTAACAAAATGTTTAACCAAGTTAAAATATTGGATATTCAATCTTAGGGAGGGCTAAACCAGTGAGATTACTCTTTAGGCTGTTTTCACATTCTGAGTTGGGTTTCCAAGCCTGGAGTGCAATCTTCAGCAAATATCAGGAGGATTGATCTGGGTAGCTTTGATGGAGAACAAAGCAAGGAGCTCTGTCATTACATTTTTACTAAGTCACACTTTAACTCTGAGGATTAGACTCTTCTTTAAAAACTATCATGTATTTGGGAAAGCTAGTGCATTCCACTGACTTCATGTATGATATTTCTTGACCATTTTTTCTCTTTATTTTTACTGAAAAGTGAAATGAGGTTTTCAATCTTACATTAGTCTCTTAGAGAGTGAACTGGATAGAATGTGGAAATGGCCTAAAGTGTAATCTTATTAGGATTTGGCCACCTCTAAGATTGAACATCCAATATTTTGACTTGGTTAGAAGTTTTGTTACTGATGCTTAGTCTAAAATCCAGCTCAGCTCTCTCTGTCACAATTGTATAGTCTCTGAATAGCCAACAAGAGCAAAATGCAATGATTTCTTTTTTGCCTTTGATATGAATTCACGTAGGGACTAGTTTTTTGATAACAAAACACAGTTTTTACTAAGCCACTTTGAAAAGTTGGATTTCTTTCTGTTATCATAATGAAGTGATATATTTTTTTTTACTCTCACTGTATGTATGAGAGAATGTTCATCAGTGAAAACAAAACACATTTAAATCTTCAGGCTTCAATGCTCCCAAAGAGTATGACAATAAAAAAAATTGTGGAAATATTGTTGGAGCTATTCATCATTCCTAAATAATATTGTCGGTGCACAGGGGAGATTTCAGATGACTGGTAAAAAGTGAATGTGCACACTGTAAAGAATAAATGCAAGGAGTTTTGGATAATTATAAGCATTATATAGACCCTGGGCAAAATACTAATGATAACAGATTATAAAGACAGAAATAAAGAGAAATTAATTCATAGTTAGTATCTTATGTAATGTTAATAAATATATTTTTTGTGTGAAAAATAGATGCATTCAAGCAACAAGATGAGACTAAAATACAATTCCTTAAGATAGATGTATTGAGTTAATACACATGGATTACTTTAAGTCATTTGATGTAGCCCTGCATGACAATCTGGTAAAAAAATGCAGTACTATACAAAATCAATTTACCTATATCAAATGCTCTGGGAACCAATTAGCAGCTACATCAGCATGTTTCTACTCTCTTCTAATGGGTTATTTAACGGCTTCAAAGGAGCTAATACAGCTCAATATCTTTATCAGTGATCTGGAAGAAAACATAAACTCTGCTGCTAACTTTGCAAATTACACCAGAATTTCTGGAAAGAATGAAGAGAACAAAATTACATAATGGTATTGAAGATGCTGCTTCAGATCTTGAGCATTAAGCCACTATTTTAAAAAGGGATTAATCTCAATGTGGAAGATAACACTAGCTTCTGTCTTCAAATGTGGGATTCTCTGAAGCTTCTGGTGCTGACCCGGAGAGGGAGGATGATTAATGAACTACTCTCTGATCCACTGGAGGTTCCCATTTTCCTCATTTCTATTATTTATCTTACTCACAGAAGGAAAAAATGCAAGGAATGGCCTGGTATAGGAAAAAATTACATTCCAGATTTGAAGTGGCTAATTCTGTTTTATTATTAGATTAATTTTTATTACATGTCTTTTTCTCATACTAGGGAAAAAGGAAGGAAAAACTGACCAGCCTCTTTTGGAGAGGAAAGCAGGGGAAGTTTGCTGCAAGCTACTGGGAACACAGAGGCAGGAACAACGTGAATTAGGAGAGAGGGAAAGGGAAAAAAATCCCAGTAAAAGATGACAGAATTAGTTATGGAGCGATGGACTGGGAGCAGAAGAATCTCTTTCTCACTGTAATTTTTTCCCACTGAAGAGCAGAATTGAAGACAGGAAACCTGTGGCATTAAAATAGAGACTGCACAATTAAAGTCTGTATTACAGGCATGCTCACCAAATATTTACAAGGATTTAACTTAATGAATTTAACAGTCAAAGTCTGTTTATGTTTTTGTCTGCAACAGGTATGTAGGTACAGGGCCAAAGTAGCAGCTGAATGGGTACAGTCTCCCAACCTTCCTTGCTCATGCTTGGTGTTGGAGGAGGAAAATGGCAGATATTCAGTTGTAGGTGGAAAACCCTGCACATGGTTGCAGTGTCCATAGCATAGGTAGAACTCTGCTAAAGGACAGAAGGGACTGGGTTGCCCACAGGGAAGGGGAGCATCAGAAAAGCATGACAGATTGCTGGCTGGTGAGTGCACGTGGGTGAGGAGTGGAAAGGTCCCACATGAGCTAATCCAGGTCAGAGCATCATTTGCTACATTTCTGCAGGCTTTTTTAGCCCTTGCAAGTAAGAAAATGCTGCCAGGCATCCCTGCTTGGCCTCTGCTAAGAGTTCACACCTCTTTTAAGGTGACCCACCAAAGTACCAGAACAAAGTCTGAAAGACACAGCCCTGTTTTTGTGCAGTGTATCAATTGCATATTGAAATCTAACAGGTCCTCATGGATATCATTTGTACAATTAAGCGATAAATAATTCAGTATTTGGCAGTCAAAGACTCCATCCATAATAATATGCAGACTTTTTTCTTTTTTTTTTTCCTTCCCAGAATGCAAAGTAAATATTTCATAAATAATCTCTCAGGTAGAGTGTCCAAGCTTTTGTGCAGACACAGAACACATCTGCAACAAACAAATCAGAGTGGGGAGATGATTTTAGAAACATTGTGTCTTTACTACTAGACATAATAAATTAGTCAAAAGCAAAGAGTTTTCATCTGTGTATTAGCCCCACATTAGTAGGGGCATCTTGCATCAGTTAAAGAAGCATTAGGAACCATCCCTGTTTCCTGCCACAAGACACTGTGCAAGAATTTCCAGGAGATGCCCACAATCCACAAAAGCTATGGATGCCCACAGGAGCTGTGATCTTGCGAATATGCAAGCTCATAACTTCATGTAGAACTTCATGTATCCAGCATTCCTCTCAATTGCAAAGTGCAATTGCAGAGGCAGACCTTTAGCTGGCATAAGTGTTTGTGATTTAACTGATCATTCACAGTGGAGAAAAATCCTTATGTTATTTGGTAGCAGACTATGGGGAAATGGATATTTCCTCATCAGTCACTACACAAATGATTGAATCCACTGACAGCTTTAATGTCTCCCCTTCTTTTGCTCTGCTCATTTTCAGGCTCTCAGCTAATTTGATCTTTTGGCAGCGACAAACATTTCATTCTCATGGTCACGATTCCTATTCATTTCTAAAGTGTTGTTAACATAGTTTCAGCTGTCTCCCTCTGTCTGGCCCTGCCTAATTGATGTAAAAAATAGCTGTTTAAAATGTTCTTCCTTGAGAAAAGTTGCTAATTCCCCCCCAGAGATCTTCTCCTTGTGTCTGCCTCCAGTCAATTCCACTCAATTTTGTAAGAAAAATCTAGCACTGCACCTTCAGAGTGTGTTTACTTTCCCTTGTAAAACCATTGCAAACTAATGTGCCCTGGGAAAAGGAATTGGATTCTTCCCATTTGCAAATACCATTAACAAAATTGTGGACCAAATTCCATATGCAGCTCCAAATTACACACTCAATTAAGGCATGATCCACTGCTTATTAAAGTCACTTGGAAAATTACCCCTGATTTTAATGGGCTGTAGCCCAGACCTCGGGAAGTGGACATTTCCACTGCAGATGATCAGTTTAATCTTTGAGCATGCTGGAATTCATGCAATGATAGACTCATAGGGCTGGAAAGGACTTCAGAGGTCACATCTCAAGGCAAGATCAGCTTAATTTACATCTCCCAACAGATGTCTAACCTGTTCTTGAAGGTCAGTGACTGGGACACCATGGATTGTGCTTCCAGGCAATATTTTTTGTTAATTATCCTTACTCTTAAAAAGTTCTTCATACCCACTCTAAATCAATTCTTGCTCTGATCTACACCCATTACTTCCTGTTTTATTCAAAGTAATTGGGAGAAGACTATTTTTTTTCTCTTTCCAATAGCTTTGAATGCATTTGAAGACTATTACTGAACATGTGAGACTCTCTTTTCTTCCTTAGGCTAAACAAACTTGGTATTTCAATTTGTTCTTATGTTTCAATCCATCTGTTTTCTGGATCTTAGTCAATACAGGTCCTTTCTTCTGGACTCCCTTCACTTATCCCACATATTTTCTGACAGATAGTGCCCAAACCAGACAAATCCCTCCAGCACAGGTTTTATCAATGCTTTGTAGAGCGGAAGCACTTCAAGTGTCAGCACAGTGCTTGTCTTTCACACGTTGATATGACACTATTTTTTCACATTTACCTTGTGACCCATTAGAACTGAAACAGAGCATAAGTCAAAAATATAATTTGAGGGCTTCCTGGGATGGCTGGGGAAATGCTGAGGGTGGAACTAGCAATGCAGATCTGCTATAGAGCAAATGAGAGGGGGAATTTGAATCCCAGTTGCCAAATGATTTCTTCAAGCTGACATTCAGAAAGACCATGACATTGTTTGCAAGAATATCAGCTTGAGAAAGAGAAGTATGTGATGACCATAGGGCACTATCCTGCTGGTTCTTCAGAATTACTTCTCAGGTAAGACTCATTTGAGTCTCTTAAGAGTCCTTAAGGAGGCCTTAACACTTCTCTTCTGGAAGCAAGTTTCAGCTACGTACTTATGTTTGTATACTTAGTTACAATTTTGATTTTTGGCTACTTTTTAGGAAAGTCTTTGTTAATTTTTAGATATGCATCATCGGCAAACAACAGCCAACACATATACACACAGAGTCTGTATTTTGTATATTGAATTGTCTCATTACATCCCTCATGAATGGGTATGAATGTAAGAATAAATTCTGGAAACAATATGCAAAACTCCACTTCCTTAATAAATTTTTCCTTTGTCAAAGGACTTATGGTTTTTAGCACACTTGAAATTGTCTGAAGAATCCTTTGGTTCTTTAAATTGTACTTTAAACCACAAAGACAAGACAACACTTCTGTCTTGCTCTTACAGAAGTCAATGGTCCAGGGCAATTTTGTGTTCAGTAGAACAGAACTGGGTCCAAAATATGAAAAGCACAACAAACTTTGTGCTATAGCTATTTATGAGAATGCCATTATGTGTTATTGGCTTCTTTCTTCATGAATATTCAACATATATTGTGTGTTTTTATATGTAATATGCTGTGGTAAAGAAATACACTGTAGTTGAACCAAGTTGAAGATATTCAATCAAGATCTGCTTTTCCATTCTGTGGCAACATTTGAATATTGCCATAAATCTTCAATAACAGTTTGGACTGTGACTTAATCTCTGATTTACAATATAACAAGTGTGCCTAAAATTATATATGTACCTCTAGCAGTCAAGTAAATGATAACTAGAGCCTGCTCTAAGAACAGTTTTGTATTACAGAAGAAAAACAGCAGCACCAAAAGGCCAGGTATTTCCCTAAAGAGAAATTGGAACATATTCTTGGCTTTATACCTTTGCATTTTGCAATATTCACTGACTTAGCAGTGCAGGATGCATGAGATACTTCACTGAGTGAGAACTAGAATTTTCCCATTAATACAACAAGTAATGCAGCACTTGGTTACTCTTTCTGACAGTCTCAGTAACACCAAGAACTGGCAAACAAGGTTGTGATATTGTTTTATTGCAAGGCATTTTCAAGTTTAGAATTGGTGGGACTGACCAAACAACTTGCACAATAAACAGGAAAAAGCTATTAAGAATCTGAATCCATTCTATTACTTCTCAGGAACAGAGAGTGCTTATTTAATATTTAATAGCAAACAGCTTTGAAAGATGTCAAACTATCTCGAAACCGAGATATTATAACAACAATACTGAATTTGCAGAGTGAAAAACATCAAGATCTACAAATACACAGGACAAATGTTGACCTCAGATTAAGCAAATGTTATCCTTTTGCAAGCAGTGATGAATACACTAATAGCACTTCTGGAATGACATTATTATCTCACTGAAATCAGTGACAGGAGTTCTATTGACTGCAATACATCCAAGGTTTCATTCCAGAGCTGTGCTGTGAGGTGATGAAATGAAATTAATCAGATGTTGGGGAAGGTTGTCCAATATTGCTGATCAACAGCACAGGTGTTGTTTTAATATAAAAAATTACATCAGTCTGGATGAAATAGAAACATTAGATCAGAAATGACACTAAATGTAATAAAACAGATCAATGCATTAGCAAGCTTCAAAATGTGTTCAAACAACAACACAGACCACATTTTTAAAAACCAGCTTTGAGTTGGAAATTAAACTATGGCCTTGCAGCCTTGCTGATCCCCTCAGAGCTTGGGGCTGTGCCCTGTTCTTCATTCCCTCCCTCTCACTATGCTGTTGTTAAGTACCAACCCAGTCTTCCCCCAAAACTGTGCACATCCCCTGATGTCAGTCCCATCTACTGCACAGCCATGTCTAACAAGGTGTTTGCATAGGAAAACCTCTAAGTCCTGTCAACATATTAAGGAGAGATCCAAACTTCTTGTTTTCCTCAGTTTTTCTTAAACAAGAGGTGTGTAGAAGAATTAGACAACAAAGATACTTCTGTCTTCTAAATCTGCACAGCAGAGCCTTTGAAGCTTCTTTTGCATTTATACTCTTTTCTGTTTTTTTTTTTTTAATCTCATTAAAAGGACAAAAGACAGAAACTTTTGTGGCATTCAGCATTTTGCTGCCATTTCCCATGTCTTGATTTTTTGCCAGCTGAGACGCATTTCTTCTGGTACATAAGCAGCAGGTAATTCTGGAGGCTGAATTACTGTTTCTGAAAAGTGTGCACTATGCCTTAATCTCTGTTTGATTCATGAACTGAAACAGAGAAAGAGATAACAGAGTTAACATTCTTCTTCTGTGTTAAGATAGAAGAAGAAAAACCTCTATTTTCCAGTTTATCTTCCAGATCCCAAGGGTAAGAATGCATAAACAGAGTGGAACATTTGTTTTGTTAACAAAGCCCAACAGACCTCCAGATAACAACTTTAAATATTGCATTGTAAATAAAAGATGTAATTTAAGATGCTGTTTTATGTGCATCATAAAGTAAGTCCAAAAAAAATCTGCAGCCAGAGTAGTTGCAGAGCTCTAGTGACATTTTCACACATAGGTCATGTAACTCCACCTATTGAAGCCAATTCCAATCAGGCAAATCTGCTCTGAGGTGCTTTTCTAAAGCACTTTTTACTTGTTTCTTTTTCAGGCAGTGATGATATTAGAAGTCATGTGGGTTTTGGTGTTGGCAAGAGTGGTGTGGAAAAAAGTAGGCAGGAATGATGATGGCAGGCCTGAAGGGGAGGGGCAGGCAGCTGAAATGGGAGTGTGGAGGCTCCAAGGCAGAACCTGAACCTAAATTACTCAGAGGGTCTCCCCAGCCTTACCAGTCCACAGTCCTTCCTTCATGGCTTGGCTGAACTAGAGGTATTCACTGAAGAAATTATGTGATCTGCAAGTGTTGCTATGAAGAGCTGATTTTGAATGCAAACCATTCAAGTCCTCTCAATGTATTTATTATCAGGCCGTACTTTTGAAATGGGTTATTATGTCCCTACATATGCTCTTAGCATACCCACACCAGATTTTGCAAGAGAGAAAAAATGTGTTAGTCCTTCTGACTAAATTTTCATCACCTGTACTCCAACTCTGCATGAATACAAGCTTATCTCTTACAGGAAAATTCTTCAGAAGCAGATTTAGGACACAGAAATCATCAAGGTTTGGATGGATTTGACTGTCTAACTGTTTTTTCTTGTTTGTTTGATACTGGTACATTCAAATACCCCAGGATGCACCATCTGCTTGAAAGTATGGTACTAATGAAAAGGCCCACGGTGACAACACTGTATCTGACAAAAAGTGTTAGCAAGGAGGATGGCAAACAACTCAGGTTTCTGCCTACTAATAATTAATGGCTCTTGTTTTTCATTCAGGTTTTGGAAGAGCTCAATCTCTCTCAACTTTTCACAGAATTGCAGAATTGTTGGAAGAGTTGGAAGAGATGTCTGGAGATCCTCTGGTCCAGACCCCCTCCCAAAGCAGGGTCACCTAAAGCAGGTGACACCGGAATGCATCCAGGTGCGTTTTGAATGTCTCCAGAGAGGGAGACTCCATTACTCCCCCTCTTCCAGTGCTCGGTCGCCCTTGACATAGTAAAGTTCTTCTTTATGTTGAGATGGAACTTCTTGCATTTTCAGTTCACTGCTCCTTGTCCTGTCTCTGGGCACCATAGAAAAAAATTGGCACCATCCTCTTGCCACCCACCTTTGAGATACTTACATGTATTAATGAGATCCCCCTCAGTCTTCTCCTCTCTAGACTAAACAGGTCCATTTATTCCCTGTTAATATTCCTAAGACTTAATGTAACAACAATTTTCCTACTTTAATGGTTTTGGCTGTCTTCAAGGCCAGAAGGTCAGGCCCATCCACGACAGTGCCCAGGTCCCTTTGGACCAGACCACAGCTATTGCAACGAGGGTGCCTGGCAGCAACTGGGAACTGCCTCATCCATGAACAGCATTGACCCGTGTCAGAGCCACCAGTGCCGCCGGGCCCCA
>NW_005054350.1:4889598-4889974 GCF_000277835.1 Geospiza fortis | reverse complement strand
GGAAGGGCGCCCGCTGATGTCCCCCCAAGACTACAACTCCCGGCAGGCCCCGCTACTGCCGCGGGGCATGCCGGGGGGTGGAGTTCCCCTGGCGCAGTGGCCCGAGGCGCCGAGCCGGCGGCACGCTTCCCGCTCCAGCCCGAACTGTGTGTGTGTGTGCTTGAGAAGGCGAGGAGCGGGGGTGCTGCTTCTCCCCGATCCGTCCCAGCCACCGCTGCTTGTGGGGATCGGACCGGGCTAAGTCGCGGCGCGGGGAAGGACAGACTGGATCAATGAGCCGAGACCAATGGTGCGAGGTTCAACGAGAACAAGTGCCGGGTCCTGCACTTGTGTCACACCAACCCCTACAGCGCTACAGGCTGGGGGAAGACTGGCT
>NW_005054350.1:4888809-4889574 GCF_000277835.1 Geospiza fortis | reverse complement strand
GGATGCTGGCCAAGAGCAGCTGAACATGAGCCAGCGTGTGTCTAGGTGGCCAAGAAGGCCAATGGCATCCTGGCCTTTATCAGGCATCATGTGGCCAGCAGGACCAGGGCAGTGATTTTCCCCCTATATATAGCACTGGTGAGACTGCGCTTGAGAACTGTGTCCAATTCTGGGCACCTCAATTCAGGAAAGACATTGAGGTGCTGGAGCACGTCCAGATAAAGGGTCTGGAGCACATGTCCTGTGGGGAGCAGCTGTGGGAGCTGAGTGTGTTTAGCCTGGAGAAGAGGCGGCTCCGGGGAGGGTCCATGTCTCTACAACTGCCTGACAGGAGGTTTTGGCCAGGTGGTGGTCAGTCTCTTCTCCCAGACAATTAGCAATAGGATGAGACTTCCACCTCAACTTCCACCAGGAGAGGTTGAGGTTGGACATTAGGACTAATTTCTTCACAGAAAGAATGATTAGGTATTGGAATGTGATGCCTAGGGAGGTGGTGGAATCACGGTCCCTGGAGGTGTTTAAAGAAAGACAGGACGTGGCAGTGAGTGCCGTGTTCTACCTCACAGGTTGGAACCGATGACCTCGCAGCTCTTTTCCAACCCAACTGATTCTGGGATTCAGACTCGCTCTAGCCGTCAGAGCGGGAAGGAAGGGTGTGTGTGGGAGCGTATGTCCGTCTGTTTCCACGTCCCTCTGCGTCCCGGTATCGCTGGGGCTGTGGAACGACCCCGCGGCGCCCTGGCGCATGCGCACAATAAAGGCCGG
>NW_005054350.1:4878500-4888151 GCF_000277835.1 Geospiza fortis | reverse complement strand
AAGGCCCTGGAGCGGGCGGTGGAAGCCTTGCGGGGTTCCCAGGCTTCACGAGGCTGCCCTAACGCCTGGCCTTGTTCCACTTTTCCTCTCGGGCGTGCTGGGGCCCGGTGCCCGCTCGGAGCTGGTGCGGCTCTGCACCATCAGTGCCCGGCACCCGCGCCCCGGTGCATCCCAGCCCGGCAAAGGGCTCCCCGACCTTTCCCCAGAGCTGTCATGTCTCAGGCAGACTCTCGGAACGTAAACGGGGAGCTCACCTCTTTCCCGGGAATGAGGGAAATGGAATGCGTGCCTTTCGGAAGTTTTATGTGTGCTGTGTGTTGCGTGCCGACCGCATGGCTGTGACTGCTGACGTGCTGCTGTCAAAATAGGTCCCAGCTAGTGCTGGTATCGTGTGTGTCTGTGTTTTTTTCTCCTCATGAATTAGATAGTTGTGAAAGGAAAGGCTCTGTCAGAAATGAGTGATCGTTGAAAGGCAAGGCATAAAAAAAAGCGTGTCAGAACATGTAGTTTTTGTGATGATATACCTGTAAGGGGCATTGGGAAAAATCTCAGAACCTTTCAGATTTGGAATCATCAGTATTAGATATTTTTTTTTGAAAAAATAGTTAATATTATGTGAACTTATATTTTTAACTGTTGTCAGCACATGTACGTGCCTAATCTTTTACATTCTTCTGTTCTCCACTTTTAGTATGCTCATTTTTCATTGTTTTAGAGAACAGAGTGGAATTTATGATGTTGTAAAAATCTTCCATGGACAGCTAGAACAAATGAATATTTGTATTAGAACAGAACACTGTATTCTCCCCAAAATACCTTTGGTCTGGCCTAGCATTTAGATAAATTAGCAAACTATACTTGTTTTATTGATCTGTCAAATCAGTTAAACCCCAGCATCTGTCTAATTATGCATATTAATTTCTCGATAGCTTCAATTTTTTTTTTTTTAATTGCACTTTCATACAGAGTCAAAACTGTTGCAGGAACTTGTCATTTTCACTTGGGTTTTGTGTTGTTAGGATGCTGCTGGTCTCGTTGCACTCACATTTCTGTATGCTGTGTTCAGAACAGGTTGGGGAAAAATGCCTTATTTGAATTTTTTTTAAATTAAAAAAAATGCTGTGTCTAATTCAAAGCCTGCAAATGTTGAGATGTCTTTGAGCTGGAACTAAGCTGTATTGTTGTGATATGAAACAGTGTGTTGATAGAATAAATACTAGATTAGAAATTCTGTCTGTGTGAAGCTGTTTTCAGTCAGTGATCTTTATTGTGCTATGTGTTTATGCGCTTAGAGCATGAAATGTGTATTCTTTAGGCATAAACTTCAGTTTCAGGCTAATGCATTTATTAGGAAGATTTCTGTAGAGCAGACTAAGCAAAAACAAAATATGAAGCATAATGAGACTGCAGCACTCTCTATTACTGTACTATTGCAGTAATATACTATAGAAAGTGCTATCAATTCAGAGAGCATTGAGTGCACTCTCAAGAAATATTTTCTAACTGCTTATTATTTAGAGGTGTTTAAAAAGGTTTGTGGGCCACAAACTAACCCAGTTCTAAAGTACTGTATTGAAGAATACAATATTGGCGGTAGTGAATTGAGTGTCACCTTTTATAAAGTAATTGGTTAGTAAGAAAGAGAATATATGACTCAGAATAAATGTAGCATAGTGTAGGAAAAGCATAAAACTTTGTTAAAAGAATAAAACTCTACATTTTTTCAGTGCAGTAGATTATTCAAAGTTATTTTATTGGTACAATCAGTACAATCATCCATTTTTATTATTATTGTTGATGCATATGAACAGAGATGTTCAAATGTTTAAGTCTAAACATTTGAATTGAGCAAATAATTTTATTAGTTTTCTTGACTCAGGAAGTTATAATGGGTTTGCTGACCTTTAGGGTAACAGTGAAATGTGATAGTGTGCCCCTTTACAAACAACTATTTCATTGAAAGATATGTAGTACTTAACATAAGGAGTTGTTAACAAGCCTTTAAATTAATCATTGCCTGATGAAACTGCTTTTTTATTAATAAAACCTAATTTACTCTGTCAGCAAAAAGAAGGTCTGTAATACATTTATCTTTGAATTTTATTCAGCACGTTTCAAGGGGAGTTCTAAGAGCATGTCCTGTGGTAGCTAACATGTTACATAGTTCCCTTGGTGTCCAAGATTGCAATCTTGTTTTTATAGTCCTTGTAGTTCTAGAAATTTCAGTCATTAATAGTGTTTGGGTCATGGTTGATTCCCTCTGACTCCCTTTGGTAGGTGGATTTCTTTGGATTCTGAAACTAGCAGGAATATCTTAAGAAAGCCCACAAAACAATTAAGTACTTTTCATAGTGTTGTGCAACTGTGACAAAGGGAAAAATTGTACTTAAAAGTGATGAAACCAAGAGGCAGTTGATAAACTATGTAATACCACTTTCAGACACTTAGTATGGAGCACTGAGAATTTGCCTCGTGGCAAAATTCTGGTCTTGTACCCAGGTTCTTCAGCCATATTGCTCTTTCAGGTTGGCTTTCTTTTCTATTGTAATGTGTTTTGTTTAACTTCCCAAATCTGAAGTTGTTAGGAGTTTATTTAGGACTGGATAGGAAGAATTGAAACATCAGACACCTAAAAGCAACCCATTTGGAAGGTGGAACATCTTCTTACTGGTGTCTTCTTCATGTGACTCATACATGTAATCATTGTTACATGTAGTTCTAGTTCAGTGAAGATTATGGGAATCTGGAATTGATGCCCTGTGAATAAATATTTTTTTAATTTTTTTTTTGGTAAGCAGTCATGTAGTTTAATAGCAACATTTGAAGTTTTAAGTTCAAAAATTTGTAGCGCTTTTTTGGAAACTCCTTTTTCCTTAAGGCCAAAGAAGCCAGTTTTGCAATTTTAAGTAACATGGATTTAAGTTGATCCTGGATTATGATAGTTTTTTTTAAAAAAATTTAAAAGCCTTCTCCAAATGTTTAAATCAGTCATAAGACATGCTTCTGCAACACCTAATTGAAAATCAACACTAGTTGATTTGATGAGCTTTGGAAGATTAGTAGACAGTGTTCAGAATTTGAATTTCATGTGATTCAGAGGTGTCTGACTAGCAGTGCAAGATTCTAAAAATGCATGAATATTCTAAATTGATATCCTTTACTGAAGTTCTTGCTTACAAGTGTGTGAAGTCCAGTTATGTTACCTTTGTAAACATCTCAAAATAATTAACTACTCTTTTCCTTTAGCAGACTAAAATAAAACTTGGAAAGTGTGCAGTAAATTTTCTCTTTGGTGGGTTGAGTTACTAGGAGAGATCAGTGTGACAGAGAATATTTCATTTGTGATTGTTCATCTGCATCATAGTCTGGAATTGTCAGTGTATAAAATCAGCTATCAGCTGGTTTATGTTCAAATGACTTTTCATGGGGGGTAGAGAGCACTTCACTCAAGTATCGTGGCTTATTCTGAAATGCAGATTTCGACAACCTTTTAAATAATACAGAAATATTGCTGTAGGTTATTTTGTAATCATTACACTGCTATTGGTAACACTGAAAGCCATAGGATATGTGTTGCTGCAAATCGAGAAGGTGGAATTTAAAGGCAAAAATAGCTCAATGTTAAATGCATCCTATTCCCTCAAGGTCTGTTGCCAGAATTGGCCTAGGATGCCTTTTGGTGTAGGCAGAGTTTGAAGTCCTCGAATGTGATCTTACTGCCTTACTTGTGTGTGTCTTGATTATGTCAAATTATGCCTGTTTTCACTCTCTTCAAGGTACCAGTAAATTTGTGATGGCCTAATTTGCTAAGATAGGTTAGAAAAAAAAGGTGATCGGGATGTCAGTTTTCTGCTGTCTTCATTCAGGAACATTTTTGAAACTAAAAGAGTGGGAGTGTAGAGGAGGGGGGGAAACTGGTTGTAAGTGATTACTAATATAGTTGTGACTTTCTGATACTTTGAAATGGTTCTATTTAAGTTAATATTTTTACTGGCTGAGAATTGCATAATGGCAATAAAATGACTCAGTATTCAACATGTAGTCTGACATTTTTTTTCTTTTAAGTACAAGAGCGATTCTTGGCATTGTTTGCTCTTCCTATATGTATACTTCTATGCATTATTTCATGGCTCAAATGTAGTATTTGTTAGTATTTTAATTTCTTTACATTATATGTATTAATGAAAATCAAAGCACAGGATGATTTGTGGGAATGTGTCAAGGAAGAAAAAGAAAGATAATGTTTTTTACCAGGTGTTGCTTATTAGGTGGTATTATGTTATACAGTCGTCTCTACCACTGTGCTAGACTGCATTTAAAACTGCCTTGTAAAAAGGGAATTATATTGATCTGTGAAGTCAGGTGTGTTACAGTGTTAGATTATATTTTGGCAGAACTAGTTTGTCATTTGTTTTAAGATTCAGTGATGAAATATTTTCCTGTGGTGGTAGAGGTATACAGCAGTGAAGATTTAGAAGTTTAGTCCTTAACGTGAAAATTACAGGGCTCTGTTTTGCTTAATATTGCAGTTGCTTCACTTAACAGTGAAACACTATCCAAACCTTGCATCTTGTCCTTCTAGTGTGTACCAATGATTGGTATAAAAGCTTCACCTTTGCATTGTAATTACTAGAAAGTGCTTATTCATGCTGCTTGTTGATAGCATAAGCAGGTGTTCTAGATCACCACAAGACATTTTTATTAATATTATAAAGACATTCTGTATTATGCATGAACAGTATACTGTTGTTCAAGGCCAGGTTGAAAAGTGGAAAGTTTGAGAGGATTGAGAGGAGTTGTTTTATTGCATCAGTAAATAGATCAGAATATTTAGTGCACCGACTGTCCATTGTGAAAATATAAATTGCTCCTGTTTTGGCCTGACCATGGTTTGTGAACGTTTTACTTTCTTCGTCTTTGGGAGATGTTTGTTAACCAGATCTTTGTGACTATCAATCGCTAAGGGTTTTACATACTTCCCTTAGAAACTATGAATTCAAATAGAAAGGTTTCTGAAGAGAACTTACTGTATTAAAAGTGGAAAAACCAACCCTGACTAGCTAGATAAGTATTACACTTTCCAGCTTGGAAGTTGTCGGTTTACAAGGCTTGAGGTGTCAGATGAACCTGATAAGTGAGTGTAAGCTAATTTCTTTAAAAATAAAAAAATCAGCAAAACAACTCTACTAAGATAATTTGTGATGTGGTATTTTTAAAAATAAAAATGCATAAACACAAGTTAGAATTTTTCTAACTTTGTTTTTCTTAAAGTGGTAAGACTTTACTTTGGGCGTGGTTATCTTGGCGTCTTGCTTCTCTTGCCTTTTAGTGTTGTTTTGGATTGTATAAAGTTATTGTCTGGCATTTAAAATTATTTAGCAATGTAGATTTCATTGTCATATTTCGTTTTAGTATTTGAATGTATTTAGAAATAGATGGTTATGTAAGGAAAACAGATATTTTCAGTTCATTCGTGTATGAGCAAGGTCTTGTGAATTAGGATAGTTTGCTGAACATTATCCTGCTGTAGGACTTCGTGTGTTTAATTAAACATAGAAGAGGAAGAAAATAAAATGTTTGCATAAAATTTAAAAAGATAGTAAAATCAGAACTTTTCTGCCTTTTGTTTCTCAAAATGTGGTCTTACTTGGATTAAAATCTTCTTCTGACGCTTCAGTGCTTGAATTGGTCTGGCCTCAATAGTAAGCAAAGGCTTAGAGGAAAGAATGAAGACATTGAGGTAGATGGAACATGGAATAAAATGCAGTGTCCCAGGTAGAAGGTGGCAGTCTGATCTGAGACCTTCTCTATCTGTGATACAGGGGATTGCCCTGATCCATGTGCAGGACTTTGCACTTGGCCTTGCTGGCCTTCATGACATTCCCATTCAGCCACCTTTCCCTCCTGTCAGGGTCCCAGTGGATGGTTTCCCTTCCCTGCGGTGGATCCACTGCATCGCTCCTTTGGTGTCACTTGGTGCAGACTTGCCAAGGATGATGTCACTTCCACTGTCAGTGTCATCCATGAAGACACTGAGTAATAGTGGTCCCACTATGCATCCCTGGGGGATATGGGTACCACTTGTTGATGGTTTTCACTTGAATGTTCTGGCATTGACTGGAACTCTTTGGACAAACCACCCAGACAATTCCTTGTGCGTCTAACAGTCCATGCATCAAACCCATATCTCTCCAATTTCGGGGTAAGAATCTTGGGGGGGACCATATTAAAGGCTGTACAGATGTCCAGGTAGGTGACACGTGTAGCTCTTCCCTTGTCCATTGATGTCCACTGCAGAAGGCCACAAGATTAGTTAGGCCTCCTTTGACCATGATAAAGCCATGTTGGCTGTCGCTAACTCCTTGTCTTCAATACATTTTGATATATTTTTGGGGAAAATCTGTTCCATTTTTCATTAATGACCTTGGTATGGGTGGGAGTATGCTGGTACAGCTCACTGGTAATGCAAGGTTAGGAGATGTGATGAATGCAAAAAAAAAAAATTGGATGTGTGCTAATAATAAAACATTTTCTTAGAAGTGATGAAAAAGAAGTAAAACCAGCAACTAGTACTTAATCATGGGTTTATTGTGAATGTGACAAGTCATGAAATGGGGCAAATACAGGACTGTAATTTTGTAGTGAGGAAAGTATTAATGTCAAGATTTTTGGCTTTGATGAAGCTTCATCTGAATGCATCCTTGGCAACACCTAGTCAGATAAAATGAACCCAAATGGGAATGATGCAAAGACAACTTTATTAACACAAGTGAAGTGGAAGTAGAATAGCTTTAGCTTGTTAATCTTAGCAAAATGAAGACTGAAAGGGGATCTGATTGCTATCTATAAATACATCAGCAAGGTAAGCACTGGGGAAAAGAAAATCTATCTAGACTAAAGGATAGACTTGGTGGAAAAATGAATTTGCTTCAAGTGGCTATGAATGTATTTAGATCATTAGAAACTTAGCTGAATCTGAATCGTGTCAGTCTGAACCAACCTTCTAAAAATTATGTGGGCAAAAATAGTTTTAAATTCATCAGATAACCATCTTACAAAATTATAAGTTTCATGTGGACTTCAGAAAGCGTCTCCTAGGTCATGAGTTTACAGTATTCCTGGATAGTTTGGTAGGACATTAATGGTACACAATTATGTACTTAAGCTAGAGCAGATATGTTGTGTTACATTCCAAGACATTGGAATAGCTTGATTGAGATATGTTTAATTTTTTCCTTTGTAAAAAGGGATATCCATGAATTTAAAAATGATATATGTGGGATTAACATATATGTGAAATAAACCTACTATTTCTAGTCCATAGGGATATGATGTTAGTTTAACATGTTATCATGTTTAACACTATGGCGCTAATAAGGCCGGTAAACATAGTAGACCCACTGAAAGTAAAAACTGTTTGTTTTTTTAATTTGAGTGTCCACCAGCCATCTACCAGGCACGTTCTGTGTTACAGCTCAGACTGGAACTCCAGCTGCTTCTGTAGCAGTGACCTGGCTGGTCCTGAGAAGTGTGGTGCATTAGCTCAGCTCAGTACTGGGATGCGAAGTTGATGAGGAAGTGGAGTTTGTGGTCCTGCCTGATGGATGAGACCAACTAAATGCAACTTCTGTTTGAAGCAGGTGTTTGTTTGCCCGAGTGACTGGAGGAAATGATTGTGCTTGGCTTTCAGTGGCTTGGGAAATGGAGACCTGTGGCCTGTGCTTCCAGAGACTGAAAAGTCACCCTGAAACTGCAGTGATCTGTTGATGTGTTTGGGAGGCAGTCCAGTGTCAGCTAGCCCTGTCTGTAGGAGATTTTAATGTCTGATACACAAGTTTCTTTTGGCCAGGCTCTTGTGTCATGAGCCGAGGTTGGATACCACGTAGCAATCCAACAGCTAAAGCTGTTTGTTTGTTTGCTTGTTTTTAAGAATTTTCTGGGCTATTGTCCATACTGGGAGACTTGTGAATTGGATTGATTTTTAAAGTTACTTTGTTACGCTGTTGGGATATTGCTTGCAAGGAAACCAGTGAAAACCACAAGAGCTTTGGTGTCTGGCCTCTGATACCCAGTTCTTGGAGCAGATTGGGAAAAGTGCAAGGCAAGAGCTTTTGATCAGGTCTTCTGTGGGAAGACTGATTTTCTGTGTGCCACTACAGCTCTCATCTGAGATGATTACAAGTGTTCTGATTACTGCTATAGAGTTTGAAGAGTATCTTGTATGTTGCAATGCAGATCAGTTAGGTGTATCCAATGGGAGATTTCTTACATGAGGATGCATATGGATTTTAAGTTGCTGGATATTTGAATATTTTAAGCAGCACATCTGGGTTTTTCAGCATCACTGAAACCACTGGTAAGCTATAGCAGGTAAAATACGAAGCAAGTTTAAAAGGAAAAAGGAAAGGGAAAATTACTTGTTTATTTAGTTCTGTTGATAAAATGTGATAGTATTCTGGAAATCTAAGAAACCCTGTAAATATCAAGCTCATTAGATATTCTATGTTACGCAAGCAAAGAGAATAGTTGCTCCAGCAGGAAGGGTTTATAACATAGCCCTTACTGAACTAAATCTATACTGAAAGATTGCATGTATATATTAGTTGCTTCAGGACTGTGGGGAGATACTTTGATGGTTTAAATGTTCAAGTTAAGCACCACTGAAATATTTCTACTGTTCTTGTTATTTCAGCAGTGCTTTGGTATGAATAATACTTTATGATTAGATCCTGAAGACTTTATCCTAGTAGAATTAAGAGCTACCAATTTTAGTATGCTCTTAATAAGTCTCTGACAAGAATAACAATATAATCGAGTACAGCTAAATTGTGAGTAAGAAATTTATGCTATTATGGAGGTTAAGTTTAAGGTACAAGCATCCCTTTCATGTTAGTAACCAGATCGTCCTTTAGTAATGGCACTCTTTCAATAGGAAAAATGTCAGGAATAGATGTTTGTGACTGACTTGGGCCTAGGCTGCTAGATTTTAAAGCTTAAGCTAAGTACCAGCAATAATATCTTTGGATGAAGTTATTCCATGTTATACTATCTTACAGCTAGTGGTGTTTTGTTGTTGTTAGGGCTAAAGAAACCATTGCCCATATTTAACATTAAATACAGGACAGTCTACATTTAGTCTGTATCTTATCTAATGTATAAAGAAAATAATGGTCTCTTGATCAGAATTCCTGGTAATGATCTGTGGTTGTACTTTACCCTTGAGATAGATGCTTACTGCATTTTTACTGTGGTTTCTTGGCTACTAACAACATTTTAGTCACAAGCTGGGGTGAATAAGAAGTTTTGATCCAGAAAAAACATGTAAGGAAATGTTTTGTCTGCTTTGAAATGTCACTGTGTTGTATTTTTGTCTTTTCTCTGTCAGAATGGCAGGCAAAAGGTTTCAGCTCCCATTTCTCTTACACCAACCCCCAGTAAAGTGTGTGTGCCAGCATCTGCACAAGCACCTCTAATAAGCTCTGTAGCCATATGCAAGCTCTGCCCCTTTGACAGAGAAAGATGAGCTATTTTAGGATTAAAAAATGGGCATTGTCTCAGCATTTTTTAGAAAGAAAAATCTATGATAGACACATCAGCAGCACGAATGCTGACAGCATGTCATCGTGGGGAGCTCAGATAAAATCTGATGTT
>NW_005054350.1:4853471-4877813 GCF_000277835.1 Geospiza fortis | reverse complement strand
TGAGTGCTGAGTGAGCTGGCAGATGGACAGACAAGCTGACAGAAGCCTTGTGAAGTTCAACAAAAAATGCAAAGTCCTGCAGCTGGGGAGGAACAGCCATCCAAGCAGCAGTGCAGGTTGGGATCTGACCAGCTGGGAAAGCAGATTTGCAGAAATGGCCCTGGGTGTCCTGGTGGCCACCAAGTTGATCATGAGCCAGCAGTGTGCCCTTGCTACAAAGAAGGCCAGTGGTGTCCCAGGCTGCATTAGGAAGAATGCTGCCTCCAGGTCAAGGGAGGTGATCCTCCCACTCTGCTCAGCACTGGTGAGGCCACAGCTGCAGTGCTGGGTCCAGTTCTGGGCTCCCCAGTACAGGAGAGACATTGACGCCATGGAGAGAGTCCAGAGAAGAGCCAGGAACATGATGAACTGGAGCATCTCTCTTGTGAGGAAAGGCAGAGAGAGCTGTGGCTGCTCCAGGCTGGAGAACTAAAGGCTTGGGAGAATCTTACTGATGTGTAAAATACCTGAAGGGAAGTTGCAAAGATGGAGATGGGTGCCCATGAGCGGACCAGAGTCATTGGGCACACCTTGCAACACAAGAGCTTCCCTCTGAGCGTGAGAAAACACATTTTTACTCTGAGGGTGACCAAGTAGTGGCCCAGATTGTCCAGGGAGGCTGTGTAGTCTCTATCCTTGCATGTATTCCTTTCTGTCTATGGTGCTGGGTGGCTGGCTCTTGGTATCCCTGCTTGAGCAGAGTGTTTGGGCCAGATGACCTCTAGAGGTCCCTTCCAGCCACAGCCATTTTGTGATTGCTATGTCAAACGATGGGAAAGAAAAACAATTCTATTTTGGCCTAATTAAAAAATTCCATATAACATCATACAAATATAGATTACATGAAGCTTTCTTAATTTAACTTACTCTTTCTTTACTCCATTGCTGTATTTGATTCTGGCAGAAAAAATTGCTGGAGATCTTACTCTGTTCCTCTCAGGTCTGTTGAGGAGTCACTTTACTTGGTCTCAAAATCTGTCTTGCTTGGTTTACAATATTGCTATTAGTTTTTATTCTGCTGACTTGAGCTCATTTCTCATTTATTAGGGTTCAAACTGTCAAATGCAGTAAATGAGTTTGCTTTGTCTGCCCAACATAACTGTATTGTGCACCCAAAGAAAACTACCCTGAGTTTGTTTTAGTTAAAGTGCATTGAAGTGTTCTGTATGTTTCAAGTGCTCTTGGAAATTCAAAGGTGATGCAGCAGCTTTTAAAAAACAGCATTCCACTTAAAGCATATAATCCCCATATTTTTGAGGTTAATACTGTAACACATTTTAAGGAGTTTGGATTCCTTTTGCCAGTCTGTAAGTTTTTAATGTGTACTTACATTGTTTTTAGATGTGGCTGAATGTATCACTTTGCTGTGTCAATTTACAGCTTAAATAAACTTTAATTCAGTGCATGAACTAGAATGTTTTCTGGCAGAATTGGCTTAGATACTGGCTTTTGCAGCAGCTACAGTTCATTGTCTTAAATTGAAGCAGGCTATATGCTTAACACTTAAGCTGTTTCATAGAATGCTGTTGATGTTGTTAAATAATGCATGCTCATTTTTGTACAACTCTACAAGTGATCTGCCTTCTAATTATCATAGATTTTGTGTAATTTAATAAAATTATAGTTTATTCTTATCCAATTTTATGTAGAGGTGATATTTTAAGGCAGGCTTTTTCTGTACATTATGGCAGCCTTACTAATTTTGAATGGAGCTTCTTGCTGACCAAACCTGCCCCCTTTTCAGAAGTGCTTTGTTTGCTCTGTACAACTAGAGATTCTGACATGGGTCTCTTTGGTACCAGGGGTACCAAGGCTGTGGAAATTTATCTAAGTTCTTCCTTCCCATACTAGGAAGGTGTGTTCACATCATCATTTTTTCGCTGGTGTTTGACAGTCTCAGATGGTAGAAAAATGGGTTTTGAAGCTGGGACATTGAAGGAGACCTGAATCTGAAATGAAAGTGACACCATTGATGAAAAAGATCTCTGTTTGGGTCCTACCTGTCCAGTAATATGTATATTTTGGTTTTACTGCATTATAACTGGCAAGCTTGTGGCAAACTGGGAAACTTGGCACTGTTTCAGCAGTAGAAACTGGCTCTGCAGAATTCGTGGCATTTCTTCCTGCCCACTAGTTGCTGTAGTCCAAGCTGTGTGGTTGCCAGAGGCAACCCCGGCATTTATATTGTGCGGTGACAAGCTAGCTGAAGTAGAAACTCAGCACTTGAAGTTTTTGGGTAGGTCTGGTATTTCTGAGTGTGATTAAGCAGGTGTCTGTCCTTTTCTAAGGCCTTCATAAGTCAAAGTGACAGGAAAACTTGTGGCATGAATTGTCACTGCTCCATTCAAAACCAGTTGGGACAAACTTTATTCCAGGAAGATGCTGTAATTTGTGTCTTGAATTTACACTACTAAGAGAGTTGTTGAACTCACTGTCCCCTCTGAAGTAACTCTTGACTTCAGAGGTTCTTGGATTGAGATTACAGGTTTATAAAGCAGTGACCTCTCGTCATTAGACATCATGTTGCATTGGTATGTAGCGTGAGAATTTTATTAGTTGAATTACTACAGCTTCTATGTGTACAGTTAGACATAAGCCTATCTGAGATTTAAATGCTTAAATAAAAACCTGCTTGGACCTGAGTTTCATGCAAGCAGCAGGTGAGATACTATTTTTGAGATTATAATGCTGCCCTGGTGTGGCTGAATATTTACTGGCATGAAGTGGGTGTGCATTTGTCCATTTTGATGCATGAGCAGAATGTTTGTATCCATCTTTGCCAGTTCTTTTCCTTGTTTACATGCAGTCTGTGTAGTACAATCCAAACATTTCTCCTTCCTGGTTCTTCTGCCTCTGCCCCACATTTTTCCTCAAGAACGGTTGTAGTTTAGGCTTTTGCACTTAGGCTGTTACTGCCAGCTTGTACTTCATTTCCCCACTCCTGCAAAGGTAGTGGTGCTTATGTTGGTGTAATAGTGAACTCTAGAATCTTCTTCAGATGTTGCAGTTTCTTTTTTGAAGGCTATGTCATGCTAACTCAGATCATGTAGCTCCTCTGAAAGGTACTAGATTTTTTTTTTCTGATTTACTATCCTTCTCTCTGTTCCTGCTCAAATCCATGCTGTTGGTTTGCCACTTAACTACCAAACACTTGGGTTCTGCAGGAAGAGTGAAATTCCGTCATCTCTTCCTTTTGTGCACCAATTTGTTACCGCCTATTTATTAAATCTGATGGTTGCAAGTCTTGAGAGTCTTTATACAGCTATTTTCTTTAAAGCTTTTAGAAAGCAGGTAAAAGGTAAAGCTGTCATAAGCATCCTCTAGACCTTGAAAAAGATTTCAGTCACCACTGGAAGAAATGTCTGATTCTAAAATGTCCCCGAGCTAAAAGCTTTTTTTTTTGTGAAGTATCCAGGAAATGCAAAGGAGGTCACTGCATTCATGTACCTGGGAAAGAAAAGCAGATTTCTTTTCATTATCTGAGGTGTTGAAACTGACAGTAAATAGCAGAGTAATTTGAAGAATATATTGAATCCTATCTCATTATTGCACACTTTAAAAAGGCAGGCATGAGGAGACCTTTCATGTCTCAAAAGAAACAGAACATCTTTTATTTTAGTTTAAGAACCAGTTTATCATCAGTTTATAAATTCACTGTTGCTTTGTCTTGAAACAAGCTGGTTTTGAATAGTATAGCTCCTTTTCTTGATGACTGTGCTTTTCAAAATGAGCCTCTGAACTGTGTAACTTTTTTTCCTTTGTCCCGAGTGTCCTTAGTAAAAGTAGTTGAGAAGATTGAAAAGCAGACCACCTTGCGTTGCCTAGAGTTGCAATTAAAAAAAAAGTAACCCTCAAGTTTGAAAGTCAGATTCAAAGTGCTTTTTGCCTCTGGGCACTGCAAAAGCAGTGGTTATTAGATGACTAATAGCTTAGGTGGTTGTTAGTAAAACTCCCAGAATAACTTCCTCAAAAATGTATGTGTAGCATGTAGAAAAAAATACATGTTGGGTGTGTTATGAGTGTATCACCAATCTTAGAATGAGAAGAGTATTCAGCTGCCTGGTTTTAGTTCAGTTTGTGGTAAGGGTGATGGGAGGGTTTTTTTGGCTCTCCCTCTATAGGTAAAGACAAGTGGATGATGCAAGAACCATCAAAAAGATAAGTGGCAGGAAACTTTCAAGTAATTTTGTAAATCTTGGGGGCTGTGTCAAATTTGCCTGGATTGAGAGGATGACTTACTTCATCCACCATGTAAAGTCAGATCAGAAGTGAAGTTTCAGACAAATAATACCAGTTCCTATTTTGTCAAAAAAAACCTCACTGATTGTAAACCTAGCTTGTATCTTCATCTGCATCTCATTGTTCTGGTTCTCAGTGATTCTCTTTTTAGTCTTTATGTATTTGTATTTTGGTGTTTTGTGTTAGGACTGTTTAATGCTCTCTCAAAATCAAGTACTTGGAATGAGTTATAGAAATAAAGGCATCAGTCAAATAGTGAGCCCTCTAGTGTAGTAATGTGTTTGCTAGCAGGCAGAGCTTTTTCCTTCAGAAAAGTCCAGACTCCTCTATGGAATAAGGTGTTCTGACTTTTCTGAGTTGACTTCCTTTGTCTCATGCAATTAGTGGTTTTGTTGTACCTTACCACTTGTTCGTATCACTTATATTTTTCATCCAATTTAATCTGAGGTTTGCTTTCATTGTAGTTGTTTAATGGAAAAGTTGTTGTGTTTTCAATACTGATAAAAATGATTTTGTAGTCATTTAATATGTTTAAAGAACTCTAAAGAAGGTTCTGAAAAGTTAATGTACACGTGGAATATTCTTGAATAAATTTCATGCTCATATGAAACACCATTTTTCTAGAGCCCTTGCAGTCTTGCTTTCAGATGACACAAGCATAGGGAAGATTAACGCTGCTCAGAATGCTGTGAACCTTATTTTTTGTGCTGTTACTGTGTGGCATTGCATGAAGGTGATCTCTGCTGGAATATGTGCTTTTGCAGTGTGATATTAGAATTATGCCTCTTGTCCAGACTTGGAAGGAATTCCTATCCTGAAGGTTTAACATAAATACGGTTTCAAGAGTACACTGCATTGAATACATAAATATGCAACTTCAACTACAATAGCAACTGTTGCTTTTCTGTGGATCAGTTAGAGTACATGCATAAACAGAGTATCATCTCTCTTGCTTATTTTGAATGTAAAAGCGAAGATTGATACCTTGTTCTTTTAACTCTATGGGAGGTCAGAAGCCTACCGAAGTTGAAATCTCAAGACCAGTGACTATGTTTTAGTCTCAGTGTTTTCTTTCTTTACACAATTGAAAGAGTTCCAAAGAATGGGTGACTTCTACTCCTGAAGAACAATTCAGCAAAATTTACTTTTGCATGTGACCAGTACCTTCTGGATACTTCAAATATTAAGAATGATTTGGTAGGAGTAGTATATTCATATATGAACCACTTGTGCCAGCAGCTCAAGTCTGTTGTAGTATTTAAGAGTTCTTGATTGCTGTAATGTATATTGTTACAACTAAGGTGATAGAGCGCTCTTTGCATGTAACACAGGATATGTGCCTAACAGGTGTAGGATTTAACCTGCTTTTGCCAGTTGGCAACAAGATGTATTTTAAGAGTTACTTGTACTGTATAAAGAGATTTCTTCTCCAGAGATGTGCGTATATTTTAAAAAGACCAACCTTTTTTTTTTCAGGTCCCTTTACAGATGTAGTAACTACAAATCTTAAACTACGAAATCCATCAGATAGAAAAGTATGCTTCAAAGTGAAGACCACAGCACCTCGTCGATACTGCGTGAGGCCAAACAGTGGAATTATTGACCCAGGATCATCTGTAATTGTTTCAGGTAAAAATAAATATATGCAGTTGTAGGTTAAGTGTTCTTAAGGCCTCTGATGCAGTTCCCTAATGCTCGATCCTAAAGACTGTTTGAAGTATGTCAGCTTTTTGAAACCTTTTTATTTTTAAATAGAAAGGATTCCCCTCATTAGTGTGATGGCAAGTTGATATAGAGCTGCAATGATACATGAAAAAATCCTCCATGTAGAAATACTTGTCTTTGTCACATTTATTTGTGGCTCTCAAAAGGAGGAAAAGCAAGTTGAAAATGGGCAGTGACATTAACAGTACCTTTGCCTCAGACTACTATATTCATGTTTGTATCCTGAAGTAGAACGTTCCTTGGTTGCTCTGATGTGCTTAAAGTGTAACATTTCATAGTTCATAGCATTTAAGAAAAAAATAGTTTACAATTGTATCTAGTAGTTTTTTTTCAAGAAAATGGGAAGACTGCAGATTTGGTAAATGATTTTTGTAGGTCATTCTCCTGACCGTTTTGTGGTAGAATCTCTAGAATAAGGGATATTCATTCAGGTTGTAGATATCACAGGCAATACAGATGTGAACTCCTAGATCTCCTAGGTCTAGAAAACTGATTATTTTAGAACCCTTGGAGACCTCTGTAGCAAAGCAAAAGGGAAATAAGGGAGCAATCCTCAGAGCTTTTCAGATCCACATTCTTACACCCTTTGGGAAGTTTAAGAGAAGCTGGAGAGCTGTCTTCAGGTGATATGTTCAAATGATGCAAAGAAGAACACAAAACGAGTTTATGATTGATTAAACCTTAGAGTAACTTTCCTTGTAGGAGTTTTCTAATCAGATACGATCTGTAGAATGGGGCCCTTGAAAACTTCATCATTGCTTCCCATGGGCAGTCCAGCATCTTGACTCATGGTACTTATTCACTGACTTGGGGATGAAAGATGATTTTACTGAGAATTGATTTAAGATTCAAATAGTCAAAAACTTCTTTGTTTCTGTCTTCAGCTACAACTTAGAGCCATTTTACCTTAGCTGTGTGTTTGACCTGGTATCTGGGATTTTTCCACTGGGTAGTTCAATATCACAATCAAGATCTTGCTGGCATTTCTCTTCAGGGAATTGAATAGATTGAGGGATTACATCCTGTGTTTCATAGCTATAAATTATCTTTTTAAAACTTTAAATATTTTGGTTTTTTAAATGAGTCAGTACTGGAGCTGTAAACAATACTCTGGCTTCAGGATCTCCAATAAAGGGAAACATGTCACTCGAGTCTTCAGTTGGCATGGCAGGAAGTCTTTGATGTGCCTATTTCTGTATTGCTGTATTCTCATGCAGTTATTCAGCTACAGTGACCTCAAGATGTTTTCAAGTGTCATTGTTTAGTTACAGTGATTCCACAGTACTTTTCAGAACTAAGTTCTCTTCCCCACAGAGTCAGCTTCATATTTTTGTTTTTAGGCATATAATTTCTTTTGGGTCATTTGCTAAGATAACTGCACAGATTATTTTTCTAGTGACCCACTTTATCTCATCAGTCTCTCAGCTGAATGTTTTCAGTGCTGAGTCATCTTTCATATAATTAAAAATAGATTTCTCTCATATTGTTTTGCAGAGAGAAATAACTATAGGATACTGTGGGCTGAAGCTCTTATTTTCAAAACTGAATGTTGTGATAGTGTTAGCTGTCTTCAGCCTGTTTAATGCATTGTGCTGATT
The DNA here is from genome assembly GCF_000277835.1 of Geospiza fortis. NCBI lineage: Eukaryota > Metazoa > Chordata > Aves > Passeriformes > Thraupidae > Geospiza > Geospiza fortis. Next base: position 4,870,212 of record NW_005054350.1, on the reverse strand, counting down.
CACAGCCAAGACAGTTTTTAAAATCATTGTTGGAAATGTGATTTGACAGTCATTTTAAAGAAGTCCACTGACATTTTTTAATCATTTATTACTTTTCAACTGTGAATCACTAAGTAACCTTCTTCCGCCATGTTTTTTCTTTTTTTTTTCCAGAAATACAAATTCCGTGAGAGCTGTTTTTCTTTACAATGATACTCTAAATTTACTATTTATTATCCTGTCATGTATTGTATGCTGTAAACTTGTTAATAGCAACAGCTTGTTGTTGGGTTTTTTTCATAATATACCATGTTACTCTTGTTCCTTCACAGCTTGTTACTGTTACTTGTTAATGTTTCCCCCTCTGCTTTTTCATTTTTCTAGCTCTATCATCAGTATCTCTGCCATAGCTTTCTCATTGCTATAAAATAGGTACATATAGGTAACTGTTATAGGACTCCATGTATTTTTTCTTATATTTTTCTGAAACTGCCTCTGCTTCTTTTAATTTTGTATAAAGATGTACTGAACTGAAATTCCCATTCAGTGGAAGACAGGTGTATGTACACTGCAAAGTAATTTATCTCTCCTGTTCATTGAGTCCTCATCCTCTGGTAGATCAAGTTGCAAGTCTACTCCCACATACACATATTTAGATGTAATTTTTTTTTCAGTCTCTTTTACAGGATGTTTGTTCATATTTGTATATGAAATGTCTTTTCCTATAGTAATTACAGAAATAATCATGTCAGCCACACCATACTCCGACCTCTTAGTCCCCTTTTCTACAGTGTATGCACTGCCTTTGCATTTAACTTTCAGCCCTCTATTCAATGAGGACTAAATCTGAAGTGTTGACTGTATGTACATGCTTGCTGTAGTGATTAGCTGAAGAATCACAGTTTTATTGTTTCCTTTGGAACAGTAATGCTGCAGCCTTTTGACTACGACCCAAATGAGAAGAGTAAACACAAGTTTATGGTACAAACAACCTATGCACCACCAAATATTACAGATATGGAGGCAGTGGTAAGTAGAATTGGGGTAAAATGGCTGTTGTATTTTGTTCCTTAAAAATTTTGGCTTAACTATAAACGATTCATGTTTTTGCAATTCCTTTTTGAAGAATTGGGTTTTCTCTGAACAAGGTCACCTCTTAGAACTTGCCTGTAGTGATTAACATAGAGGTTACTGAATGGAAATAGGAGTGAGTCTAAGGTAAGGTCAGTTCAGTGTTAAAATATGGGCATATTGTACCTTTATATGCAGCTAATTTAAAAGGGATAAACAGATTTAATTTAAAGGAATCAAGAGTATATTCAAACAACAAGCCTGAAGCTGTATGTAAATGGTTTCATTTGGTATGAAAAGTGTTTAAATGAAATGTTGAATGGAATTATAATGAATTAAAACATTTTCAAGACTAAGATGTCTCCCTACAAGATACCAAGTGCTGGCTAAACACAGCACAAATGATAGATTTATTTTCTGTTTTGATAGAACATGTTGTAACTTTAGTTCTTAGGCTGGGTTGGTCTGATGCAAGATCCAGAAAGAAGGTATGTAGGTTTGTGCTTGTTAGTTCAGAAGGAAGGTGCCTATTTCTGATTTTGCTGGCTGGCACCAATGGGAATGAAGCCCTCAGTTGTCAGAACATGCCTTTTAGGGTGTATGTGGACTCACATAAGTATGTCCTAAGGTGGAGGTCAATGTTGCTTCTAACTCAACAAAATATTTTAAGTAATGCCTGGGTTCACACAGGTACATTTGATGTTCACTCAAGGCAGACAAGGAGAGGGAAAACAAAGGATAAAGATGAGATTTTATAAATTGCTGAAATCCAAGAGACCTTTTGGGCTCTGTCCCCGTATGTGAAGGCAAAGACTACTGTGACATCAGTCTTCACTGGAAGCAGTGGAAAATCTTCTAGATTTTGTGAAGCTTTGGAGACATGGAATGTTAACGCTGTCTGCCTTTTTGAACTGGTTTGTTTTTCTTCATATGCTCTTGGTTATGTTTGGTAAATGAAACATGCCTGTTTGGTGAGGATATAAAAATCAGCTTCAGAAATACCTTTCAAATAGCTGCCTTCCTTTCAAATAGCTGCTTTCTTAGTGAGTTCAGGTATACAGTACTGAGAAACTGATCTTGCAGAAAATCGCTAATTGTAATTGAAAGTTACTGTATAACTAATACTGCTGGAAAAAAAAAATAGGAAGCATGTTATGGAAAACCTGAATATTTGAATCTATAACACCTGTAAGGTAACAGGAGGACCAATTAGAAAAATTGCTGCAGACTTCAAACCTGTCTCCAAGCCTTAGAATTTAAGGCAACTACATGAGGTGTGTGCTTTGAAAGTTAATTGTCAGTTGAGTAGAGAGATTCCAGCATAGTTTAGTTATTTAAATATACTGAGAACCATTAAAATTTAAATGTTTTTTATAAACAGCTTTGAAAAATTCTCTAGGCTCAAATTGTCACATGATATGCAGTAAAAGGAGAAAGTGGTTAAAAGTCTAAAATATGAAGAACTAAAGAAATTTACTCTAGAACACATGTTGAGTCACTAAAAGGTGTCTTTCAATCCTTTATTTAAAATCAGTGCTTTCAAGATGGGATACAAGCAGTGCATTTACTGAGGCATAATAGAGCTAGAACTTTTCGTTTCAAACTGACTCAGATGCTACTTGTTTCTTGTTCTGTGTTAAGAAACCACTGTATTGTCCCCTCCCCGTGTCATACAAACCTCTAATGGATCCATCCTTGCATTCAGTTTACTCTTTTTCATTTCCAGACTTGAATAACCATCTCTAGCTTTTGTTACTTCACAGCAGTGAGTGTGAACAAAAAGCATTGTTCATAAGCAAGTCTGAAAATTGCAGGGAGGGTAAGCATGCTATTCAGCTGTATAGGAGGTCAGTGCTAAGAGCAAGCCATGAACTGTTGAGATGTTTGCATAAGTCCAGCATGTTAAATAACTGTGTTAATTGATTTCTTAGTGGAAAGAAGCAAAACCTGATGAGTTGATGGACTCCAAATTGAGATGTGTGTTTGAAATGCCCAACGAAAATGATAAACTGGTAAGTAAGGAATAAGAAACTGTCATACACTGACTGGTAGGATCTCACAGAAATTTCAGGGTTTTTTTTAACTTATTTGATGTAATGACTAAATGAATTGATGGAATTTGAACTAAATTAGACAGGAAGAGTGTTCAGTATATATCTTTTTAAGGATTCACAGAATCATGGATTAGCCCAGGTTTAATGGGACCTTGAAATACCATCTGGTCCAAGAGCATGTCCCAGAGGGAGCACTCTGTCCAACCACATCTTTAAAAACTCCAGCAACGGAGAGCAGTTGCAAAAAACTATATTTTTGTTATTTTTATACTTTATAGTTTTCAGATGCAATCTCAGTTTAGTCTTGAGGGGAAGGGGATGTAGGGATTGCTTTGTAGTCAGGGATTTTGGGGTTGGTTTATTGTTTTTTCTTTCTTTTTTGAAAAGGATAATTTATGAGATGAAGGTGTAAACTTCCTAAATGTGTGTTAAACAGTAAAAATGTAAGGTTGAGCATTTATTATCAAGGCATTTAGGTACCTACTTTCTGGCTTTAATTTTATGAAGTGTGTAATGTAGTGAGAGAAATGTAATGGGCTATACAAAGCTACCTCCTTTTGTACTTCCTCCTAAGAAACCGTCCCTAGGGACAGAGGAGCTTACTCTTGAATTAAAAAGTCATCTCTTTACACTCTTAAGGGGCTTTAGGCCCTTCTAGGGCCAGCTCTTTAAGGCCATTTTTCTTAGAGTGCAAGAGCTCTCCAACCTCATGTGTAAGAAATCAAGGAAGGCAGGCCAGAAAATGGCATGGCTGAGCAAGGATCTGCTCCTTGCATTGAGTAAGAAGGCAATGCACAGCCAGTGGAAGCTGGGACATGTGACTTGGGAAGTACAGGGGTATGGTTTGGGGATGTGTAGGGGTGGGATCAGGAAAACTAAGGCACAGATGAAATGGGATGTGACAAGGGATCTGAAGAGTAACAAGAAGGGACTCCATAAGTATGGAGTATGTTAGAAAAGAAAGGACAAGGAGAGTGAACCCCCGTGATAAACAGGAAAGGAGAGCTGGTGACAACAAATACGGAGAAGGCTGAGGTACTCACTGACTTCTATGCCTCAGTCTTTTCTGGCAGTCAGGCTTGCCAGGTCTTGGGGGTTCTCATGGTTGAAAAGCTGGACATGAATCTACAGTGTGTGCTGACAGCCCAGAAAGCCAATTGCATCTGGGACTGCACCACAAGAAATGTAGCCAGCAGGTCCAGGGAGGAGATTCTCCCTCCTTCTACTCTGCCCTTGTGAGACCCTATCTGAAGTCCTGAGTGCAGCTCTGGGTTCCCTAGCATAAGAAGCATGTGGACCTGCTGGAGCAAGTCCAGAGGAGGGCCATGAAGATGCTCAGAGGGCTGGAGCACCTCTCCTTTGAAGACAGGCAGAGAGAACTGGGATTGTTCAGCCTGGAGAAGGTTCCATGGACACCTCATTGCAGCAACTTTTAACACAGGCAGATACTGATAGCACAAGGGGAAATAATTTTCAGCTAAAAGAGGAAAGATTTGGGTTAGATCTCCAGAGGAAATTCTTTGCTCAGGAAGTAGAGAGGCACTGGAACAGATTACCCAGAGAAACTGTGGATGTCGCATCCCTGAAGGTGTTCAAGGCTGTGTAGGATCAGGCTTTGAGCATCTGATCTGGTGAAAATTGTCCCTGCCTGTAGTGGGCCGAGGGGGAAGGGATTGGAACTAGATTTTCTTTGAGGTTCCTTCCCACCCAAACTATTCTATGATTGTGTGGTTTTGGGCAGAGCTGTGGGAATTAAGATAGTTAATTTTAATATTGTTCTTTTCACAGCCTTTTGTGACTCTTCAAAATTAATAATGTGTATTTCAGATGCTGTCAGACTTAATTTTCATGTTTGTGCAGCACTTTATTTTCCTTCACTAAAAGGTATTACAAGTGCAAAACATTGTGTCACACATACTTCATAGGAGTTTGTGACATGACCTGTTCTGATTTTACTTTTTGTTTCTTACTATTGTGGGATTACCTTCTTGCATTTATTTCCCCCCCAAGTTCAAATGCTCTTTGGTGTATTTTATGCCTCTTTTGAATGCCTCCTGGGTCTCAGTCTTAAACAGCTAAAATATTAATTTATGTCTCAGTAGAGCGTAGTACCAGGTAAACAGTGCTTTTTTAATACTTGAGCTAATCAGAATTGAACTGTCAGTGTGTCTCTTCAGCTTACTGTAAATATAAACCTCATTGAACTCTATTAGTAGCTTCATTGTTTCACTTTAAAGCTGTGGATGATTTTTCTTTAGATAAGTAAATTCTCAAATCATTCTTGATGTTTGCAGAATGATATAGATGCAAGCAAATCCACCCCAGTACTGAACACATCTAAGCAGGATGGACCGATGCCAAAACCACATAGTGTTTCACTTAATGACACTGAAACAAGGAAGCTCGTGGAAGAGTGCAAAAGACTTCAGGCAGAGATTATGAAGCTGACAGATGAAAATCGGCACCTGAGAGTAAGTTCTGCATCCACATTTATACTGAAGTGGCGTCACTCTTCTTGAGTGAAAGGTCTGGTTTCTAATTAAGCCAAAAGATGAATATTCCAGCAAGTAGATAAAGCTGTTAGAATGTCAAGATCAATTATGACTTAACCGTCCTATATATAATGTATATTTTGAACTTGTCAGTGATTGAGACTTTGTGATTGTCATGGAGGAGACATTGAAGGTGCAGAATTTTCTTCTTAAATTGAGTGGCCCTGTTTAAGGTTATCTTAGTTACTTGAAGTCTATGTCAAAGCTACTGAATTAGTAACTTTGTAAAAGTGCTTTATTTTTCATTGATAATGAGTGACATCTAGAGCAGTAACATTTTGTATTACAAACAGCTAGTGAACAAGAGCAATTGTTTGGCCAGAGGAGGTAAGCAAGCACTACTTTCTTATACCTTTATGTAAAGGTGTCTTTTCAGTGACCAGTAACTAGTCAATACATGACTTTGTGTCTTTTCTATACATTTCCTTTTGGAACAGTTCTGACAATTTCATTTGCCATGGTAGCCTTTTAAAGAATTATGATAATATGATATCTCCACACCTGTTACTCTGATGACACTGACACTAAACAAAGCAGATATTTCTCCTTAACAATAAAGAATTACTGCTATTTAATTTTGACACATATTAAGTAAGAGCAGAATGCTTCATTGGGCCTAGCAAGATTTTTTGTATTTTTTTTAAGCAGAGAGACTAGTGAATTGAAGTCCTTATTTAAAATATGGTTTTATATGTTCATGTTTTGGATTTTGATGTGATGTAATTTTGTATGTCTTGGGGTTTTTTTTTAAACTTTATTTAAATATTCACCAGTAAATCTGGCCTTTTGAGTTCAGCTTTTACTGTCCTGGTGATGTATTTATGTTTCTTTTCCATCTGTGTTTTTTCTTCCCCTCAGGATGAAGGCTTGAGGCTCAGAAAGGTAGCACACTCGGATAAATCTGGATCACCCGCAGCTTTGGCCCTCAGAGATAATGGCTCTAATTCTCTTCCTTCACTTCTTGTTGTAATTGCAGCCATTTTCATTGGATTCTTTCTAGGGAAGTTCATCTTGTAGAAAGAATGAGTGAGAGAAGCATGCAAAACTGCAGCTTCCTTTTTTTTTTTTTTTTGTTTCTGTTTTTTTTTTGTTTTGTTTTGTTTTCTCTTGGCCAGAAAAAGGTTTGTTTACCTACCACATCATGGGTAGTATGGCCCGAGTGGCCGTTCTTGTGTACAGCATCATAACAGGCTTTGCCTTTAATGATCTCGCACGGTTAGAAAACACAATCTGAAAAGACAAACTGTTCAGCTGCTGGACAAAATTGTACATTCAGTCATCAATAGCAGGTATCAGTTGCACAGTCAGTCCTTTATGAAAATTCATAAATAAAGAATTGTTCTTTCTTTCTGTGGTTTTAATAAGAATTCGAAAATTGTTCAGAGTCTTGTAAATGTTATTTTAATAATCCTTTAAAATTTTATCTGTTGCTGTTACCTCTTGACAAATGATTTATTAGATTGCTAATCCCACTCATTCAGGAATATGACAAGAGGTATTCTGGGGGAAATGGTGCCTCTTACTGTGTAAATTTTCTCCTTACCTTACTTTGCTAATATCATGGCAGAATTTCTTTCTTATTCCTTGTGAGGCATTGTTGAGAGTTCTTCATCCTTAACAGTCCTGTCCCATAATATTTAACATGACAAAAGAAATAAAATTGTTAACAGATTTTTCTGCTGGGTAGCCTGTTTGTGTGTGTCGTGCTTTTAGAGGGGATTCTTAACAAGTTCATTGTTCATGGTAATTTGCTACTTGTAACAAATGGCTACTTTGAAGTTTATTTGCTTAAGTCTCTGGCTTTGACTGTTGTAATTGAAGCTTGGGAAAGAAAAAAAAAAAAGGTTTCCATTCCATTTGTTTAAAAAAATGAACTGTTTTCTGGCTGCTTTCAGCTACAAAGAAGATGGTTATCAAACTTGTTTTGGGACAGAATAATTTGGATATCCAGCAGGTGCAAATGCCAGACATGAATGTTTTCAATATATTAACAATTTGCTTGGATTGTGCAGGAGTGTAATAATCAACCTTCTGTTCCATCTTTGGATCTTCTGGGTGTCTTCCAGGAGTCAACATTATTCTTTGATTTCTTAAGGGTACTTAATTCACATATATTAACTTACTCAGTTTATAATTCTGTCTTAGCAGAAACTAAAAAATGCAAGTTGAAGATTCAGACACCTGTAGTGAATTCCATGATGCAGAAGAGTTGATGTTCGCTGAGTTGCTTACCTTTGGCTCAGTTGCTCACCTTTGGGAAATAAAAATCATTTTATGCAACTCTACCTTGTTTTAACCATGTATAGCTAAGTTTTAAAAAATGAATTTTTGGGGTCTGAAATGCTTCCCTGCACTTAATCTTACGTCTTGCCTCATCTCTGAATATGTCATAAAAACGAACAGTAGTATTGAAACGAAATATTATCTGTACTTCTGAGTAAGCATAATCCAATACAGGGAATTACTTGTAAACTTGAAAAATTGTGAAAGAGGTATACTCCTGTAAGCAAAATTGTGTATGCTCTTGGACAGCTTGACTTGATGTGGTGCAGCTAAGTGTGTTAGACCTTGGTATGTGCACACCTTATGTAGCTGAGAAGAATGTTCTGGGAAAGATGTACATTATCTTGGTTGCCTTTGATTTCTACTGCTTTTTTTTTTTCAATTACATCATGTTCTGTCATAGCTCTCTGTGATAAACTTTTTTTATAAAATCTTGCACATGTACAAGGAAGATGATGGAGAAAATGCAAATACTGCTTATCTTTTCACTTAAGCATGCAAGCACTGATGTTTCCAATTACTTGTTCCAGTGTCTGCATTCAAGTCTCCTTCCATCCCAGTGACTGGAAAAAAAATGTGTTAAGGTTTTGATTATTTTGGTTCCGCTGGTTCAGAATGGTGTATTTCTTCTGATTTTTTTCTCTAACAGAACATTTCCACATCAAACTTTCATAGCCTGTTCCAAACTGATTACGTGGAAAATAACGAAAGCAATATTGTGCAGGATGTAGTTTGCTTCAGATAGAGCAGTTTTTCCTGCATTGAAGGGAGAAAAACCACACAAAACACTCTGGAAGATCTTAAAATGTTTACAGCATGGTGTGCGGAGGTTTTCCAAGGTGCTAGCACTTAGAGGACTTAAAACCAGAAAAAAAGTCAATGCTCAATGCAGCTGACTCAGGTTTTGATATCTTGCAGCAGAAATATGGTAAAAGTAATGATAAAATCAGAGTGAAATAACTTTTTTTCATAAATAAGAAAAAAAATTGATGGTAGAACTTGGGTCGTGGTTTAAGTGATGCTTTCAAGTGTGCAGCGCTCTTGTAACCAGAGTTCTCAGTAATGCTCTAAGGAGACTGTCTTGGTTTCCCGTAGTCCCTTCATAGCTGTATATAAAATGTAATGCTAAAACTATTTTGCTCTCAGGAGTCACTTTGGATGAGATCAGCTGTATTCAATGAATTATGTAATATGGATTAAATTGTTTGTCTTTGTTCCTGAAATGGTTAGAACTTCTTGCTTTGTCTGCCTGCTTACTCGTGTATGTAAGCACAGGGAAATACAGTCTCTTCACCTGCTCCTGGTGAGAGGAGCAGACCATGATGCCCATAAAGTTGTGTCAGGGTAAATGCCTAATTTCAGTTAAATACACATTGCAGGTTGCTCATCTGATTTCTGAAAAGGGCAAGATGATACAAGTATACAATATCAAAGTAGTTATATAAAAATTTTTATGAATATAGCACTTTAAAAAAGAGTAGTATGGTTCAGGGGGGAAAAAATATAGCTAACTAGAAGATACAGCTGCTGTAGTAATTCTGGGCACCAAATTTAACCCACTTTAAAAAAAAGATATATAAAGTTCATTTAAGAAAAAGTTATTTGTATCAATGCACAAGTTACTTGTGTGTTTCTATTCATTCTCTAAAAGCTGTTTACAGACACTATTGCCCTGGCTTGCATGTTTCTGCTGCTATGTTTGAAGCCAACTTACTTAAAAGAAGCAACCAAACATTAGCTTGGAACTTCATTATCCTCCTGGGAGGAGGGAGGGTGGAGGGAGGAGTTGAAGGGTGACATTTTGCCAAAGGGGAAAAGACAAAGTCAATAAGCAAAACTTATCTTTCAGGCCTTCTTCAAAGTTATTAAAGGTTGAAGTGTTAATAAACTATTAAAAATGTAGCAGTGTCCTTTTTATTTTGGAACTTCTCCCTGACTCCATTCTCTGGACTGCTGCTAGAGAAGAAGTGTATCTGGTCCCATGGGTGGTGTTACTGCCCTGCTCTGAGTTCTGCTGGTAAATGGCGAGAGGCTGTCTTGGATGAAGAGTCAGTGTTGGAGTGAAGAACGGGTGCCTTGATCCAGGCAGCACTGGGGATGCTGATGGGTCTATCAGATTTATAAGAATCATCTTGACAAATTTTCCTTTTGTGAGTCCACTGGTTTTTATGTGTGAATTGACTTGCTGGAGCAAATACTTGTTTCAGTCTATAGCAAAAGATGAAACAAGTGCTACGCAGTTACACAGCAACCCTAATAAATAAATAAATAAATAACACTGCAATGCCCTCCTCTCCAAGTTTGCAGGTGCGATTGAAGTTCTGTAGCCTGTCTTTTTAGCCGTATTGCTGTGAAGGTTGGAGTCCACTGCCTTGCCTGCTACTCTGGTTCCTGTGGAATGGCTTTTGGGGGGTGTCCTGGAAGGCCCATCTGGATGTAGCACTTGCCACTGCTGCTAAGGAGCCTCTGTCTTGGCTGATCCTGAGCTTCTGTGGCAGCTTTAGAGTGGTGGCACATTGGAGTGTTGGACAAGAGGGGGAGCTAAATGCAGGAGTCAGTTTTCACAAGGGTTTGAGCTCCTTCCTGTGGGAAGTACTGAAACTAATGATGATAAAGTGAAGTAGGTTATTTCTTGTCCAAATGTGTTTCCCAGGCACACAGAAATAGTGTAACCAAGTGTCTGATTGAAGTTGGTCTGTTGTGTTTTTCTGTTTCAATGTGTGTTAGGTATGTTGGGGAATTGCTGATTCTGACAGGGCTGCATAAGCAGAGGTAGTGCTGGTGTCACCTATTATTTATTTGCCCTGTATGTGACAAATGATCATGTAGAACAGAGGTCTTGTGCAAAGACAAAACAGTTGATTCTCATCTTCTATCTGGCATTGTCATTACTGCCAGGGGGTGGTAAGGTCCTCATTTGCTGTGCCTCATTTGCTGGGAGAAGAGTTTATGTGTTTGTATGGGGAACTAGATCTGGAAACTGCTTTGGATGAAATTACTGTTTCATCCACTACAAATTATGTTTTAACTGAATCCTGGTATAAGCATGCAGTGCCCCAGTGCAGTGCCATTTTATTTAAAACTTGGTACCAGTGTATGTCATGTTGGTAACACTGCCAGCAGGGTATTGAATCTGTGTACTGCAGCTACTCTTCTGCTGGCAGTGGTGGAAGGCTGATGTCCTCCCTCTTCCTTAGAAAAGACTTAAAAGATGTTTGTGGTAACCAGGCACAGAGTTATGAGACAGACATCCATAATTACAGTGAAGCAGTCTGAGCTCAAGCAGGTGAAATAAGTGAAACAGTAATTGAAGGGTGGCTGAAATAGTTATTGTTACCTTTTGAATTGGTTGATAAGAAAAAAAGCACTGTAAGTTTTTTTTTGTTTAGTTGTGGTGGTTTGTTCTTTTTTTTTTTTTTTTTTTAAGTTAGACTACTGATCATCCAAGTTCTGCAAGGGAAAAAAACCCTAATGATCAACCAACCAACAAATTGCCATAGTTTAGGAGTAATTATTTCAGGATTTTATGGAAAATTTTTACTAATATTGGTGCAGGCTCACATGCAAAGATGAATTTAGAGAGACTGCTACTGGGGATCAGTATCTAGGCTTTTCTCATGGTGGGTAATAGTTAAATAGCAGTCTTTGTGAATGTCTTGGTCTGTCTTGTCAAGGATGGGTTATCCTGGCTTTTGAGATAGGGAAACTGAGGCATGAGTGTTGGCATGAGGCAAATGACTAGGTAGTTTAAGCACAGCCCTTATTTTCTAGCATACATTCTATCCTGTTTCTCATCAAGTATTCCTTTAGCCATGTCCAAGTCTTTTTTTTTTTGTTTGTTGGATTTCAAAAATGCTGCTTCATGTTGCTTAGACATCTGTAATAGTCTTTTGAAGCAGCTTCCTAAAGACTTAGCTGTTGCTTTGTCTGTTCATGAAGCCAAGTGTTGAACACAGAAAACAGCTAACTGTTAGGTGTTTAGAAGTGGAATGTGCTCACTGGGATTATAATGCCTGACCTCAGCTGAAGATAGTTGAGGGGGGGGAAAAAGGAAAAAATATGCTAAGCATTTGGATGTGTTGTGTTTGTAGTCCTGAAACATAAAAGTCAGTCTGTGTTGCAAAAGACTTCTGTGGAGCCAGTGCTGTTTGCACTTAACAAGTAAAAGAAAGCAAACTGTCCTAAATGCGTACGGCTGCCCTGTTGGTGGGGATATATATTGTTGCATTGGGTTTCCCTGGCAAGGCTTTGGTAGTGGGGGGGCGGCAGGGGTGGCTTCTGTGAGAAGCTGCTAGAAGCTTCCCTGGTGTCCCACAGACCCAATGCCAGCTGGCTCCACAATAGGTCTAACACTGGTGAGTCAGTGATGGTGGTAGTGACTCTGGGGTAACATGGCTATGCAGGGGAAGAGGGTACTGCCCAAGAGCAGATTGCAGCCAGAGTGGAGACTATGTGCGAGAAAGAGCCCTGCAGACACCTGGTCAGTGAAGAAGGAGGGCAGGAGCTGCTCCTGCAGGGACACTCCTGCAGCCTGTGGGGCAGCCCCCAGTGAAGCAGCTGTGCCTCTGCAGCTCATGGGGGTTCACAGGGATGCAGAAATCCACCTGCAGCCCATGGAGGACCCCACGCTGGAGCAGGTGGATGCTTGAAGAGGCTGTGACCTTGTGGGAAACCTGCAGTGGAGCAGGTTCCTGGCAGGACCTATGGACCCATGGAGAGAGCAGCCAATGCTGAAGGTTGTCTGGCAGCACTTGTGACCATGCTAGAGCAGTCTGCTGCTGGAGAAGTACACCTTGTGGAAGGGAGCTATGTTGGAGCAGTTTGTGAAGAACTGCAGCCCATGCATGGAAAGGACACATGTTAGAGAAATTTGTGAAGGACTGTCTCATAGGAGGGACCCCATGCTGGAAAGAGTGTGTGAATCCTTCCTTGAAGAAGGAGTGCAGAGACAATGTGTGATGAACTGATCACAACCTCCATTCCCTATCCCCCTGCACTGTTTGGAGGGAGAGGAAATGAGGAATAAAATCAAGCCTGAGAAGAGAAGAAGGGTGGAGGGAAGGTGTTATAAAATTTGGGTTTTTTTTTTTCATTATCCTACACTGATGTGGTTGGCAATAATTTGCCCAAATAGTCTGTTTTGCCCATGATGGTAATTGGTGAGTGACCTCTACCTGTCCTTATCTTAACCCATGAGCCTTTCATTGTATTTTCTCTCTGAGAGGAGTGATAGTACAGCTTTGGTCAGCATCTGACATCCAGCCATGGTCAACTCACCACAACTGCTCTTCCCATAGAAGTGTTTTTCCTTTGCTGCTTTGATAGCCCAAGCACAGATGATACAGACAGATACTTCAGCACTTCTTTTTTAAAAAAGGCACTTCTTTTTTTAAAAAATGAAACATGTTTGACTCTTGCCAGCAAAGATGCTCCAGAATCCATCTGACTCAGAGGTTAAGCCCACTGATGTGTTTTCACTCAAAATTAGTAAATGTTTCTATTACTGCTCTTCAGACTGCAGTAGATTTCTGCACAAGTATGAAGGTTGGTCTGAGGAATGTTAGTAATGAGAATAGAATAATTATCTCTGTTTCTTAATGCTTAAGAGACATTACTTTAAATTCTTGTGTAGTTTATGGAACCATGTTATGAAAAGGCTTAGGAAGAAAGTCTACAGAAAACAAAACCTGAGCTTTGGGCCCAGCCCTCTGGAACTACAGTCAGAAGTACTAAGAGTGCTGCTTTGATAATGAAGTGAGTGGTTCTTAGAAGAAGGAGAAGCTTATCTAGTGGCTATTTTTCACTGCTTGCCTTAATCTTCTCTGGTTAGTTTAAAATGTTGAAGTAAAAACTACGAGATATGTGTCCCACACCTCAGGAATGGTTGGTGTCAAGCGAAGAAAATCAGAGTATGGTAGGAAGAGATGGCCATGACAAAAGCAAGGGGGACTGCATCAGAAGTGGCTTTGTAGTCCCAGGACGCCTGGACTGTTAGAAAGGTCTGTATGTGCTGCCTTCTCTCCAGACATATGCTGGGAACTGCCATGCCTTCTCTAGGCATGGGGATTTCTCTCCAACTTTAGGGTGTAAAGCCTCAAACATGGTGGTTGCCCTTGTAAACAGGAGAATTCCAGGAGAAGGATTTTCATTTTATTCATTCCCAGGATTGTCTAACCTCAGATTTCCAGTGCAGCCTTCAGCTTCATGGCAGTGCTTTCTGACTGCACTGAATACCTTGAAATACTTTAGCCCTTGGGCCTCTCATTTCACATCCCAGCTTCAAGAAAATGAGAACAGATTGCCTTCCTGATTAGGTGAAATAATCTCTTCATCCTGCCTCCACAGGAACCAGGTTACAATGGCAAAGGAAGGTCAATGTATTTGTGGAAAAACCTGACTTAAAAGAGACAAGATTTATGTGATTGCAGCATTTTAATGCTGCTGTTCCCTGTGTGAATTTGAAATCTAGTTCAAGCCGCATTTGATAGAGAGGTGTATGTTTCACAGATACCAATTACCTCCAATTAAAGGAAGATTAGAGCTCGGATGAAAGACATTTAAATTGAGTCTCCCAGCCTGGGCAAGCCTGCGTGGCAAGCTGGAAAGATACTGGTTCTTCTTGCTGCTGTTGGCATCCTTGCCAAGCTGTGGGCATGGGTGCAGATCAAACACCCTGGCAGCTGCTGGTGGTGGCCCTGCTCTTGTCAGCAATGGGCTGAGAGATGTGTGGGCTACAAGGGAGCAGGTTGGCAGGAGCAGTGGGGGCAAGAGCTGTCACCAGACTAAGCTCATGGAGGGGGTGTGGAGGTGAGACTGCTTCATCTACCGGGGAGTGGGAATGGGTGACCCAAGAAACCTGCCAAGAAATGGGCTGAAAAATGCTAAAAATTGGAAGAAAGTATAATCCTGGATGTTAGCATCCTCACTGCTCTGCTCAGGCACTTCAGAAACACTAATGGTTCAGTGATTGCAAAGAGATCAGAGGAGTCTCCTGTTCAGAGTAGCCAAAACTGAGCTCAAAGCTCCTTGTAGATCAGAGCTTTTTTATAAATTCTGGGTTTCTAAATCCACTTTGTGAGGTGCGTAAAGGTTGCATTTGTGGAAGTAGAGGTTTGGAAATGAAGCAGCTAATCAAAACTAAACCAGCAGTATATGGAAGGGACGTCCTGATTTCCTTGGCTACTGCTCAGGGAGAGCAGCAGGAAACAGCAGTGTGTGACCAGAGTCCTCTGGTGCTCTGCTCACACAACACAGCACATTAGGTGAGCCACACCAGCAGTAGCTGCCCTGTGTGCAGGCATGACAAGGGGGTTATGCAAAACCATTTTTTGTGTCTGTGTATGTTCATGTCTACATCAGAGTCTGGGGTGCCTGTATGTGGGCTGGTGGTTGCAGCAGACTGGCTTTCGAAAGGGCTTTGCATTGTATCATGCGTTTGTAATTGCTCCAGTTGCCTCTAATCCATTTTCTTCCTTCAGCTGCTCCTAATCTTTGAGTTACTTTAATACTGCTGATCTTGAGGGTGGCTGCGTGCAAACACACTTCCTTGTTGCCAAATTGGAGCCATCTCATCTGAAACCCTCTGAAGTGCACTCTGACCCTCTGCAAGTATTGAGACCTTCAAAGAGAAACATGAGTCTTAAGCAGGAGAAGGCTCTCACACACCTGAATTTCCAACATCCAGGAGCAATTGCTACTGCTTTTGTGTAGTGCACAGGTCTCTGCTGTAAATGCAAAAGTATTTTATATTTAAGTAATTTAAAGATAGATTTTTTTACAGGAGATCCTTCCTGGTCTCATGCCTGATGGCCCCTAAGTCCTGGATGCTCCCTTCTGTGTCGCTATACATGGATAGTTATCTCCTAATCATGGAAACTAAAGCACTTGCTTTTATAACAGGGTGAGACAATTATACTTTAAGATTTAAAATTATAGTGTATCTGTCAAAATTCTGTAATTCTACCCCATATTTAGTGTATTTGAGAGTTTATCCAGCTCTTAATTTTAATTGAGTGTGTGATACTTCTCATTAAAAATGTCAGTAATTCCCTGGATAAAGTACTTTCACATGTGCTGCGTATGTATCCTTACAATTTTCGGTTGGTACCTATGTGTACATTTCTGGCCAGATTTTGAATATGGACAGATGGTGATATGTTGGGGCAATGCAAGGCTGCCAGTTTAGTAACAGTATTTTCCTTCTATGGAAAACGCATAAATGCAGAACTGATTGGTAGAGCTTAGGCCGTGTAACCATTTCTCCTGTATTTCCTTGCAGAGTGTAGAAAAGGGAATTGTTTAGTGCATAGGTTCAGCAAATTTTGCCCTGATCATATGGCACTGGGCATGCAAGGAGGGCTTCAATGAAGGCTGCAGGGGCAAAGCTTCATTTTGGCATTTCCTAGCCTTTGAAAGCGTATCTTCACATTTTTCTGAGTGCAATTCCTGATTTCTTTTATCACTGCTGCTCCCATGGATGGTGCGCCCCTCTGGTAAGAAGACAGCATCATGCATCATGTGGAATAAAATTGTAGCGTTAGTCTGAGCCTCAGGAAAAACTTGTGAACTGGCTTTAAGAGATGGATGCTTTATTTTCTGTACGCTAAAACCACGGCCTCTGTAGAGAAACTGGCTTTGTTACTCATTCAGGTTTTCTGGATTTTTTTTTTTTTTTCGCTGCTTGTGCTCGAGAAAGCGGACAGGGTCTGATGGCTTGGCAGGGTTTGAGCCCCGCTCCCCTCTCCCTCGCCGTGTTCCCGCTGGATTTTGGCGGGAGGACGCGGTGAGGGGAACCGGTGTCCC
>NW_005054350.1:4834630-4853449 GCF_000277835.1 Geospiza fortis | reverse complement strand
CCCGGTGCCCCGCGGCCCCCCGCCGCCAGATGGCCCTGTGCCCGCGGCCCGCGCCGGCCCGGGCGCTGCTCCTCACCCCGCTCCCGCCTCCCGACAGCCCGGCCGGGCGCTGCTCCTCACCCCGCTCCCGCCCTCCCAGAAATGGCGGAGTGTCTGGGGAGTTGGGTATCTCTTGTTTGTAGTGTTGAAACTATTGTTTGTAGTGTTTGTTGGAAGATGTGATTGTTTCCAGAAATGCCTTAGAGAATCCTAGAATGGCTTGGGTTGGAGAGGACCTCAAAGGTCATCTTCTTCCAGGTTGCTCAAAGCCCCATTCAACCTGGCCTTGAACACTTCCAGGCATGGGGCATTCTCAGGTTCTCAGGTAACCTGTTGCTAGACTGCAACAGGTGCCTCGCTACTCTCACAGTAAAGAATTTCTTCCTAATATCCCATCTAAATCGACCCTCCTTCAGTTTAAAGCCTTTGGCCCTTTCCCTATTGCAGCAGGCCTTGCTAAAAAGTGTGTACCCATCTTTCTGACAGACCTCTTTTAGTTACTGAAACGCAGTAATAAAGTGTCCCTGGAGTCTTCTCTGAAGTGAACGGTACCAAATCTGCCAGCCTTTCCTCACAAGAGAAGTGCTCCAGCCCTGATCATCTTCATGGCTCTTGGCCTGGACTTGCTCCAACAAGTCCATATCTTTCTTGTGATGAGGACTCTGATGCTGGATGCAGCACTCCAGACGCAGGTGGGCTCTCATATTGAGCAGTTAATAAAACTGATGCCCACAGATAATTTTGATTATTTTTTTGGTCTTTGGTTGGCACTAAGAGCAAAGGGATTCAGTAGTTGGGCAGTTACTTAAATAAATTAATAATGCATGTGTCTGTCCAGCAAGCATCTGTCCTTTGAAAGAAGGTACATATGTCCGATTCTGTTATTTTTACTAGGTGTTAATCTAGGAGGTATAATTCCCAACATTCCCAAGTAGAAACTTTTTTCTTACAGCATTTTTCATTTATTTATTTGAAGACAGCACTACCCTGTACAGCTTGCTTTCTCATTTTCCAACAGACCATCTTGGAAATGGCAGCAGACAAGGAGCACTGGGGTTCCCATGGGAAAGGATGTCTGCCTGCTTTAAGGTGGTGATCATGGCCAGTTCCCATTATTGGATGACATGCAGGAATTAATTTACTGTCCTCAGGGCTTGGTAGTACCTTAGTTAGAATCCATGCCATGGACTGGTCTATGCCCTGGAACAGACTTGTGAAGAAGACAGATGGGCAGAGGGTGCCTGATAAATAATTGCTCAGGCCAACAGCACTTCTGCTTTGCCTGTTAAGGGTACCCATGGTATGATTCCTCAAAACCGTGTTTGTCTCTGCCTAATTCAGAAGTGGAGTCTCTTATTATTATTTATTGCTGGTAGAAAATGGCAATGAAAAAATCCAAAGTGATTGCACTAGAGAAGACTAAAACGATAAAAATACTTGTAGAAAGAGTAAAAATTATGGAAAATTAATGGAACAGAATGAACCAGAATGAATGGTGCTGGTGTTTGTTGCCTGTCTTTCCCTGTTCTGTCAGGACTGAGTAAATTATGCCAAGTAGAATCTTGCAGAATTTTGCAATAAATTGCCTGAATTTATCCATACTCCCTGTTTTGTGAGGAAGGGAGGCCACTTCAGAGGCTGTGGCTACTGCACTTGGAGTACCTCGTAATTTTGGGCATATTTCCTGAAAACAGAACTCATCTTTCAGGGATCTCCTGAGTCACTTTAAAAAACTCAGGAACAGTAAACCCCAAAGCTTTTGATTGTGGTGGTGGAAGGCTCAAAGACTGCACTTCACCTCTTTCTGTGTGTGAGGCAGGAGTGAAACTGCAGAGCACTAAGCAAAGATACTTCTGTTATCCCCTGTCTTCTTTTCCCTTCGTGGTTTGTTTCAGGTTTTTTCTTTCTTTTTAAGAAGTGTCTCTTCCCTCCCTGCTCCTCGCCCCAGGCTGTATCCCTTAAAGCACCTGGGATGCAATGGCAGAGCAGCAATGGTTGTTTGTTTACATCTCACTTATGAAAAATAGTAGGTTTCTGTTGAAGAATGTCCTTTGCCCTGACACAGCTGCTCTCACCACACTCTCTCGTTACTCACTGGGCACCTCCAGCCATGATTTTATTCAGTAAACCTGGAGATGTGCTGTGAACCCCAAATCCTAAGTCTGTATCCAACAGAACTGTTCCTAGTGACAGAGGTGTTCTGAAACAAAAAATGTGTATGTAGTAAAAAATGAGCTTTTCTGTGCACAAGTTACTCAACTTAGTCAGGTTTTTGGCTGTTTCTTTCCAAGACACCTAACATTTTTTTACACTTAGAAAGTCAACAGAACAGGAAACTAACATGGAGAGGAGGCAAAGAATCCTTAATTTTACAGTTAGGCTTTTTTTTTATTTCAATCAATAGTTTAACAAGTGCTTAAACTTCCCCAGCAGTTTAATCTGGAACATAGTTGAGAAGAAAAATATCTTCTATAACTTTACAAAAATAAAAAGATTTTTTTTTCTTTTAAAATCCTGCACTTTAGGCAAGCACGCTCCGACTCAAGCAAGACTGACATTATATCCTAAAATACAGACTTCTTTTCATAGAAATGACATTCTACCCCAGGACAGCAGGCACAATAAGTAAATGGTATAGAAACAGAGCAAGAACACTTGTTTTGACTTTTCTGATCCCTTTTGTCCTATTTCTTGAATAGAGCCTCTTAAAACAATTTGCCTAAGAATTTCTTTAGGTTGCCATTTCTTCTGTCAGGTGGATCCTTGAGTAGGATATTACTGAGGGAAAAGCTTTCACCTGTCTTGGCAACACTGGCAGCAGCTGAAGATACCAACATTAATGGATTAATTTTTTTTTAAACCTTCTGCATTTCAGCAAGGGACAAATCACCCAGCTTGCAGGTCTTCCACTGCTAAACCACTTGCAGCTTAATTTCTTCAGCAGCCAGGGCTGCCAGCACATGAGGTCAGGTTGGAGAAATAAAATGAATGGAATATATTGTGTCACATATGTATGTGGTGCTGTGAGAAAGTTAATTTAGTGAGTGATGAAACCAAAAGAGAGGGTAAGCTTAGCTCCTCGTTCTGTGCCTGCAAGCAAGGAGAAGCCTCACAGAAAATACAGACTAGCACATAAACTATGTACTCTGAAGACTTACAGCTTTGTCCAACTTGACTTGTATTGGCTAAAAGAAAAATTAAAAATATACAGGCATGTGGAGGTAAGCTGGTGCAGCAAATGCTAAGAACTCAGATCATAAAATTGTTTCTGTCAACACTACAAATAAACTACAGAAGTCCCCAATCAGATTTCATGTAATGCATTGTGAAGACCTTTTAAAAATACTTCCTTTTTAAGTGTCTTTAAATAACAGGGGAAAAAAGAACATTTATTGTACAATTTGTACAGTGAGTTACATTTGCATGTAGTCTAACCATAAACCTTTTAAAACCTAGACCTTTGCAAGTCTGTGATTCAAAACAGCTGAGATGTGAATGTGCTTTTAGAGGTTGTAACTAGACAGATCTTTTTCTTGAAACTGTTTTTGATATTAGACAATTTACAGAGGAGCCACAAGGCACTAACAAACTGTAGATGATTGCCCTGATAAGTATAGAAAATAATGCTGTGGAACAGCTCCTTTGGTCTTTGCTTTCATCCTGCATCACAAGCATGTGCAGATTCAAGCTGGGATCGAGTGTGTGTGGCACTTGCACAGGCAAGTGACATAGTCTGACAACTTCTAACCACGGATATTTTTTCAGAGATAGGACCACATGGGAATGGTCGATGGTGGTAAAAGTAGCTTGTCTTGTGTGATCTAAGGAATGCCACACAGTACCCATCCTTTAAAATAAAGCCTAGTGTGAATTCACTCCTGGTGCTAGATCTGAAATAGAAGTCAGAAATGCAGCAGGTACTTAGGGGACTTGTTTGACTGTAACAGCTCAGTAGCTCAGTTAGAGATATGCTGGTATCACTCTGCTGACTACAAAACTCTAGAGAAAACCAAACTCCATGCTGGTTCATAACTACTCTGTCAGAGGTATCCTGTCTCCTTCTTGACCCTTTATATAAAACTCTGCTCCCCACCAGCAACTGATCCAGAGCTGGCTCTTCAAGTAGGTTTGACTGCATGGAGCAAAAAACACATCAAGAAATGCTGATCAGAACAGTTGTTGTTCATAGGGCTCAATTCATCATGGTGAGCTGGCTTTCAGATCCTTCCAACAGGCTGAAGGAGGATCTGTCATCAAATGGATGGATAAACACTTTGGTGATTACTGAGCCAACCAGAGCTCCATTTCTGACTCTTAAGTAACAGTTTTCTGTGAGTTTTTATTTGTCTGAGGAAAAAATATGAAAGACGTGGTCTGACTCAGCAGAGCATCTATCTATGATACTGCTCCTTCCCTCTATCCTCCTGCTGTCTCAAAACTAGGTGAACTGATTCTGTTCCAACTCTGAGGAAATTCACATCCATGTTTTCAAGGAATGCTTTTGCTATAGTAGTCAGTATGAAGACTCACTATGTAAAGTTGAAAGACTTTCATTCAAAACATACTTTCCCTAGGATACTGAAAATAATACATTAAAGGTTCTTTTTCTGACACAGTACTGGGCTGGGCAGCTAGCAGCTGCTTATGCTGTGAAGAAACACTACAACTTTTTTCCTTATGTTTCTTACAGATGTTCCTGCTCTTCCTGTGAGCCAAAATGCGTACATCAGTAAAAGCCACAGTCCAAATGCAAGATTAAGCTACGTTCTCAGTTCATTCCCCATTAAAGCAGGGGAACGTGGTTCATCTATGAACTTCCAACCCCTTGCTGGCCTTAAACATCTCCCCTACTGCTTCCAGAGTCTGCTCTGATTTGCATCAGTGCACAAAAGCATGTATTCACCACTGAGAGAAACCTGAGAGTTTCCAGGGCAGGCTCTAGTTGACAAATGCTCTCTGAGGGCTGTGTCTATTCACCTTCCCAGCAGTGTCTCCCCGTACCAATGCTGATTTAAGCTCTATGAAACCGTGGCATGAGTTGGGACACTTCAGCAAGGAGAAAAGGAAGGATGTGGTTGCATTAGTGCATCTCTTGCTCCTCTCTCTCTAAGACTAAGCCGGTGTTCCTCCATCTGAGGGTGTGTTTCCAGCTGCTTTCTTGCTCTACCAGGAACCACAGCGTGTTTGCTGCTGTAACCCTTTTCCCTGTTCTTACATGAGGTCACATGACTAAAAAGATGCTGCAAAATAGGGCTGCAGAGCACATTAGATCCCATTTCTTTACTCTGCCCACCCAGCTGACCCAAGTACTGCACATGGAGTATGTAAGGCCTCAGGAATATGGGAAGAGAAGTCTTTCCCTGCAGCCTTGTATTGGCAGCTTACCTGCACTCTGTGCATCTGACAGGAAAATTGCTGCTGCTAGCTGGCTTTGAGGGGGCTTCGTTGTAGCTACTCTCTAGATACAAAGGGAGGCCTCGAAGCAATTACATAGCCAAGTTAATTGAATGAGAAAATACTAAACCACTGGTTATTTTTACAACTTAATGATTGTAAAATAGCTTAAATTACTTGGAGTATTTTTGTTTTAATTAGGGGCATCAACCATTTAGCGCTTTTTGAACAGAGGGCTGTTGATTTGCTGATTCTTTCTGTATTATGAGCTGTGAGATAATGGCAAGATAAATCTTTGTGGGTTTCCTCTTTATATACATATTTACATCAGAGCTGTGAAGTCAGAGGGGGAAGCTGCTATCACAGTACTGGCACAACACCGAGCCCTTCCCCAGAGCTAAATTCTGATGAGAAATCAGGCAGTGGGGATAAGAGTACCACAACAGTAAGATGGCAGAGATGACTGAAGCAGGATCATAGAGTTCATCCCAGCAGTTAAAAAAAAAAAACATAAATGGAGACCCCTTCCCTCCCCCCAGAAGTCTGCAGTCCTAAAGTGCAATTACTTTTGTGCAGTCGTGTCAGGCCAGGGATCAGACTGGATGAAGTTCAAAGCACAAACATCAAACGAGTGCCGTTCGGGATTCGAGGAGGAAGAGGGAAGTAAGGAAAAGAACAACAGTTCTCAGGCATTCAAGTGCATCAAGAAAATAAATGTCCTTTTCTGTCTGAAGAAAAACAACCCCCAGTCTGGTGGAATCCTGGCTCTGTAGTCATGAAAAATAAGTTTTCCCCACTTCTAGCTGAGAATGTCCCAATATGACACAGTACAAATAAACAGCAGAGCAAGAGCTGGGGTGCTGGGATATTTTTCCGGTGCCCTGCTGCTGTACAGCCTGATTTTATTCTCCTCGTGTGACTCTTCAGGTCTGGGTACTGATGAGGCACACTGAATTAAAGGCATCTGGTAGGAAGTGGCTCTTTTCTCGGGTCGGTCGGGGCTGGAGCCGTCGCTGGGTCTCTGGCCGTTGTAGAGCAGGTACCTGCCCCAGGCATCCTGCTCCATCTTGAAGATTTCGTACTCGGTGTGAGGTAGGCGGATGCCGAGCGCGATGCAGCCGTTCGTGGGGGTGACGTCCCGCTGAACCCCAACCTGCCAGGATCCCTGTGCTCCACACTCGTTCCCGTTGAAGACATTGAGCAGCGAGGCTGTGGATATATCCATGGGAGTGACCTTCATGTGGTTCACTGTGAGAGAGGAAGAGGGGAGCTGTTAGCAGAGGGACAAAAACAAAAGCAAAGCCAATATGCAGATTGAGGCACACCTGTTAAATCAAAATTGTCTCCCCTTGTTCCTTCTTAAATTAGTTTTTCACATTACAGGTGTGGCCAGCAAATCTAGGAGCATCATTTTATGTCTTTGTCTGTGCAAAAATTGCTTTTTGCAAAGAGCAACCCCCCTCCAACTCGGTTGAAGAAAACCTGATGGCCACGTATCTCAGCCAGAGATTAAGCAGAGCTTTTTATAAATTCCAGACAATCCTTCACAGATAAAGCCTGGTTGGTTATACTAGGAGATAAGGAAAAAAGGAAACAATAAAACTTTACTCATGTTTTATTACTGTCCGTATTAATTCGTAAGTGGAGCATTTACCACATATTTTTCATCATTTCTTAACATTTGCTAGCTACCCTGCAAACCTAATAAAATAATTTGTTCCCACTGGGAAATCTGTAAAACAACACAGTTGCACTATCATCCTATATTACCTGTCCTTTTTTGCATGAATTATAAAATATAGATGACCTACAGAAAGATGTTTTTTCTCATCTCTCAACAATGACTTCAGCTTGCAGTATCAAATGTAGAACTGCTGCAGTTTCTTTAGTTCTAACATGCTTGTATTTCAAAGGAGTTTAAGGCATATAAAGTTTCATTTTCCAGCCAAGTTAAAGAAGTTGAGAAAAGCCAAAATGAATGAGCCTGCAGAAGCTAAATAGACATTTTTCCTGGTGTGTGTTTGACATTGTATATCAAGAAAAAGGGATCTGAATGGATTGGTGCTGACCAAAACAGAAGCAAATAACCATCCCTCATGCCTCCCAACATACCAAAATCCCAAATTCTCTTGTAGATCATTTTATAGTGGGACTTGTTGTGAGCTTTTCCTGAGCTTTTATAAACAGTAATTTGATTCAATGGCTCTACAATTCACATTATTTACTCTAGCTGGAGTAAAAGGTAATTTATAGAAATTGAACCTGAAAGTTTTACCTAAGCCAAATTAGTGACCTTGATCTGTAAGGTACATTGGCACAACATAAACCAGAAATGCAAACTGGATTTCATGCCAGGACTTGAGCTGGGACATGCTGCACATGCAGCCCTAAAGAGCCAAAGTTCTGACAGGCAAGGGGTATCTCCCACCTCCAACAAAAATCTCAGATAAATAAATTATTTCTTCTAGTTGGACACTTTTCTAAATTAGACCCATGCAAGATGCTTTACACTTCTAATGTGGTAACTGAAATAAGGAGAAGAGCTCTACAGAGGGCTTGAGGCTACCAGAGGCTCCGCTGGGGCTGGTGCCGTGGTGGGATGTTGTGTTTTGGAGATGTTTG
Organism: Geospiza fortis; assembly: GCF_000277835.1. Taxonomy (NCBI): domain Eukaryota; kingdom Metazoa; phylum Chordata; class Aves; order Passeriformes; family Thraupidae; genus Geospiza; species Geospiza fortis. The sequence goes on along the minus strand of NW_005054350.1, from coordinate 4,845,394 downwards.
TTTGTGTGAGTGGCTCAGGCCCCTGAGCTCTTTTTAAGCAGGGTTCCATGGGGCTGTTTGCACAAGAAAGCTTCTCAGCCATGGGTGGCATCACCACTGAGAGCTGCTTTCCAAAGTACCCGATGGGTTTGGGTTAGATACATTTTGTCTTCGCTCTGGCATCGTTAATCAGAGCTGTCTTTAGGGACACCCTTATTTGCTTGAGGGCCCCTTGGGAGCACATGAAAAGATGCATGCCGCTGCATCTGTTTTCCACAGAAAATTATTTATACCACTTCAGATCTGAAATGCCTTCTGAAGATGCTTTTTTCTCTCTATGGAAGGAGCCCTAGGACACAGATCTAACCACTTCTCTTAGAGGCATGACATCTGGACACTGGACTTCAAGATCACTAAGTAATGTGGAGTCTTATTTTCTTATGTGTACTTAAGGATCTCTGCCTCAAATGAGTATTGCTTCAGTGGTGTGAAATGCCATGCAGCTGTATAGTTTGGCTGGGCATTCACACAATGCCTGCAAACTTCCCAAGAAATGATGAACTCCTGAAAATCCCAGAAAAAAATCATGAGCAACCAAATCATTATGAGCAAACTGCTCTGGTCCATAAATACATCTGTCCCCATTGTATCAAGCTACTCTACCTTTGAACACAAACTCCGTGCCACCCATGACTTTGGACGAGTGGACTCCGCGGCTGTAGCGTCCCTTGGCATAGATGGTGAAGGTGGGGTGCTTGCAGATGGGGTCGGAGTAGTGGTAGTAGTGGCCCTCCCAGGTGTTGTTGTTATCGTGGAAGATGAAGTGCCGAGTGAGGAAGAGCACCTCCGGCCGCACCTCGCAGCGCTGGCTCACCCACTCTCCGTGCAGCCCGATGGTCAGGTCCGCCTTGGGGGGCAGGATGGGCGGGTGGTGCTCGTCCGAGCGGTAGATGATCCTGCAGGCGATGCACTTGTGGTCGTGGTTCTGAAAGAAAGCAGAGAGGAACCCTCAGTAGGCATCACCTGGGATACAGGGCAATGCATCAGGCCAGCCACTTCATGCTGAAGTGACACCAGCTCCACATTTTAAGGAATGCATTGTCATTTCTGATCTTGTTAGTGGTACTATTTGGTTTTGTATTTGTATGACTGCACAGCAGATGAGCATGTAAGAAATCAATTCTCTTGTCTGCATTTATCAGAAATGAACATTTTAGTTCAGGACCTAGAAAAGGCTGACTTTATCCTTCAAATCATACAAGAAGCTGGCAGATGGTAATTTACTATGATACGGATTTTGCAATGCTTGTGTCAGAAATCAAGACATTTGCTGAACTCTTATTTGTCTGTCTTTTAGTTGTTAACTTTAAGTACTGTAGATAAACATGGGTGTTATAAGGACTTCTTTCTTTTTAGATGGCACCTTGGGAGAATAGAAACCAGTGCTTTTTAAACTCTTTCAGCTTTGCTGAGCCCTAACACAAGTTTGGGAAGTGTGTGATATGGCTGGTTGCTGCTGGACATGGTGAAAGCTTTATGGCTCTCTCCAGCAGGAACAGGGGCTGTGGTACATGCTGAGCTCCAGGGTGGCTCACCACTGTGGGCCATGCAGCAGCCTCAACCAGCCAAGTACCCCTGGCCCCAAATGTGAGTACCTGGGGTGTCTTAGGAGGGGTCTGCAGGCTCCAAGTCTGTGGCAGGAGTGGAGAAATTTCAGGCTGAGGCTCCCACCTCCTGAGCAACACCATTTATAGCTACTTTGCATAGACCATTATTCTACATCCTAGGGACATAGAACAGCATTGACTTCACTATTGGTTAAAAGACTTTGGATGACTATCTGGTCTGGGACGGGGCAAATATAAATCCTGTTTAATATGTGTAAAAGACATATATTGTGGGTGTTGTAAGTTGATTCACTGAAGCTACCTACAGTCATTTTATTGGAGGAATTCAGGGCACTAATGAAGATTGTGTGAATGTGACCTCTAAACTGAGCCAGAGCTGAAGGCAGTGAGAAATGCTGACTTCATAGCAGCTCATGTGGACTTTAAGAGCAGCGAATATGAGCATTTATGTTACAGAGGGTGCTCAGAGAGGCCTCAGAAAAGAGGGCTGGAAAGGTGTACATAGAAGTATTTCTGTAAATCTCCCAGATAGCTGCATGTTGAGCTTTAACTCACAGCTTGAATGTGGTGGATGTGAGTAACCTGCCAGTGCACCTCCCTCTCTCCAGGAAGGATGAAGGAGAATCCTTGAGAGATGAAAGCACAGGATCTGTGTTGGTTGATCTGAACCACTGCTGGCCAACAGCTCTGCTCTGAGGAGGAAGGAGGTTGGACTTGGTGACCTCCTGAGGTCTTTCCACCCCTAAACACATGGTCTTCTGGAGACCACATGGGCTGACATGCTCTTAAAGTGGATGTAGTCCTTTCCCACTGTGGAGCTTGTTACCAAATTTTAAGATACGTTTTTTTGCAGCTAAACTCTGCAAGCAGGTTGAGGTCTGTCAGTACTTTAGTGAAATACAAAGAAGATTTAATTGAGTAATTTAACTGCAGCTGGTGAAGTTAGTGCAGATATATCCACAAAAAGTATCTTTCAATTGTCATAGAAATAATGGGTTTTTTTCTCTGTAGATGAACATGCCAGTGCCTTTTAACCACACATTTCTGTCCTGCCATGGGGCAGACTGGCTGCACTGTTCCCTGACACATAAAGGGCAATGATGACAGTAACTTTATGGCTTTGATTGCCCTGCTCACAAAGCCAGAAAAAGCAAGAAAAAGACAGTGCTATAAAGCTAAAAATAACTTATATAAGTTGAATCTATCAATAGTAGGAGAGAATTTCTGCTATAGTCCCTTCTCTCCTGAAGTGAATTTAAAAGCTTCTGTCATCTCCCAGAGGAGACCCTGGCAGAGCAGTATTTTGGTTTGGTTTATATTCACGTTTCCTTCCAGGAGTCCATCCTCCAAAACCAGTTTATGAGCCAAGGCAATTTAACCTGGGAAGCAGTCATTCCTGTTGCCCTTGTTGAAAATCTGAAGAAAACCAAAGAACAACTCAGCCTTTTTTCTTTTTTGATCACCACTGGCCACCATTACACTGTGAGCAGAGGTGACTCCTTTGGCAAACCACAGGAAGGTGCCTGTTAACTCTCTGTTACTGGCCTGTATTCACCCAGCTCTTTGACCACTGTGGTCCTGAACTACTGTAGCTCTGTGCAGCCCTTCTAATTGTGAAGGCTTTGCCCCAGCTGTGAGGGTCTGGCCAGCTGGGCTGCTAAGGAATGTCCCACCTGAAGGCCTTCTAGTCACTGACAGCGTGCCCAAATGAAGAGGTTGAGGTAACCAGAAACTTTTTGCATCAAACCGCGAGTGCAGCAGGGAGAGGTTGGGGTGGTGAGGGAGGAAGCAGAAACATCCCTTTCACAGCTGCGAGACACCAGCTGGCTTCAGCCCCTTGCTGGAGCTACTCTGAATCCATTGCTTTCTTGAGACCAGCATTTGAATCTAAGCCCACATAAACCTTTTTTGCTGTGATACTATCTTTCACAACGTTATAAACTTCTTAGTGGAAGAATATGCCACGTATAAACTCCCTCAGTATGATTTTTTGCCCAAGTAATGGGCAAGGGAAAAAGCTAGTTCTGTTATGAGGCAATTTGGCTTAATTATGGAGTAATTTATGTTTAACAATTGACTGTATATTTCGCTCTTGCTTTTTTAGGTCAGCTGCTCTTGGCTCTTAATTACACTATCTGAGGCTTTGCAAATCACTCCCTTTCCATGTGTTTCAGGGAAAGATTATTTTATAAAAACAGGCATTCAAAGAAAATAGGAACAGAGACAAAGGACGTTTGAGTCCAAACAGGATTAAGAACTCTCTAGTAAAAAGCTCATTGGGGCATGACATAAACTAAAAAGCAATAAAATGAGCAGGAGACAGGATGAACATCAGTTCTACATTTTGATTATCTTAGGTGCACAGTGCAGTATTTTTAATACTGGGGCCTTGCTAGAAGGACTGTGCCCTAAAATAGCTGGAAGATTCCTTCCCATGATGGGTGGCTCCTTGCAGCTCTGCAGTGCCAAAGCCTTAGTGACAACATTCCTCATCCTTCCAGGTGTTTCTTTAAAGCCAATTTCTGAACTAATCCACAAAGCCATGTGTGGCAAAACAAGCCTGAATCTCTGGCTGAAAACTCAGTTTTTGTAGCTGGGGAGAAAATAGCTTAGGATCTAAAAATTCCCACCAACATTTTTTCTTATCACTGTCCTTCTGTCTCAGCTGAAGTGGTAATAAGGACAGAGAGCTCTGGAAGCCAAGCAAGGGGGATTCCAATTAAAAAAAGCAAACAAAGATGAGGTTCCTTCATCTTTTTCCCAATTGCTATGGATAGTCAGAAATATAAACACTCCCAGCACAGTTTAATTTTCTCTTAAGTTCTCTGGAATTCTACGGCTGCTTAAGACTAATTATCTGACATTGGCTCTGCCACATAGCATGTGACTGGGTCTGTCATGTTGTACCCAGCATATCCTTTTTGCAGGGAGACATGAGATGAGAGACCAGGCATCGGATTTCCTTAGGCATGGGCTGAGGCTTGAACTGTGTGTGCAGTACAGATCTAACCAGAATCCTGGGATGTTGTAGGGGCCAACAGCCACAAAAGCTGGGGTAAGAAACTCCATGTGAATGCACGTATTACCATGAGGGGAAGTACTGAAAAAGAGGCGAAAGAAAAGCCAGACTCAGCTATGGCCTTGCACACCTCCCGAATGCCACGTGTCACGGGCAGGACTGGAATGAATCATGCCTGGTCAGGATGCTTTAAACCTCACCACCCAAGGAAACACAGTACCAGGTGTTAGTGTTAGTAACTAGTGCTCCCAGGATGAGTATAAATGGAAATTCTTGGGAGAACATCAATTCAAGGAAATGCTTCCAGCTCAACAAAAAAGTTGGATGGCTTTGCTTCACACTGCCAAGGAGCCAAGTCCACAGGAAGGACACATTTATGAATTGCTCAGGATAGTATCAGGCTCTCTCCTCCACCACTGTAGATAACTGCAGACCAAGACAACACTTTAAAAAACGACCACAAATTCTCTCCAGTACAAAAGTGATAATTTGCAGGCTTTGCATGACCTCATATGAAGCTGAGTTGACTAATGTGCATTAGCCCGGCTCTGGGGAGTTGACAAGCACGGCTGACACAGTTATAACTCAGCCTGCCAAATGGAATGAAGAAAAACTAAGATTTAAAACTTTAATTAAAAATCTTGGGGCAAAAAAAAAGGCTGGAGAGAGCGGTAACTTCTTTGCAGAGTTGTCAGATGGATATTTCTTTTGGTAGGGAACAGAGGTGCTGCAAGCAGGAAGGAGGGTGGAGATATGCTCAGATTTATCTGCAAATGTGTACCATATATTCTAAGATATTGAGGAATGGTTTTTATTAACTGCTCTTATGAAGGGAAAGATAGTGAAGGAATCTCAAGGCACTAGCATTACACAACTGTCTGATCTATGATGTTGATTCTGTTGCACAACCCTGCATAAAACTGAAATAAACAACACCAATATGAAATGCAAAAGTCTTCTGGTTGTTCTTCTCTGGTATAAATGACTTCAGTGTGGGCAAAAGACAAGAACAAAGAGAAAACCAGACTTCTCAGATGAATGTGCTTGCATGTCATCTGTCCCATTAAAATGATACTAAATTATGGTGAAATGAATGTTTTATGAAGTATTAACAAAAAAAATTCCTGGAAAACCCGAAGGGACAGCTTGAATGTCCATTTTCAAGAATAAAGTATTCCCAAATAAAGCTGCTTTATGTATTTTTTATGCCCTTAAAAAGCATCCTATCTAGCCCTCTAAACCATGCAATATCACCACTGAGTCTTCCCTGCCCTTTTACAAAGATGAAGCCACTGTGCTAAGATGCCAAAGGAAGGTGTCAGTAGTTTAGATACATATGCTGAGTTGACCTGGAGGCCTGGGTTAGGCTAAATAGTAAATGTTGATCCCTGGTGCCACATTTGAGTTGCGGCAGGCTTTTACTGCAGCTGCAGAGCAGACAGTGCTCAGTGCAGACGTGGCACCTTCAAAGGCGCAGGGCCACGGCCGACAGCGCTGCCGAGCACGGCCAGGGCCACCCTCAGCTAAAAGCTGCTGGCTTCCTCATCTCTGTAGGGCACCACACACACTGTTACTGTTCATAAACCTAGAATTAACCCACTTGAGCATTCTTCTGAATATTTCTACCTTGCTTCCCCTCATAATTTTCCTAACCAAGAGCCCTTTTCAAGTAAAAACAGACAAAAGGCACCCTTCAAGTGTTGCCTAAATCTACAAGTCTAGTGGCACTACTCGGGCAACAAAGGAGTTGTGCCTGCCAAAACTGTGCTTTTTGGTTGAGTTTTGCATATTTCTCTGAGGTGCTTCACATGCTTAACATCTATTTATTAACTTATGATTGCATTTCCCTGGGAGCTTCACAAGTACATAGCATTCCCCTAGAGATGAAGTCATTGTGTTTCAAAGAGATGAAGACTCAAATTTTTGAAAAGCACAGAAAACCTTGCACACTCTGCTCTTTCCTGGCTAAAGGAAAGCCCAAGCACCAGTCTTTCTCCATACACTGAATCTGTATCAGCTGCAAATTCCAAGTGCAGCTGGAAGTCAGGTCCCAGAGGTAAATAAAGTTGTAATAGGAATTCATTCATTAGAGTCACATTTTAAAGGGAAAACATCTTACTGAAAGAGCGTGTCCAGCAACTGATTGAGCATGACAAAGAGTGAAGGTTATCCTAGAGTGCTTTTTAGGTTTCTTGTGATGTTCCAGGCCATGTCAGCCTTATTCCTAAGTAATGATCTAATCAGAATGACCGGTCATCACAGCCCTGCTCTGATATTTCCAGTTACTCTGTCACATGATGAAATAGCACAAGGAGTTCTTTGTTTACAAAGCAATATTGCTGAGGCAATTACATGTGAAATAAGTCTCCCAGTACTGATATTATACACATTTTCTGTAGTTTAGAGTAGACATTTCTGAAGATATTTTCTGTCCTGCACAGAGAACGAATACTGCATTCAAGCCTTCCTTCACGCTACAAGTCCCTGTATACTTTTGTGATATTACAACTAACCAGGGAGCCTCCTTGGTGTTGTCCTAATTGGGAACATTTTGTGTAACATATGTGATGATGGCCAAGCAGTTCCCCCATCCTGCCCTTCCCAGCCATCTGCTCTCTCACGCTGGCTGAAGAAGCTCCATGTGTGATAGCCTGAATCACACGATAAACTTGCAATGTCAAGAGACATCAAAGATCTTCATCTCCATTCATCAGCCAGTCCTAACTGGTATCTTGAGCCAGGTCAGAAAATGGCCAAGATAAATCTATATAGTGACCTATTCATCATCTGCACTCAAGAACTTCCACATATTTTACAGGAGGAATTTGTTTAAGGTATGTTCTTATCTAAGAGAATTCGTAAAGCCTTTAGAGATGACATATTATATGTTTTTATAGGCTCCCTGATTCTATATGAACACTTGAGATACAGTAATCTGTGAATTTATTCAGATTTGTAGATCAGCATAAAGCTGTCTGGTTTTTGGACAGCCCTTTTGATTTACCATCCCGTGGTGAAATCGCTGCAGGAATTTGGAAAAGGTCCAATTCTATTTGTTTAAAGTCCTGATCATGTGGCTTTGGCATTCCTAACATATCCAGCAATCATTTGTTTTTAATTACCATTCATTTCAACCACATAAGTAATGAATGTGGCTACCACATCCAACTTACAGGCTATGTAAACTCTTGGGCTGGGTGGAACTTTCTTCTATATAGAGGCTTAACTATAAATTTAACTCAAAATGTGAATCCTCTTAACTTATTTTAGGCAGGCCTTTATGAGTCTAAAATATAAATAAATAAAAAGGAAATGAAAAAAGCCTTAAATGAAAGATTCCACACCATACACCTGATTCACTTCAGAAGCAATTTCCTGGCCTCCCCAACCTCTTGGTATGACTGTAGAAACCTTAAAAAAACAAGTTGATTTAACGTTTCTATTTATTCATGGTGTCCAGTTTCCAGAGGAGTCTGTGACTTGTAGTTTTAAACTCAATTTAGCATTTAAACTCATTTTCAGCTGGGTCCCAGTGGAGCAACAATTAAAAAAGGAAAAGAGTTCAAAAAGGAAGGGTTATAACCTTTCAATGGTATGTTTGCCTGGACTTCAAGAAAAAAAAGGGAAAAAAGCACTTCTGTTACTATTCTTCCTGCATTTGGCAAACAGTAGGTCAGAGTGCCTGTTGAGAACCTGTTGGTATAGGGATCTTCATGCTTAGATGCAAACCAACAAACCCACATCCTGGAATCTTTCATGGCAGCTGAAGCAAAGGTTCATTTTTTATGGTATTGCTATTTATATCATGCTGAAAGCCTAATACCAGCAGGCCCAGCTTCTCTTAGCTAACCTGTCTCAAGAAACACACTTCTCTTATGCAGAAGTGTGGTCCCTTAAATTTGAACGTTGTATTTTAGAGCCACTGTATTTTAGAGAGAAAAAGGGATGCTACGGTAGCAGAACACACAGGCAGGAAAATCATTACCTAAAATTACAGCAGGCCTGGACAACAATCTTAATTTTCTAAAGCTGTCTGAAAGTACATCTGACTGCTCTGACTGTAATGAAATTACTACAAGGTGGAAGTGTAGGTATTTGCTGTCTTATGTATCAGCCCAGAATAAAATATCTAGATTAGACCAGAAAAAATACTCAGCTACAGTGATTTAAATCAAGATTTTGTCTCTGTTTCAAGCGGTTGGAAAAAGATCTACAATGTTTTATAGAACAGATACAATATAGCGGTGTCTGATAATTTCTATCTACAGATACCTGCAAGGGAGAGATCTAGCAAAGAACCCTCACACCCAAGTCAGTAAAGTGAAAGTTGATGTGGTTAATTAAAGAAAACCAAAATTTTGCAGAAGATTGTGCTGTGGTACATCTTCTGCTGCTGAAACTCTCTATTTTGGGAAGGTAAGTTTAAAAAGAAAATTCAAACTTGTCCTTGGTAACTTGAAGACAGCAGAAGAATGACAGAAATTACCACAGTTTTCATAAAGGTTTTCATAAAACAAAACAGTTGACTGTGGATTAAAATGATCCCTAGGCCAGGCTACAAAGCAATTAAAGGCAGATCACATAATGCTGTGTTTCCTGCTGTTGCTGATAAGCTGTAACTGATTTTTGAACCGTTTGTGATGAGATGATTAAAAATGGTGGTAACCCATTAGCTGGAAGTGATGCTGTGGCAATGCCCAGCTGGAGCACACTGATGGCAGCAGCACCTGGCAATGTGGTTCCAATTGCTGCCTGCCTTTGAAATGTCACCAGGAAAGATCTATAACAGCCTTCCTGCTACAGGCCATCAGTGTCTGTGCTTCCTGTTTGAGTTTTATTTAGCTTACTATGGGTTGATCAATTCCCGATGAAGCTGAGGGCACTTTGAGGCCCCTTTGAAAACTGAATTATCAAATGGAATTAGAGCCCAATTCAAAATTCACCTGTTTTTAATTTCATTAATGTGTGTGCCTACGTCTGGATCCATGACCTGTGCAGTCCTTCAGTTTTTTTCCCTTCATGCTGCCCCTTCCATGTGTTTACCTTCCAATTTCCTTGTCTTCTCTTCAGGTTATGGATCACCTAACTTCCATACGCTGATATTCATATTTGATTTCGTCTCTCCCTGGTCCCCCACCACAGCTATAGAAGTATCCACTGATGCCTGTTCCTCTTCTGCTGTCTCAGTTCTATATGAAACCTTCCTCTCAGCTGCTAGCCTACAGCCATGGTCCCAGACAACCACTTCCACTTCTGCCTACAAGTCTCTGATTCCATCTTCAGAGTGGCCTTTAATGAGTTTACTTCATGAGATTATTTTTTTACATATTTGCAGTCACATAAACCGCAGCAAAGTTACTGTTCTCACAAAGTAAGTTCTGTTATCTTCTGTTAATTATGGCTGCAATCAACCCCCTGTATTAGAAGCATGTGTAGATTTTAGGTTACATCAGTGCACTTACTCAAAAGAACTGAGTGATTTGGGCTTTATCAGCAATATCTTAAAAAGAGGATACATGCAAACCCCCACACACGGTACCTTGGCATTTTGAAGAGGAGGCTGGTAACTAGAGGGCCGATAGAACCTCCTCTGAGTAGCATCAGTGTGAATGTCTCCGAGGAATAGCTCCTCCACAAGGTGGTCTACATTGAGGTGCAGGTACTGCTTCTCCACACGGATCAGCTGGAGCTCGTGCATGGCAAAATTCAGAGCTTTGGTGCATTCACAGCCGTTCTCTTCTCTCAGCAAATCATAGCTCACATCCTGCTCCCAGGGACTATCTCCTGGGACAAATCCAGGACATGTCTGGTTCACCAACTCACTTAATTTTTTGGCTACTGCTTCATTGTGGCATATGATCTGCACGCTGCGGAGCTGATAGTCGGCCTCGGTGCCGCCGCGGATGATCCAGGACGCCTGCCGGAGGCGAATTTTGCCGCGTATGACCAAGGTGTAGATGGGATTGGTGCAGCGATTGCCTCCGTAGTAGAACTGATAGGCCTTGAAGGTGTTGTTGTGGTAGAACCTGTAAGACCTTGTGATGAACTCTGGGCCTGCTCTAACTTCGCAGCTGTGGGAGGAAAGAAAGTGTGGAAACAAAATTTTAGCAAGGTGGCACATCATGGGCAACATGACCC
>NW_005054350.1:4827978-4834589 GCF_000277835.1 Geospiza fortis | reverse complement strand
TGTGGCCTGCCAATTATCCAACAATTCCCCCTGCTGCTGTTAATACACTGCTTCATGGTGATCATATCTAAAGGCTTTATCTTGTAGGCTTAAATACTTTGAATTGTGTTTTGCTTTTGCCTTTTGTCTAGGGACCACCATGTGACTCAATTCTTTGTTGAAAATAGTAGCAGCTTATTAACATCTATTGCTCTCTTTTGCATGGTAGATTTAACAGAATGACTGATAACATCAGAAAGTGAAATGTCATATGTCCAGGGAACAGCAAAAAGAACTGGCTTATAAGCTGCTCTAGAAGCTTCTCTGTGTAACTCCACCATCTCTATGGATATGCAGAATCATATCCTGAGCTTTTCCACTCAAAAATTCAACAGGGGTGGCATTTAATGCAAACTTCTGATTGTTAATCCAAAACTTCCCCCCCCACCCCCAGCTTTATTTTTTCTGGAAGTGTGAATGGCAGTTAAGTTCCACTTCCTCTAGGAAGCCCTTCTGTGCCTTCAAACCCGTTCCCCTTGTCACCTCTACTCTGCTTAATATAAACAGAACTGTAGAATTGTTAAGGTTGGAAAAGACCTCTAAGACCATTGAGTCCAGCCATTAACCCAGCACCACAATGTTCACCACCAAGCCACACCCCAAGTGCCACATCCACACGTCTTTTGAACACTTCCAGAGATGCTAACTCCACCACTTCCCCAGGCAGCCTATTCCAATGCCTGACCACTCTTACAGTGAATAAATTTTTCTTAATATCTAATCTAAACCTCCCCTGGTGTAACTTGAGACCATTTCCTCTCATCCTGAAATACACTGTTAAAAAAAACCCCAGTCTTTCCTACTACAAGTCACTTCCAATGAGCTTATGATTATTGCCTGCTGAGACACAGAAAGCAAAATAGCTCTCTGAAACACAAGTCACCAGGTATAAAGAGTAACAGAACTAGTGAAATACAGCTTCTTAATTTCTTTTGCTAATAAAACCTGTGCTAGACCCATGCTCTGAAAACAAGGACCCATTCAATGGATCTAATGCATGGAGACAAATATAGTACAATGTTATGTTTGAATGAGCATCCATTTTGGCAGCTTGGTAGCCTCCTTCCTATTCAGAGAGATTTAAAGATATTTCACAGCATGCTGTTTAAAATCCAGACAATAAATTGATTCATCAAGACAGCTTTATGGCACGCTATTTTAATGTTCATAATGCTGCTCCTTCTCCTTTTATGCATAAACATATAGAGAGCATCTGGAATTTAGAGCATCACCATATTAAAGAAAATATTTCTGTTGTTGAAAGTGGGAATATTCATCCCTCCCTCTCTGCTTTTTTATCATCTTCTCTTCCCCATCCCAAGCATCTTGTTTTATCTTTCCTTACCCAGTAGAGACCCAGTGGCCCTCAATATTGGGAGGCATCTGTACGGTGATGCGGGCTCCATTGTGAAGGTGCTTCAGCATATGATGGCACTGTGACTCCTTGAAAGCCCTCCAGGCACTCTTCTCCAGGGACCGAGGGTAGGTCCTGCTGTCGGGGTGCAGAAGAGCAGAACCTTCTCCCAGCCCTGTGACAGAAAGGGTAAATTACATCATGAGACCCTGCTGAGTAGGGCTTCAATGTGATAAAGGACATTGTGACCACCTTGTGTTGAATGACACTTGTTCATATTGTTATGTGTCTGGGCAAATACTGTTTACATTTATTTTCTCATATGAAAACAAACAAAAAAAAATAATGGGAAGCTCTTCCTTTCTGTCACACCACTCATAATCCACTAAATAAATTTATGAAATAAACTGAGGAAAAGAGCTCGAATGGAAGTGCTGTGTTTCCACACCCAGATGTGGCTCTGAAACTGAACTTTATAGACACCTCTGTAATCTCTGGTCAGGACAATCAAAAACCTAGACTTTCAAACTTTCAGAAAGTTGCATCCAGATCCGGACACAAACTTTGCGGTTTCAGCCCTCCTCTAATTTGAACGCTTCTATAATAAACTTGCAAATAAAGACTGCTCTTTAAAGTCAAGGGAAAACAGATATTAAAAGCAAAGCCTCTGCACACAGGAAGCCTCTGTGATGACTGAGGTGGTCAATTAAAGGCAGATCCTTCTATTTTTATTTTAAAGGGGAAAAGGAATTTCAAAAGCTAACTTTATCTCCAGCACACAGTAATTTTGGTTTCTAGTAATGTATACATACAAAATCTACCAGCATGCTCTCTACACAATATTAATTGAACAAAATGAATACATAGCTTCAAAAGGAATGTGCCTTTACTCTTTTAGACACAGATTGTTCTTAGATATGTTGGAAAACATGGATCAAAAGAAAACCCCACATCTAAGGGTTAAAAGGTGACAAACATGAACCTTACATAACATGTTGGAAACTATTACATTGCCAGAAGGAATTTGAGCACCAGAGGGCTACAAAATGGATAAGGGGTGGGGTAAAGGGGCTGTTTGAGTGCCTGGGAAGTTGGGGCAGCCATCTCAGGAAAGGGATGTCTCCCTATAAAATGCTTCCAGGGGCAGGGTCTGGGATTCATCCCCATATTTTGTGCTGCCTTCTCAGCTGACCTGGATAAGAAACAGGGCTGTTGGGGATCACCAGTGGGAGCCACCCAGTACAGGATCCTATGCTTTATGCCCCAGGCCCCATCTGACATTCGGGCACATGCCTAGTGTTAGGTAGACACTTTCTTAAGTCTTTCCCATTTCCTATTAAAAATAAAAAAAAAAAGAAAAAAATAAAAAAAAAAAGGAAAAAAAAAGGTGATTCATTATGTTGGCTAGGTCTTAGATCTTCTGGAAGAAACTTGGGTAGCACCTGGGAAAATGGCATTGCCAAAATTATAAATACATGTCAACCATTTAAAAACAGCAATTCCTCAGCTAAACAGAAGCAAAGACTTGTCCAGGAGATAGGGTAAAAATTATCAGAAAGAATACAACAAATACTTTAACCTAAACAGTGCTCACCATTGAACAATACTAGAATTTAATGAGATTAATGAATACAACCTCACAAAATCTTTTCTGGAAAATCTGATAGCTTTATGTTGCAGGTTACAAACAGTTCTTCAATGTGAATGAGAATTTATGGCCTTGCTTTCTATAGGGTAATAAATACTAGGGATACTTTGATATTTGAGCACACTGCCTGAGATGCTCTTACAGAAGCCTGATTTTCAGGGGATCACTATTTCTCCCTTTCTGGAAGTCAGAAATTTCTCAGGTATTTCTATACTGCTGAGCAGAGTCACTCATGCTAGCACCAAACAACTCCCACTCTGCAGCCAGAAATGGTATAGCCATGACAGGGTGATGCTCTGCCTGAACTGACTACATCTTTGGAGAGGCAGGATTGACTAGGTTGTGTCTGTGCTTCATGTCCATGCAAGGTACATGGCAGAGGTTGTAGCCACCAGTGCTATCTTTCAACATGGTGTCTCCTGCAGACAAATTATCTCACACTGAAAAAAGACTTTGAAAATTCACATTTCCTTTGAAGTTGTTAAACGTTTGAAATTTGCCATCAGAAGGTTTTGAAATTGTTCAACTGGCTATTTTCAATGCATATTTATTGTACCACTTGCCTTTATGCAGCTGTATTTTGCCTAGTTCATGTCATATGACTCATGAATACAGATGCATTTAGAAATGATTTATTCATTTAGACATACTTCGGGATTTGATTTCTTCAAGCAAAAATCCTTCTTTGGGAGGACACCATCTTGCATGCACACATATCAAAGAAAAAAACTCAGTAACCACATCAGACATTCCAAATTATTCCCTGAAGGAAATAATGAAAAGAAGTTTTTGAAAAGGAGTCAAACTTTATGTGGTATTATGCAGCGTCTTCTTTGATACAGCTCAGAAGCAATTGTATCTCAGCTCTCCATGTCACATGAGTGTAGCTCTGTCTGTAACTTGCAAATGATAAACTGCAGCTAGGGAATGGAAGGGAGATTTCCATTGATAGGCCTAGAGGAAAAGAGGGTATTTGCTGGGGACTCTGTCCATCTAACTGTGACAAATGAAGGTAAGAACAAATTCAGATAATCAAGAGAGGCATGAGAACATAATGAAAGCTGCAGAGACACAGGGAGAGATGTAGAAAACACACACAAAGAATGGTTTGGGCTGGAAGAGACATTAAAAATTATCCAGTTCCACTTCCCCCTGACCATGGGCAGGGACACCTTCTACAGGACCAGATTGGTCAAGGCCCCATCTAGCCTGGCCTTGAACACTTCCAGGGATGAGGCATCCACAACTTTCCTAGGCAACTTGTTCCACTGCCTCATCACTCTCACAGTAAAGATTTTCTTCCTAAAGAAAGACCTAAACCTGCCCTCTTTCAGTTTAAAGCTGTTCCCCTTGTCCTACCACTACATGCCTCTGTAAAAAGTCCCTCTCCAGCTCTCTTGCAGGATCTCTTTAGGTTCTGGAAGGTGCTCTAAAGTTTCCCCAGAGCCTTCTCTTCTGCAGGCTGAACAGCCCCAGCTCTATCAGCCTGTTGCCACAGGAGAGGTGCTCCAGCCCTCTGAGTATCTTTGTGTCCTCCTTTGGACTTGTTCCACCATGCCCACGTACTTCTTATGCTGGGGACCCCAGAACTGGACACAGTACTTGAAGTGAGATCTCCCCAGAGCAGAGGGACAGAATCCTCTGCCTTGCCCTGCTGCCCACTCTGCTTTGGATGCAGCCTGGGATGTTTGGCTTTCTGGGCTCTGAGTGCACATATTGAGCTTCTCATCAACCAACACCTCCAAGTCTTTGTCCTTGGGGCTGCTCTCAATAATGCTAAACGACATCACAGAACCAGAATATCAGAATATGAAATACAGAATAAAATTGAGACACAGCAATGGGACCAATACCTGTGTTTGACTTGCTGGAGCAAGGAAATACTTAATTTAGTGCAAACTTCTTCCTTACAAAGAAGTAATTTCAACACTTTTGTAGTTACTGACATATGCCTGTAGATACAGCTGCCACACAAAGGCGATATAACTTCCCCTTGTACCATCTGCAGGTCAAACACTGAGACCAGTGATATGCTCCCCACACAGAGCAGTAAATCGAACACCATCTTCTGTGTTTTTCCTCACAGCAGGTGCTCAGAGGCAGTGCAGTGCCCCTCTGCTCCACCCTTGGCCGTGCACACGAGGTGTTCTGCAAAACCGAGGAACTGCAGGGATGATTCACTTATTTTAAAAGATCCATTTGGCCATGTTAAATGAGACATTGCTGGAAAGGCTCAAGGTTAAAACATGCATTCACAAAACTGGGAAAAGAATTTCATGACTCTTTAGAAGCCCACTTTGGATAGTAGATGCAGTTGCAACATAGTTGGAGCCATTACTTTCATTCAGAGAGATCCAAGTCTGCTATTCTCTATAGCACTGACAGATGGTAGGTTTCAGTATCTCCATGACTGAGTATCTCAGACTCAACTGAGAATATTTCAGACTCTCTCTGACTGACTGTTTGAATTTTTGTGTATTATGAAGGAATATTACCCACTTGTTAAAAAACATAAACCCAAAATACACCCACTATGTTACTACTCAAAAGTGAGACAGAATTCAAACAAACAAACAAAAAAACCACCTTTGCATTATACCAATAACAATAATTTTGTGAGGCTTCTGGTTGGCTCTCACTTTAGTTACACCACAACCAGAGATTGGTATGATTGTATCCCCCACCCCACAGCATTTGTTTTCACAAAGAGCAAGTCCAAAAGGAAAAGGAAAATTCCAGAATCCACTTGAAATATCAGGTGGCAAAACAAAAGCATGTTATGCTTTTGTTTCAAAACCAAGTGCTATCAGTGACACAGCTTTAGCATGAAACTAACTGAATATAGCATGAGATGCACTACAGCTCACTGGGGATCCCTGCCCAGACCCTCAGAGATCACACAGATCTTTGAGGGCCTGTGATCTCAGATCACACTTTACAGGATCCAACATCCATCTGAGTGGGAAAGCGGAGGCCGGTACCACTGCCATGCCAGTAAGACGTGGATGGGAGCATGCACCACACCAGACAGAGGGCTTCAGGCTCTCATGTTGACCTATAAACCTGTATCTGATGTGGGAACAACCATTCAAGATAAAAATAATTGTTAAGGGAAGATAGGTTACTTTCAAGTTCTTCAAAGATTTCTGCACATAGCTGCTAGTAAAATACAGATCTTAAAAGGGCAATCTGTTGGCAGCATTACCCAAACGTGTTTCAAAAATGGTTATGAAAAAGCTCTCTGCCAACATTTCTGAAAAAAACTGCAAGCTGCTAGAATGAATGTTTTGGTTTTCTGAAAAATAGCATGCAAATACTGTACAACAGCAACAAAGATAATACGTAGAGTTATGCTTGAATACAGATAGTTTTAATTTAATTTGTGCCTCAACACCCAGGCCAAATTCTGTTCAGAGCTATGCCAGACTGCTAAAGCGCAAGGCAAATAATCTTAAACTGTTTAGATTTTATCACTTTAATGAACGTCTCTACCAGAATCTAAACCACGTCTTCGAGCATGTCCAAGTGTAGCTCTTTAAACCAGTCTGAAAGCTACCAGGTGTTCAGCAG
>NW_005054350.1:4823760-4827948 GCF_000277835.1 Geospiza fortis | reverse complement strand
CAGCAGGAACCACTTAACTTTTTTTTTTCCTAATTTCTAGTGATGTAAATACAGAAGAACAAAATTTTATTATGAAGTAAAACAACCTCGAGTGATAGCATAGCATAAGTTCAAAATAAGCAATGGCTTAATCTCTGACAGAAATATTTTAACATTCATGCTTTATTCCTGCAGCAACCTCTTTTCAAGTTAGAACTTGTCTGAAACTGGAAAAACCTTACAACAGATAAAGAATAATTGGCTGGATTAACTTTATAGCTCTCCTTATCTAGGCAGCTGCCCTGCACAATTAAATAAATAGACATTTGGATCATGCTCTTTCTTGATGTGGGATAGTGTCAGATAATGCCTATGACAGGCTTTTAGCTCCAGTGCAAGCTTACATAATTGCCATGGAGAATATAATGTCCTGTTACCAAGCCACGAGCTGTGTTTACCAGTGTTTTCCCTGCACTTGAAACTTCAAAGAGTCCTCGCAAGACTGGGGCCCAAATTAGCTACTACAAACAAAAGGGTTGGGAAAGAAAAGCCGGGTTTTATGGCCAGGGAAGCAGACAGGACAATAACTTCCTTTCACATGTATCTGCTGCCGCTCTTGTGCACACAGAGTTTCCAAGTGCAGCTTTCGAAGAGAGGAAAAATGAATACTTCAGAGCACAGAAGATCCTGAGGAGGGATCCAAAGTATGTTTACATGGGACAGGTAAAAAGAAACCCTCTCAAAGATGACAGGGCCAGCATGGAGGTCCCTGTTATCCTGTATCATGGTCCTTATTCAAAGTCCTCTCTTGGAAGAGGTCAGAGAACCAAGAGCCAAGCCGTTACACAGCCCATAACCTCTACTTAGCTGAAGTTCTTAATTGGGATGGCTGCTGCTATGTGTGCAAGGTGAAATGGCACTGCCCAGAGTGAGGGTTTCTTTATGAAACACTGAAGGGTTAAAGCCCATCTTCTTTCAGGGCAGTGAGAACTCTGCCCCTGACAGGAATGGGCAATGTTGGGATATCAGTGCAGTTCAGTATCAATGGTAGTTTGGTCTTGCCCTCTTCACAAGAAACATCTGCCCTCTGTCAGAGCATCTGCTCGTCCTGTACCCCACCTTGGTACTGGGGTTTATTCTCGCAGAACTGCCCCAAGCTCCCCTGGGACTCGTGTCTGGGTGAAGACAGTACTAAACAAACTCACTACATATAATCCTGCCCTCTATCAGCCCTAATAATCACCTCACTAATGAAATCCTACCCTTGCCTTGAATAGCTGAAGGTATTTTGCCTCCAGTGTGGTTGAGGCAAATTTTGGGCCCCATTGTGTGCCAGCCTACTTTCTACAGACACCCTACAGAGCACAAAAAAGTTGCTCTCTCTGTTGATGACATCAACATCTTACCACTGTCAAGCTACAAAAATGAGTGAAATGGAATTTATGCTGACAAACTTGTGAATAAAATATAGTCCATCTTCTAACTCTCCCTGCAAATTCTCCAACTCTTACACTAAGCACTGTGTCTTCCCATCTTTTTATTGTCTTCCAGATTTTGAAATGCATTATTTAACTGAGGAAACAGATCACATATGTCTCTAGCACAGAGCACAATATATGTTCATTCTATGGTTATGGGTATTTATATCCCCTGATGCATTTACTTACTATTTTCCTGAAAAAGTTTTTAAATAAAACACTACTATATAACTAATTTAAGCAACATTGCCAGAAAACGTCTAAAGCATAAGAAGTTTTGCTCTGAAAAGCCTATCAGTCTTGTTTTCATCATCTTTATTAGTACCATTTCCATGATGTTATCGACTAATTGTTTTAAAGTTTCTAACTCATTACTCTAACAGTAGCATAATCAGAAATAGACTAAAGCTTTTTTTTAAGCATCTGTATTTATAAAAAGAAAAGGTTATGTTTACAAAATAAATTAGCCAAATTTGTTTTCAATCCACTTGAACGTAGCTCTTATTATTCAGGTTTTTGGACTTGAATGATCTTAGTGTTTGACGTCTGAAACTTCTGTGGCTTTATGTCTAAGCAAAGAAAACAGTGATAATGGACAACTTCCAGCTGCAAACCTGTTTTTTTTTTTTGGTTTTTTTTTGGGTAACACTGTACATGTACAGGTTTTATTTTGATTAATGAAGACTAGTTTTTCCAAATTTCAACTCAGTGACATTAAAGCGGGCATTTCTTAATGTAATGAAAGCAGAAGCTCTAGCCTCACAGGACATTTTAACTTCTGTCACAAAGCTTTAAGCCCTAAAAAGCCTCAACCACCCACCCACTCACTCACTTTTAACCCTCAAATTGCCATATGGGATAGAAATCTAGAAAGAAAACACTGCACGCTGCAAAGAGGCTTAACACTGCAATCCCCTGGGATTGCTGGTTATTCTTACACATTAGCAATTTGGGATAGCTGTGGATCAAAGGATGCTTCTACTGACTTTATGGCATGGATGGAAAAGCTCTAGACCAAGTTAAAGCCAACAGGATAAAGACATTTCCATGGGCTATATTTCAGTGCCACTGATACAATTTTCAAGTTTGTAAGAAGGCAGTAGTTTCCAAACTCTTGAAACTCTGATCCAAACTGTGAACTGCTACATTACCAAGGTACTTGTCTTCATATACAAGGCAGTGAGTTGTATCTTTCCATGAGAACGTTGGTTTATGTTATTTGGTGAAATATAACTGCAGATGGAAGAAAAGGATGACTTTTCTTCATCATCCTCTTTTGGCAGCTGCTGTTTTGATCTGATCACTGGCCCTGATTTGTTTCCTGCTCCAGCCAGCATTCAGCTCTGCTCTGTAATTCCAAGCAGATGAGCCAGGGAGTCCAACCCTGCAATTACACCTCCTCTCTTTACCCTCTAACTTCAAGTCTCCCATTTCAACTTTTACATCTCAGATCACAGAGTTTAAAGAACACCTCTGGCGTCCTGTCAGGTCTGGCTCAGCTAAACATGTTTCTACGCTCTCCGGATCTCATAGCTGAGCTGTGAGAAGAGTATAAACCCCCTCCTGGGGATCAGAGCCTCCTACTCTTTCTTTCTCTAAACAAAATATACCATCAGAAGCCCATGCTCTTTATTATTTATTAAATACCATAGTGTGCGCTTAGCACTTGTACAAACACAGAGAGAGACAATCCCTGCTTCACAAAATCAACCCCAGGAATAGCTTTGAAATCCTTAACCCCAGCTCACAGATCTCCCACTGAATCCATGTAGGTCACTTGCATTTTAACAGTTAAAAAAATTCCTCTTTTTATGACTAAGCTTGGGGTCCTAAGAAATTTAACTGATGGACGCTGGATGCTACACAGGACTTCGGAATTAGGAACACTCTTCAAAATGATACTGTAACCGTGTAGCTTGAGTCGCACTTTCAGAAGGATATCATACCCAGATTTTTCAAATCTGGCTGCCAAATGTTAGACATACCTAAGCAGCTCATTAAACTGCCTCCTTTTCAGAAGTTTCTCTTGAAGAACACCGGCTTTCTGGAAAGATGGGTTATCTGTTTAAAGGCCTAAAAATGAATTTACAAGCTGAACTTTCAAGTTTAAATACGCTGACTTTTTTCACTAAAATTTCGCCTGCTGTGCAGCTTCAGAGAGATGTCACTCCAGGTTAAACTGAGAGGCTGTCAAAGCAGGGCTGTGTGTAATAACACTAAGAATTTTTGTGCTCTGCAGCAAAACAATTTTAGTTGCGCACAAGATCCGGTGCTGGCACACTTTGCTACCGAAGGCTTCCCAGGTAACATCTCCACGCCAAAAAACGCTTCCCGATAAGAGGAAGAACGCGGGCCCCGCAGGGCGTCTCGGCCAAACGCGCCGGAGTTCGGCAGCGCCAGCTCTTGCCGGAGGTGAGTAAAGAAACTTTGTGTGAGGTGCCCGGACCAACTGCTCCATCCAAGGAACTGCAACGCAATCCGCCGACACACGCTCGGGAGCAGGGCGCTTTCGGCGTGGTTTTACCCGCGCCGGCGGTGCCGCTCCCACGCGTGCTGCGCAGGGGCGCCGCTCACACGGGGGTCAGGCAGAGCCAGCGGGGGCTGCCCGCTTCCCATCTTCCCATCCTCCGCCCCGGGCAGGCGGGACCCAGCGCCCGCGGCCACCACGGGAGAGCGCACCCACCCGCGCCCCCAGAGCGGCTCTGCGCCCCCTCGCACCCCAGCGGCTTTC
>NW_005054350.1:4805381-4823167 GCF_000277835.1 Geospiza fortis | reverse complement strand
CACGGAGGTGCCGGCTGGGCTGCGCCCCCGGGGCCGGCCGGGATTTCTCTTCCCTGGTGGCGCGAAGCGGGACTTCGCCGTCGCGACCGTAAGCTGGAGAGAAAGAAAGTTGGTGTGCGTCCTCTCTTCGAAAGGAAACCTCTGTGTAGTTACTGCTTTCCGTGTAAATCCGGCGTTTTATAAGCTAAAAATGCGTGTCAGGGATACTTTTGGTGATGCACTCTCCTGCACGCATTCCCCCATGTCTCTTGTTGACTAGTTTTGCTTTTTTCTCTAGTCTTGGGCCCTTGTCATGCAAACACGCATGGATTTAATGTGCGTGTGAGTGACTCGTGCCTGAGTTTAATCACGGGACTTTTCATTTGTGATGTCCTCTGGATAGGGATGTCATATTTTCCAGTTTGTGTTTGGTCTTGTGGGCTCAGCAGTAGGGCCTCATGGCAAAGAATGTGTAACAAATTGGAGGAAATGTTGAGAAAATCAACATAACTACGTTTTGAACAGCTAAAGTGTTTACACGCTGCATGCTTAAAAAGAAATACAAACAATGTTGATTCCTTCCAAGTCCCTTGAGAGGGAAGAATAAACTTAATCTTCCTCACTTATATAGGGAGGAAACTGAGACAGAAGCAAGTAAGTGATGAGTCAGAGTCAGTGCTCCAGTGCCTTGGATTCCCGGGATTACGCTTGCGCCTTCACACAAATGTCTTTCCAGCCCGAAAGGGTGGTATCCAGAGCGCTTGGTGGTGGTCTGTACAAGCCTGTAGTGATCAGATGTACTCTCAATGACCTGGATAGACATGGACAGAGAAAGGCAACATTCTCCAAGAAACTGGTGTCCATGAACATGATCAAGTAACACAGGGTAAGGCTGTAAAAATGCCTTTACCCCACGTTGGTTGCTCATTGTCTTCTCCTGCAGTTGCGACAGAGGTGTTTGTCAGACAAGCATGTGAAGGGAGGTGATTCATGCTGTAGACACAGTGCATTGGGAAAAAGTGTTGTGTATCCAGGTCAAAATTCTGATTTTGCCACTTGTAACAATCCTACAATAGCAGAGACACCCAAGTAATTTTTCTTTATCTGCAAGTTCAGTAAATGAGTCAGATACAATGAGCAAATATCCACTCAAAATACAGTACAAACATCTGCATTTCTGAATCTCGAGGACCTGTGATGTACTTCAGATCTGTGTCTGCTGGTTGCCTCCCCTAAGAGAAGTCACTGTCAGGGTTATCAGTAACGTGATGCTGGGTGTGCAAACGGGTGTTAGAAGGACAAGGGAAAGGTGATGTGTGTGGGAAAGTGGATTGTTGGTTGAGCAGGTTATTACTAAGGGATCCTGCCTGGTGGAAGAAGCCAATCTGAAGAGTCTCGTGTGTTTGGCACACGCATGGATAATATGACATGTAGGAAGTCTCCTAATGTAACTTCTGCTATTCACCTGAATATAAAAGGCAGGCCAGTGTCACTGTGAGCAGTAATGAAGGATTAGGGGTTTTGAATGTAATTGCATAAAAGCAGCAACATCCAAAAGAAGAGGCTTCTTATAGGCACAATCTGCTTTACCATCCCCAGATTGAGCAACATAATAATTTGCAAAAAGATGAGGCTGAGAATTGCCTGCAAAAAATTACTTTTTACAAAAGGCAGTTATCCCAGAAGGTCATGGTTTCTCCCTTGGGAAGTGACAGACCCCCATGGCAGCAAACAGCTTTTCATAAGAGGAAAGGGCAATGCCTTCACTGTTCCACTGGACAACTTTGTAAATTGGGCTGTGCTTGTGATTTACTATCAGTGCAGCTTCAGATGTGGTAATGAAATAAAATGAAATCAATACCCAGTGAGTTCAGATATGGGAGAACTTGCAAAAGACAGCACAAACTATACTTTGTTTTTTCTTTACTTCTTTTTTGTCCCTTAACTTTTTGTCATTTTAAGGCATCTTATTTTTCTTTAAATATACCCAGTCCTACTTGCTTCATTGCCGTGTCCCTCTTCAAAATGTGCTGTAATGGGAAGCAGTGACAAATAACAGCTCTCTGCACTTTGATCTAGGCAGCATGTCACATCAGTTCTCATTAAAAATGGCATTAACCAATCCAACCATGACTTTCTGAACTGGAGCTCCTGGGGTGTATACCTAATTTAGGTATAATGCAATATCATTCACAAAGGCATTTCTCATGCATATTCTCAAAAATACCATAGAGGTCAAAGCATTTCAAAAAGGAAACCGTCAGCAGAAGTTTGCACAGAAAGGAGCTGTTTTGATAAGAAAAAAGCCAAACCCCAAACCTGATGGGAAATGTACTTTGTGGCTGAGGCCCTCTGCAAAAAGTATTAAAATAGGAGGAAAACTAACTTGTTGGACTTGTTGTGTGACACTTCAAAGATCTAGGCATATCAGCATAGCACTTGTCTAGGTAAAGTGCCGACTGGTTGGCTGCCTGCCAATGCCAATCTGGTGGTGAAAGATACTTAAAAGAGGGAGAGGATGGGAAAGAATGGAGGCAGCGAGTGTGTGGGACACTTTATGCTATGGAGAAGAATAGGATGGGGCAGCACAGCTAGGATTTACTAATGGCTATATTATGTTTTTAAAAAGAAGGGACGTAAAGATTTATTGAAAAGGAGTGGAGTGACTAATTTGCAAAGAATCAAGCGTCTGTCAGATTTCTGTGAATTGCCCATGGCAAATTAATCAAAATAAGCAGAGAGAAGTTTTTTTACACATCCAGCTTGAGTTAGAAGCCACAAGATGAGCCTGGAGACTGTTTGATAGAGAGAAATATTCACTATGTGGCTTCTTATTTTGGCTTCAGCTGCTTGAGGAAGAAGTTAATCTGTTTAACGATTTAAAAGAAATGGTAATTGGTTTGTTTCTTCTTTCAGTCTGAACTGAAAATGCCATACTTTATGAGGTATAGCAGAAATGGGGTTTATCCATTACTTCCTCTATTGGTTTTAAATATTTAGAATAAGGTGTTTAAGCTGTTGATTTTTTTTCTTATTCTTTGTTAAATTGAAAGAACCTCTGGCAATATTTCCTAAATGTTTGGCTCCCAAATTGTGCAGACTACTTGACCTTCCCCTACCAGAGATTTTTTTCTTCATTGCAGCTACTGAAGACAGTGGAATTTTATGGTTGTTTTAAGGGATGTTGAATATGGGTTTAGTTTTGTCAGACATGTACCTGTGGTAAGGCTGTCCTGGAAACTAAGGCTCTGAGGTGGAGCAGTTACCACAGAGGTCTATCCTTTATTGCTTTTCCTTATTTAGGTAGATAACTAGTTGGATAAGTGTGTTTTGGAAATGAATTTATTTTAGTCATCCAAGACACAAAGCATATGTTAAAGTCCTGTTGCCTGGAAACAAACATAGGAAGTACAGACCAAGCATAGTAAAATGAAGTTATTGTGGCCATTGTCTATAGGCTCTTTTCTCTTTTTTTTCAGATACACAAAGAGATGTGCATGCACGTGAAAACGCAGAACCCATCTGCTAGAATAGACTTGATGGTTTCACAAAAATGAGATTGGTTATCTGAATAAGGTTTTTTTTTTTTTAGTTTTTCTAGAATGGTTTAAGAAGTAGATGGAAATAAAGGTATAAAATGATGTAAGAGTAGACCCTGCAGAGCTAGGGCCATCCCAGACAGAAAAAATCAAAGAAAGACGTAAGGAGCTCAAACTTAGCCAATGGCTTTTCATAAAATAAGCTCTCTCCTTCTTGTTTCCCTGCTGACTTCTGGCATTTAAAATGTGATTTTGACTTGACGATTCAGAGGCAAAGAGGAACTTCTCTGTGTAGAATTACTTTACTACAACCACAAATTTCATGGTGCTGTTGCTGTAACCAGAGCTTGAGAGCCAGGTCCAGCTCCCAGTGAGCTTGGCTGGGGTCTTGCCATTGACCAGAGTGAGGGGTGGGTCAGTCCTTGGGTGAGGCTGTTGGAAACACCAAGTGGAACACCCAGTGCTCGTATGTTGGTGACATTCATCTGGAAGCACAGCAAACAGGGGCCGAAGGTATTTCTTCACCCAGCATACAGGCAGCCATCCTAACCCTCTGCAGCACTGCCATCCATTCATGGCACTCAAATACCATGAAAATGGGTGTGGTAAAAATGTCTTCATAAATGTTGTTTGAACCTCCTGTTGTTTGCACAGTGGCTTAGTGATACTGTGACTTAAGGAAGAGAAAACCACCTCAAACAGCTAAACCAGCAGATTGAAAATCTGTTGCAATCTGGACAAAAAAATGCCCTGCTTATATCTTGTTGCTCTGAAGAGCCGTGCAATGGGTCAGAGAAATAATGATTCTGATTGCTGAAGACAAAGGAAAACTTCTGGAAAAATTTAAATGCATATAGAGGGTTGTTCATTACTGCTTATATTTTGTCAGACTAAAATTGAACTTTGATTTTGATTAATATCTTTGAGAAAATGGAAATTTTGCAATTATGTATAAACTATCTAGAGAAGCAGGTTTCATTTCCAAACTGAAAAATGGAGTAATGTGATCTGACAAGCTTGTGTTTAAAAGTCTCAAGTAGCATCTAATGCACCTGGGAGCTACTTTCCTTGTTTTTATTCTTCTTGTAGCTCTTTTGGGGCCAATGCTTCTCCAGGTTAATAACATCCTTTGGGAAATGGGATTTTCATCCCTTGCAGAGCACTGCCCATGGTCTTCATTTCACTTGGCAAACTTTTGCAGCAGGGGATGGACAAAGAGTAGGAAACTGAATCTGTTCCAGGCAACCCTGTTAAAAATAGAGCTGTTCCCTAGCGAGGGGAGGAGGAAGCCCTCCTGCCCTTCTGACCACATCTGAGCCAAGCTGGACTGGGTAGAACTTGAGTGTTGCCTTGAGGGAGCAGGTGGAAACTTTTCTTTCATGTTTTGTTCCATGTTTGCATTTGGTGATGGGTCGCTTGCAATGTGCCTTAGATACACAGATGGCCAAACAGAAATTGAAAGTATTTCAATTGAAAGTGTATGTTTTACAGTGCCCCTGGGTTTTTGCAGCAGAGCTTTGGTCGACTTGTATCCAGTCTCATTCTTGTGCTAAGGTTGGTTATTTCTCAGTGTGATGTTGCAGCAGCCACTTTCAATCTTGATCTTGCATTGCAGGTCTGACAGTCCTGGTGTTCTGCAAATATCTCAAACATACCCAGGCTGCAGGCAATTTTTCTTTGTTCATTACAAAGTTGACTTTTGTTCAAAGCATTCACTGAATTTTAGACTCAGGCTCTCAAAACCACTCATATGTTCAAGCACAAGTGCATTTTATCAAAGCTCCTTCCCAAAGGGGGCTAACCAACACTTTCAGCAATGACATACTGAAGGTGTCAGCATGGCCACCAAGGGCACAGTTGACTCCAAAAAAATATAAAAGCATTTGTTTTCCCAAGTAGTTTGCAAGTAAGGAGGAGGAAAAGAAGGAAGCAACAAGAAGTCTTGGAGAGATGATTTCTAGTCTTGGCAGCTCATGTGGAGCAGAAGCCTGGGGCAAGCCTCTGCTCTGGTTTGATGTGCAAAGCTGCTGCAAGCCACTTGGTTTCTCAGGGCCTCAGTTTCCCTAACAGTGGGAAAAGGTAACTAATCTGTGAATAATGTCACCAACTAAAAGGAATGTTTGTACAGTAAGAACTGTAGCTTTGGGTGAGAGCTCACATGCAGATAGAATGACATTAATATGGCTTTCAATAAGAAATATCACAGAATGGTTGAGGTTGGAAAGGACCTCTACTGTTCATCTGGTCCAGCTTCTCTGGTCAAGCAGGGACACCCAGAGCCAGTTGCACAAGACCCTGTCCAGATGGCTTTTGAATATCTCCAAGGTGGAAGACTCCATAACTTATACAGGACAGCCTGGCTATACATTGTCTCAGAGTATTCCAAATCAACTGCAGTAAGTTCTGAATTCCTTCCATCATTTCCATCTACTTACCAATGTAAAATGTGTGTTATATACATATATTTGTATGGGTGATATATGTACATATACAGTATGTATATATGTATAAAATATGTCTATTTTCTATATGCATAAAGTCTTTGAAACATCTGGATAGTGCATTATCCATGCATATGTGTTTCAAGTCCATATGCAGCCAGCCAGCTTGCTGACTGCCTGAATTAAACTGCAGCCTTCCCAGACAATTCTGTCTGCAGCTGTAAGGTGTTCTATAGGTTACCTAAAAGCTGACAGGTTTTGTAGAAAAATGCTTTATCTACTAAGAAAATGTTACCATCATCTTCTTGGAGAGAAGCTCCAAGTTTCTCAGACCAGTGGCTAAATTACAGTTATTTTAGGTAATAAATGGAGTGGAGCAGGAGGAAAGGAAAGGCACCAGCCAAATTAATTCTACCTGATTTCTTTCCTCTCCTATGTCTGTGCTTGGTACCAGAAGTAGGAATATAACAGCCAGGGTTTTGTAAGACAGGTCTGTGTTTTTTCCGTGGCTGATGCTATTTAGGGTCTAGAAAATAGCAAGTAACTGCTCAGAGTAGCAGAGAGCTGCTCCATCCCCTTTTGTGTCTTTGCCTCTCAGAGGTAACTGTGCCAAGAAGTTGCATGGCCTCTGTGTTCAAAGGATCACAGAATCACAGAATTAATTAGGTTGGAAAAGACCTCTGAGATCATCGAGTCCAACTTTTGATCCATCACTGCCTTGTCAATCAGACCACATCACCAAATGCCACGTCCAGTTGTTCCTTACATACTTCCAAGGACGATGACTCCACCACATCCCATTCCAATGCTTAATAACCTTCTCCATGAGGAATGTCTTCTTGATGTCTGACCTGAAACTTCCCTGGTGCAGGATGAGGCTGTGTATGTCCTCTCATCCTGTTGCTGGTTGCCTGGGAGAAGAGGCTGATCCCCACCTGGCTATGTCCTCCTTTCAGATAACTGTAGAGAGAGATGTGGTCTTCCCTGAGCTTTGTCTTCTGGCTCAAGAACCCCAGCTCTCTCAGCAGCTTATTGTGGGACTTGCTCTCCAGACCCTTCACCATCTTCTCTGGATGTGCACCAGCACAGCATCTCAATGTCTTTCCTGTACTGAAGGGCCTGGAACCAGACACAGGACTTGAGGTGTGGCCTCACCAGTGCCGAGTACAGGTGGACAATCACTGTCCTGGTCATACCTCCTCCCTCCTCTCCTGGCTTTTATGTTTGGACGAAGCTGCAATTATCTTGTGGCAAACAGCACACAGGTACTTTTTCTTCCTGCAATGTAAGGAATAACAACAGGACAGAAGCCCTTTATCCCATCCACTGTTTGTGGTCCTGGGAGCTCCAGCACCCCTTTCCCAGCCCTCCTTTCAGCCCCTTCCCTTTGTCCTGCTTCCTGGCCTTGCAGCAGCAGGGATCATGGACCTGTGGAGAGTTATAAAACACACCTGGCAAAAGGGACATGCTCACACCTGCTTTGCCTCGTGTGGTATGGGGCTGCACGTGTGGGATGCTCCAGGAGGGAAACAGAGAGCAAAGATGTGCACCATGGAGTAGGTAGCCAAGGTGTGCTGACCCTTGCACTGCTGTTTCTCTGCTGGACACATGTGTGCACAAATAAACACCCTATGTGCAGGTGACCTCTGGAACTGTTTTTCCCATTGGAATAATCTCAGCTACTCCAATTATAACCACACGTGTGTGTGACTTACTCCTGGCAGATAATTCAGCGGTTGTAAAGCTATCATGTTACTAAAAATATCCTCTTCAGCCTGCTCTTTAATTAATGAAACTGTTTCCCATCACATTACAGGAAGAAAAAGTACATTTGGTAGTAATTGTCTGACATGAAGGCGTCTACACAAAGAGTTCTCTGGTCATCATGCAAGTGTGGTAGACTCCCTGAGATATTTTTAAAGGAGACTTTTACAGAGGTTGCCTCCATTGTGAATCAAAGGGCAGGCTGCTGCTGCTGCTGCTTTCATTTTGGTCTCTCCCAAATCTGGAGGAAGCTGATGTGGTCAAAGTGAGCAGCCAGTCGATGAGTCTGCATTGATGCATGTCCTGGGAGCAGAATTTTCTTCTGAGCATTGTTGTGTGTGACATGGGAGCAAGCTGTCTGTGATGAATGAAACTGTTTAGAAGGAAGGGGTGAAGTTCATATCCATACATGTCTTCTGGATTTTCATCCTTCCATGGGGGGCAGAGAGACATATGCAGTGAATGGGAGCTGACATTTCACTTTAAAAACGTAAAATGTCTTTCTCTAGCTACTGCCTATTTTATAATTGTATGTTATGAATATAGACAGTAACATGGCTAATGGTTTCTGGCAATGCCACAGGGTCCACATTCATATGCGCTAACACCTCCAAGGAATATGGGAGGAGGAGAGGAAGAGTACAGATGATTGGATGTAAATGTGCTCCACTACTCTCAGGCTCTCTCTTACTTGAACATTAAGACTGGGAAACCAAGAACTCGGAAGAAGTGAATTTGATTGCTTACATGATTTGATTGCTTTCATGGTCGGCCATTACCAAACTGTTGTTACTCATTTTTGTTACTGTCTGACATGAGTCTGTAGCTGTTTGTGAACATCCCAAGCCTTATTTGACGTGCTTGTGCTTGGGTTTTGGGCATGTTAACAGTATAGAAGCTTGCTCTGAAGAGCTGTGCATTCCTTATGCACTGGCGAAATGCCCTACATGTAAGCACTGGGAATGGCTCCTAGCGTGATATCCCAGGAACAAAGAGATGTATGGCAGTCCTTAAACAAAGGATGGCAATTGGCCTGCATTTTGCCAACACAGATGACCCACTGTGCTCCCTTCCAACCATACCCATTCTGTGATTCTGTGATACTTGATTATGACAATATTTATCCTTTTACTTGTTATTTTTTCAATTTCTCAGCAAAACACTATCACCAAGTACCAGGTTGTTCCAGGTTTTGTCCAAGTTTATACAGTTCAGAAGTTTTTTACTGCAGTGGGAGTTTCACCTCTGATTTCAACAGAAGTAGGGTAGGTTGTAGGGCTAGTGACAAATCCTTTATAGTTCAGTCTGAAAGCAAGTGCAAACAACTAGAAGAAATCTCTTAATAATTTGCATGTTGAAACTTACATTGCATAAATGTGCCATTAATATCATTAATATCTTCCTGGAGATAAGATGCAATGAACTTCTTTGAAGACGAATTGCTCAACTCACCCTTGGCATGACTTCAGTGGAATCTCACCCACTTCTGACAGTGATTGATTTCGTCTGGAGCACTTTCCTCTGGGAGTCCAAGATGTCTATCTTTTCAAATCCACGCAACCTAACATCAGAGAACTCAGAAGCAGGACTCTCAAGTTCCAGTACTAGCTCAGCCATGAACTAGCATTATGCTGGTTATCTCATTTAATTTCTGTGGGCCTTGCCTTAATCCTAAATCTCATAGGCATACTTATTTCTTGCAAAACTTATCAGAATCTCACTTTGAAAGGTGTACTCATGAAAAATTTAAATATCCACAAATTAAATGTCTCTAAAATAATTTGCAAGCAGAGAAGGAGATTCATTCCCACAAAAAGGAAAGGAGGAGATGTTCCCTGAGGCTGTTGCATAAATTTTTGGTCATGTCTAATATGGTAGGATAGCAAAGAAATATTCTTGGTGTGTTTGTTTGCAACAGAAAGGAGGCTCTATTCCTCAGCTTTCTCTGTTGATGTATTGGTGCTTGTCTGTGTATATGGAAGTTAAAAGCATTACTTCTGTAGTAGGAAAAGTGGCAACAGTCCATGCTTGAGCATGAGTTGCTATGGGCTGCATTTAAAATTTGTCACATTTGACATGGAATGAAAAGTTCTCTATGCAAATGTTAGTTTTAGAAAACAATGCCAATGGTGTAATCCTTTATGCTAAATGAACAACTGGATTTCTTTAAGCCACTTTTATGCCTTCTTGATGCTGGCTCAGATCTGTTTTGGGTCTGAAGTGGCTTTAAGTGCTCAAAGTCCTAAGTTGTAATATTTTGGAGGCTTTGCATCTTGCCTCCAAGAAGGTATGAATGAGAGTGGATATGGGCACACTTCCACAGTCTAAGTGTCAAGCAAATTTGCCTTCATTGCAGCAGTGCAACATGGACTTTAAGAGTGGAGTCCTTTGCTTCTGTACCTCCTCTCTTTTCATACCTTGAATTTATGTTGTAGGTACTCAGGCTCCTTTTTCTCTCTGTGATGGTAGCACCAAGGGATCCGTGGTCTAACTTGACCTCTTGCTAAACAGAAGGGCTTTATTTAATAGTGCAGTCACTTGCTGCTGAAGTTAAAAGAACCATTACTTGTTTAAACAGTCTCAGACACTTGGACACAGAAAGACAATTCAAAACATCCACAGGCAAAAAAATATTTTATTATAATGATAGAGGGAGTGGCACCTCAGAGATATGGTCGCATTTAACACTTAGAGAGATCTGTTAACAAGAGAAGTTTTATAAGCTGTTTGTAAAGAAATATTTATCTGCTGGTGAAGGACACTTAATAAATTGCTGCAGCTGAAGAAATGTTAGGTAGAATGGGGTACAGTTTATCATACAAACTACACTATTCTGTTACTATTTCTCTGCTGCATATGAATATTAGAGTTAAAATACTTAAGGTGTATCTTATAGTCAGCTCATATATATATATATATACACACACATACAAACACACACACACACATATATATATATATATGCATCTATGCCAAATCCTTTTATGTCTGAACTGTAGATTGTGTCACAAGATTAAACAGCTTGGTTTTGTAAAACTAAAATAAAACATCTGTTTGGAAAGGCCCTGGCATTGTAAGAATTTTTTTTTGCAGGCTGGATCTGCATTCAATGAACATTAACCCACATAAGTTTTTTATAATTATTTCAACTCAAATAATCTTATCACATACATTCAGAAACTGAAGCTAAAGGAACTGTTGAGCTTAAGCAAAGGCTTCTCCTGAATTGGAGTTGTTAAGTTTGTGTAGTTTTCTCTGTGGTAGTCTGTTGTTTTCACTGACTTCTAATTTTCTGAGCTGCTTCAGTCAGCTCCCTACTTTAAGGTGAAATATGTTTTTCAATGATTCAAGCAAGAAAAGACTAGTTTTTCACCACATCTATGAAATGCAAGGGAAAAATTTTGCCTTACTTACCCCAAAATCCTGCCTGTGAACCTAGTGAAGAGGCCTCGGGATAAAACAGGGGACCTGGGGATCATAGCCCTTCTTATACAACCAAGCATCTTTAAGAAATATTTATTAAGCATAGAGAAAAATGTTACTCCATCTTGAGGAATTAAACTTAGTGAGCATTTAAAAAATAATCTACATTCTTTATCTCAAGTCTTACAATCAGGTCTTGGTACCCAGCTTTCTGGGGATGCTCAGCAGTGTTTTGTCTACAAGACATCCTTACTTCCCAGACTGAAATGATTCCAGATTCTGTTCAGATGTGTTTCCTGGTGAGCATAGGATATATTTACCCATCCGGGACAATCCCTTTATGATCTACCAGGGAAAAACACATTGTAATTGCCATGCTTTCTTACTGGCTGCCTGATGTACTGCTCAGCGGCAATGGAACAGCACAGCGGGTGGAGGCCTGCTTCTCCTCTGGAAATCAGATCACTTCATGTTGCACCATCATTTCTCAGTCCTTTCTGTATTCCCCTCAGATAAGACAACTCAGTTTTGAATGCTCGCTCTGGTAGCAGGGCAAGGACAAAGAAAACTGTTGTCTTTTCATCAACATACCACAATCTGTGTCAGAGCAAAGAAATGTGGGCTCTGGAAAGTTTTTTTACTTTATCTGCCTGAGTAGAAATGAAAGCAGAAAAATAGCAAATTGCAGTTGTGAAAAATGTCAGTTTTCCAGCTATAATTGTCCCTCAGTAAAATGCACAAACTGGCAAGCATGAGTGATCCAGTTGTGTGAGCGTTTCAGCATGGAGCAGGCTGGATGTCAGTGCTGTGTGCATTTCCCTTTTGCAAATGGGCTCACTGAGGTCGAGGGGCTCTTGCAGCCATTCCCACTTTGTACAACTCCTTTCGCATGGCTTGTTGCACCCTACCTCAGGGCCTTGGAAAGATCATAATTTATAAGCACCTCTGAGCTCTTGGTGGTCTCCTGTGATTCTAGGAGTAAGGCTGTTCAGTCTTCCACACAAGACTGTGGATGCAATTATGTTGCACCAGGTCCTGGAACTTTTAGATGTACGCATATAGAGGAAACAAACACCAATAGAAGCTTTTAGAAGAGCAGAGGTCTAAATGCATACCATATTGGTCTACCCATGCAGGTGGGGGTCCTTTAACATCGTTATGCATCCAAATAGTTGCACTAGGCTTCTAATGCTCGCCCTCCTATCCCTATTATCGTGTTCCCTCAACCACACAGACTAAACAATCCAAGCACAGAATTGCTGTTTTTCAGTTTTAGGCCCCCTTCTTTCCCATATGCTTTGTGTTTTGGTGAGGCGACTGGCTAAGAATTTAGAGGCTGCTTATTAGTATCCATGTAGGCATAATTTAGCTGTCTTTTAATCCAGTCATGCTTTTATTTGAAATTTTAAAATATAATGTGCAAGACTAAAAAGAAACAAAGAAAAAGAATTTAACACGTGATCCCTTTCAGAAAAGACAAATTATTCTATGAAATGGTGGACCACTGTGCAAAATAAATCAGGCTATTAAAGAAACAGAACTAAAAAATAAAACCAATGAATAATAAGTATCAGTGTCCAACAAATGCTAATCTACAGACTAGGCACCACAGACAAAGTTTAGGCTCCATTCTTGCATGTTCTTATGTTCCTGAATAATCTAATATTTATGGGAATCGTCTATACCTGTGTCTAGAGGATGTGGTTCTGTGTGAACAACTCTGCTACTTGGAATAAAATGATGTATCCATTTCACGGTTAGAGCTGTAGGTAAGTGGCACTAAAGCACTGAATTAAATTCAATCAGATTAAAATGTTCTCATAATAACCTTAAGGAGTAGGTAAGCCTTATCATGTACATTCAGGAAAAGATGAGGCACATCATAAATTTTCATGCACGTACTCTGTAGGCCAGGCAGCTAAATTAATTTTGAGTGAGGTCTGTTGCCTGTAAGTATATTGGATCCAACAGTGGGGCACACGTGCTTTTAATGTGGAATGAAGCAAGATCCCATATCCACATAGTTTGTTTCTGATGAAATCTCATCTTATACATTTGTAAACATTGCTATTTCTCTCCTGGAAGCTCCTAACATTGTGCATAATTTCATCAATTTCTCTCATAACCATTTCTGACACAGCACGTACTCGGGCACACAGCACATGCACACGTAGCGTTTCGCGAGGCCAGCAGCAGCCGTGCTCTCACGAAAAGATGGATTTGCTTTTGCTAATAGGAATGTCCTGGTTTAGGGCAAAATTAGGAGAAAACCTCCAGAAAGCAAACCCACATGGCCTCTTCCCCCAGCTGGTTCGGGAAGGATTCCTCAGAGACAAGTGGAAAGAACCTGTTTATTTAACAGGCACAGCACACCCCAGTACACAGAACGAACAATACCGGATGACACCTCTCTTTCACTGCTCTGAAAAAGATGAAAAATTCAGAAAGTCTCTCCTGGGAGTGGTCGCTTTGTTATCAGTCCCTCCAGCGCCGGGGCAGCTGCTGCAGCCACAAGGTGCAAACTCTCAGTGGTCCCGGGTCCCAGTCCGGAGCAGGTTTGAGTGGTTCCAAAAAAGGGAAAGGAAAAACAGTCCAGGGAAAAATTTGGACTACTTAGCTAAACTAACTAATGAGCAAAAGCAAAAACCAAAAGCAGCACTATGTCCTGCCCTGTCTCTGTGCTCCTCCAGCCATGGGGGACCAGGCTAATAACAAAACCAAAACCAAAACATTCCCTCTTCAGAGCCAGTCTTGAAGGCACAGAACATAATATCCATAACAGAACACACGAATGGGGATACAAGCATCATAACATCACCCTAGGACAAGGGATTTTTATGTAGTGGCCAGCACATGTGGAAGGGCAGAGTTGTGCCTCTTGGTAGGACACAGGCTGTCCCTTCAGGACACCTTCCTGGGGCTGCCTGTTCCT
This sequence comes from Geospiza fortis, assembly GCF_000277835.1. Taxonomy (NCBI): domain Eukaryota; kingdom Metazoa; phylum Chordata; class Aves; order Passeriformes; family Thraupidae; genus Geospiza; species Geospiza fortis. The sequence continues at coordinate 4,809,089 of NW_005054350.1, read as the reverse complement.
CCTCTGTGGCTGCTGGCACCTCCGGGACCAGGACTACCCTGCCCTCCTGGTGGGAGCTGGGAAGGTCAGTCCAGCCTTCCTGGAGATGGGGTCTGAAATTTAACAAACAGGTCCTGAGAGAAGTGAGCTGGATTTTCTGGTTTTGGATGCTTATTTCCAACTGGGAGAGCAGTCACTTCTTCTGGCCAGCACAAGCTGCTCACTGGTTACCTGGTGACCCTGACCAACGAATGATCTGCCCAAAAAATAAGTGCTCCTCAGCCCAGCCACTTTTCAGCATGAGGAGATCGTGCCCAACTACCAGAGTAGTGGTAGGAAGGACTGGCCAAGGATTAGGTGGTATCCCAAGGGACATACTCCTTGGGAAGAAAGAAGAGGGATGCCAAGCACGAGTCCTGGGGTGCAGGGAGTTCCAGCTGAAATGGACTTACAGTGCATCGTGTCAGTTACATTTTAAAGGATTTTTGTTTGACACCTTTGTTGTCTTGTCAGTTTTCCAGAGCTGAGTATAGAAAGGTAAAAATATTGATGGTATTTTTAATGGTTTTTTTTATGACCTTTTTCTTTTCAATGCGAAGAAAAACATAAAGATAACATAGAGAAGATTAGGACTTTTCTTGTGCTTTTGAAGTAGCAAATGTCAAAACTTTTAAAAAGCAATAAAAAAAGGAATCAGTTTGGATTGTTTAAAGGACACAAACATCAAAACTCTGTGTTTACAAAAATCACATTTTTTTGATAGAAGAAAAGCCTATTTAATTGAAAAAATGCCTGCCATCATGTTGACTCAATTATACAATGCTTTGGTGACAGATGCAGAAATGAAACACATAAAATTTAGTTCTTCATGTCAAGCAGGTCACGTTGTCCCATACTTTTCCAAGCAGAGCTAATTTTTAGTGCAGGATGTCTCACTAGCATGAAAGGTCTATTTTGAGAGCCTTCTGAAAAGTTGACATTTGGAATGAGTCCAGGATAAGTGCTACTGACCCTTTTAAGGCTGAATATTTATTAAGTAAGCCCAGAGGATTTTTAGCTTGATCCTATCAAATTTAGCAACAAGATTTTCGTTGGATATTCTGTTGTTGCTGTGTTGGTGTTTTTGTTTTCAGTGTGTATAAATAAATTTAAAAGTATCTTTTTTGAACAAATGGTGGAATGTTTGCCTGTAAGTAGGCAAGACAAAATGTTCACAAGCCAGCCGTGAATTTTTAATCACAGTTGGACAAGCTTGAAAATACCATACTTCATCTTTACAATCAAGTATATTTACTTGTTTCCTCCATAATATCTCAAGCTTTCTCTGAAATGAATTTTTTAATGGCTTTTCTTTACCTTGAGGACAAGATAATCCAATGTATGGTATTGAAATACCATATAGGCATTTATAATGTTTATCAGTAAAGCAGGATTATTTTATGGGTTGTTTTATTTGTTTGTTTGCTTGCTTGTTTCAGTTTTCTGTATTTATTTGGATATTTGTTTTGTTTTTGTTTTTGTTTTTGTTTTTAAGGTTGAAACATTTTACTTTGGCTTTAAATTTACAGATTGGGTTTAGACCAGCCCATCCATTGGTCATTCTTCTCTGACAAGTCATGCTGATTAAGTGCCCAAAGCATGGGGCATCAGGTGCTCTGTGGATTAATTTATCCATTTTCTTTACATCTTCTATACTTTGCAATGTAAACACCAAAATCTGTTTGTCATGCAACTCGTGCAGTTCTCCTTGACATCAGTACACTTGTGTTTCCTTATCAGTTGCTGGGATGTTCCTCAGGTGAATCCAGAGAAGATTTATCTCCAGAAAGGTCCTCTTCTGTGGCAAAGAGGAAGGACTGAAATGTTGCAAGCCGGGTGCTGAAGGCAACCTGTTGTTCTCACAAGAAGAGGGTTGGCAGGTAACTTGGATATGAGATGGTTTAGATGCTAACAAACACCTGTCACTAGAAGTGGTTTTCAGCATCAGAGATAGAAAACAGGAGTGTAGGAATGGCCGTGCTGGTCAGACCAGACACCCATCTAACCTAGGGTCCTCTCTCTGGTGTTGGTGAGCCATGGATGGCCAGGAAAAATAAGAACAGGGCTTAGTGAGCAATACTTGCCTGATGTACTCTCCTGCCAGCCATCAATCTGGAACTCAATCTCCCCTGAGCTGGAAGTTGCATCTGTAAAATGCAGCAGTCCCCTGCAAACCTTCATTCTGCGAATTTGTCTGGCTGTTTGCTGAAACTACTTCTATCCACAGCATCCCGAGGCAAAGTGCTGCAGAGTCTAATAACACGTTGTGTGAAGAGCCTCTGCCTTTCCTTTGTTTTCCACCGGGTGCCTCCTCTCTGCAGCGTGCCCGGTCCCTGCCCTGAGGGTACAGAGCTCCCATTGTGCCCAGTCTGCTCCCAGTGACTCACGTGTGTGATTTATGGACCTCTGTCCTACCCCCACTCCTCATTTCATTTCCAGTCTATTCTCTTTAGTGATTCCTGGTGGGGAAGCTGATCCACACCTTTGATCATCCTTGTGACCTTTTCCTGAACCTTCCCCAGTTCAAACATATCCTTTTTGGCTTCAGAGGAACAAAATTGTGCAGGGCATTCAAGGTGCAGTCACATGAGAAATAACGCAGTGGCATAATAACAACTTTCAGTCTTTTCTCTAAAAACCCCACTGTTTTATTTTCCTTACTGATGGCTTCTTGCTACAAAACCTGTATTTATGTGACAATATCCACATAAAGGATTGTACTCTAGAGGGATAATTGTCTCAGAGATCATAATTTTTTATCAGTCTAGAGAGCTAGACTAGACCAGCCAAGCTGAAGCATAGCTATAAAAAAACCAATAAAACAAGGTTTCTTTCAAGATGGATAGAATGATTTTTTTTTAATCCAGAATGAAAATAAACTCTTCTAGGGAAATTCACAAAAAATTTCCTTTCACTTTTTTTTGAAAGGTTTTATTTGAAAGTTTTCTTTATTTATTTCTTTATTTCTTTATTTTGTAAAGAAATATTGTAGTGGTTTAGAGATGATTCAGAAGGTTTCAGGCCAGGAACCTTTCATTCAAGCCTTGCAAAAGCCTTTGAACTACTGAAATAAAATTAATCTAGAAGATTACAATGAGTGTTTGCAGTGGAGATTGTGCTGAGCAGATCCTTGGACTTCTTTGACTATGTCAATGAAGTGGTCAGTGGATAAATTAAATGAGTTAATAAAATTTTTTTAGACTTTGAAAGACCTTTAACAGCAGCTATTAAAAAATTAAGTAGTCACTGCTGTTGTTATTGGTGAAAAAGCAGGAAGGAATACATTTCTATCAGTGATCAGTTTTCATTATTACAAAATCCTAAGAGCAGGGTCTGACAAGTTTCTGTGTTACAGCCAATGTTTCATGTATACAATAATAACTTGGAAAGGATGGTGAGCCCAGAGGCAGAAAGTCAGCAGATGGCCCCCAAATAATTTAGACGAGTCAAGATGAAAGATGTAGATAGGAAGACAAAAACTGGGAAAAATTTGGTGAAGCTTAAGAAATCTAGATAAATGAACTACTCAAAGCAAATGAAGTTCAGTATGGCTAAATGCAATTTGTAACTGCAGTATTAGTTAAAAAACAATGGAAAAATACAGTGCAAATGTATAGAAGTGCTCTGTATGCTGTAGACAGTCCTATGTTACAGAAGCGCAAGAAAACATTGAAAAATATCTGCTCAGCA